>NW_027590172.1:600000-949000 GCF_964213995.1 Mustelus asterias
TGGCTGCCTGTGATATCGAGGCATTTAAAGTGCTCTTCTAAATGGTTCTTAAGTGTTCTTAGTGTTGGTGTTCTCGCCTCTAACAACCTTTCAGGCAGTGGGTTCCAGATTGCCATCACCCTCTGATCCTCTCTGAAGCTCTTTCTCCATACCTTAAATCTATGCCGCCTGGTTGTTCACCCTTCTGCTATGGGGAAACGACTATTCCTATCTGCCAATCCATGTCCCTCAAAATTTTGCACACTCAATCATGTCGGCCCTCAGCATTCAATGCTCAGGCGAAATCAGCCCCAATGTATTTCGCCCCTCTTCACAGCTGAAAATCTCCAGCGTAGTGTCCAGAACTAAAACCACTTGTAGCAGCGTTTGAATTGGAATTCACGCCTCCCCAAAGACTGGAACCTCAACCCAACGTCTGAGACCACTCGGACCCGCTATCACGGAAGTGCAAACGATCACCAGGTATTTTAACGGTATTGCTAGTGAAATAGCTCAGAGGCAAAGAATTTGGTATGAACCATTGGGTACTTCGAGTCCGTTCCGTCAGTTAATCAGAGAAGTGATCCATGCAACAAAGAGAACTCTTCTCCAGTCAGAAACACAATGAACTTCAGTGAAGGGCCTTTACGATTTAAACTGTCCTTAACCTCGTCTGGTTCCTAATCTCCCGCCAGAAATGACAAGAAAACTTCCTGTTGAATTTGGTCAGGGTCTTCACTTCAATAAGGGCAGGACATGAGGCGAGACCAGGATTCCTGCATTCTACAGGGAAATAACTGAAATGTGTTTCATGATTTGGACACGAGCAATAAATCTTCATATCCTGACCTGTAATCAAAACAGCAGTGAAAGTGTCAAACTCTATCCATCAGACCAGCAGTTACAGCATGTTTTAAAATTTGCTTTATCCACGCTCCTTTTGTTATTGTTAAGCTCGCTGAAAGCACACTTGAACCAAAGGGATTCTCCTGAAAAATGACACAATCTGCTTCAATACCAGTGATATGTTCAGCCATTGACAACATACAACAAACTCGCCACTTCAATTATTACATTCTTTCTGAGGGTTCGAAACCGGACAGCAATATTTCTGCATGCTTTTCAATACAGAGTCAGGGAAACGTTTCATAATTTGTGTTTTTGGTAAATGTCAACTGATATGCTGAGTATTTCCAGCATTTTCTGATTGCAAAGTCAGGAGTCACTCGGTAAAAACAACAAAAGTGAAGGTCTGTGGTAGAGAGCAAGGCAAGGTGGATTAATTGACACAAGGAATGATAGACACGCAAACATTGAGCAGGTGATGCTGGAGAGCGGGTGGTCTCGTGGTTCAGATTCAAGGCTTTAACCGCCAAGGCCCAGGTTCAATGACAGGTGACAAATTGTGAAAATAGAATTTCGTATGAAACAACTTGTCTCTTTCTTATTCCTGATCAACTAATCACAACTGTTGTTTCAAAGCAATATGCCAAGACTAATAAGCTGTTCCTCGACTGTAACTTTCTATAATTGTTTCATTTTCATCCCCACTGCTGCTGCCTTCACAATATTTCTTTCATCCTACAACCCATTACTGCAAAATCCACCTTCTTCACTTGTGTTCAGCTCCTGTGACCTCATGGGACTGAGTAGATTCAATGCGAAGATTATCATTTAGTCCGAGATTTGGAGCGAGATCGAGGCGATGTTTGTGTCAGTGTAAAAGGTAAAGTCTGACCCATTACCACCCAAATATACTTTGCAACACCATCTCTATCGTCAGTGCGTTGCAGCCTATCACTCTCCTTTGCTTAATAAAACAAATTATTGCTTATGCTGGAAACTGAAACAGAAACAGAAAATGCTGGATAATGTCAACAGTTTTAACAGTATCAGTGGATAGAGAATAGAGACAACGTTTCGAGTCCTGATGACCCGCCGTCAGAGCTCTGAGCCTCTGACAAGTTGATTTCGAAACGTTGGCTCCAATCTCATAGAGTCAAAGAGTCTTAGAGTCACAGGTTTACAGCATGGAAAAAGGCCCTTCTGCCAGGCTTGTCCATGCCACCTTTTTTTAACGACCAAGCCAGTCCCAATTGCCAGCGTTTGGCCCATATCCCTCGATAGCAATCTTGCTCATGTAACTTTCTAAACGCTTGTTAAAAGACACAATTGTACCCGCCTCTACTACTATCTCTGGTAGATTGTTACAGACACTCACCACCCTCAGTGTGAAAAAAGAATGCTCCTCTGGATCCTTTTGTATCTCTCCGCTCTCATCTTAAACCTATGCCTTCCAGTTTTAGACTCCCCTACCACTGGGAAATGATATTGACTATCTAGCTGATCTATGTCTCTCAGTATTTCATAGACCTTTATAAGATCGTCCTGAGCCTCCTACATTCCAGAGAAAAAAGTCCCAGTCTATCCAACCACTCCTTGTAACTCAAACCATCAAGTTCTCGGAGCATTCTAGTAAATCGTTTCTGCATTCTTTCTAGTTTAATAATGTCCTTTCTATAATAGAATGACCAGAACAGTACACAGTATTCCAAGTTTGGCTTACCAATGATTGCACAACTTCAACAATACGTCCCAGTTTCTGTATTCACTGTTCTGACCAATGAAACCAAGCATACCGAATGCCGTATTCACCACCCTATCCACCTGTGACACCACTTTCAATGAGCTATGAACATGTACCCCCAGATCTCTTTGCTCTATAACTCTCGCCACGCCCTACCATTAACTGAGCAAGTCCTGCCCTTGTTCGATCTACCAAAATGCATCACCTCGCATTTATCTAAATTAAACTCCATCTGCCATTCGTCAGCCCACTGGCTGAATTGATCAAGTTCCCGTTGAAATCTGAGATAACGTTCTTCACTGTGCACTATGCCATCATTCTTGGTGTCATGTGCAAACTTACTAACCATGCCTCCTAAATTCTCATCCATATCATTAATATAAATGACAAGTGACAGTGGACCCAACATCGATCCCTATGGCACACCGCTGCTCACAGCCTTCCAGTTTGAAAAACAAGCCTCTACACCACCCTCTGTGTTCTGTCATCAAGTTAATTTTATATCAATTTGGCGACCTAGCTGGATCCCGTGAGTTTTAATCTCATGCAACAACCTACCATGCGGTACCTTGTCAAAGGCCTTGCTAAAGTTCATATAGACAACATCGACGGCACGGCCCTCATCTACCTTCTTGGTTACCCCTTCAAAAAAAACTCAATCAAATTTGTGAGACATGATTTTCCACTCGCAAAGCGATGCTGACTGTCCCTAATCAGTCTTTGACTCTCCAAATGCCTGTCGATCCGATCTGTAAGAATTCCTTCGATCAACTTAGTTGGGCGGGGCGGCGGGGGTGGGGGGGGCGGGGTGAGGGGGAGGGGGGCGATAGCCTCGTGGTATTAACGCTAGACTATTAATCCAGAAACTCAACTAAGTTCTGCGGACCGGGGTTCGAACTCGGTCATGACAGCCGGTGGAATTTGAATTCAATAAAAAAATTCTGGAATTAAGAATCTACTGATGACCATGAAACTATTGTTGATTGTTGGAAAGACTTATCTGGTTCACTAATGCTCTTTAGGGGAGGACATTTGCTGTCATTACACGGTCTGGCCTATATGTGACTCCAGAGCCACAGCAATGTGATTGCCTCTCAACTGCTTTCGGGCAACTGGGGATGGGCAATAAATGCTGGCCAGCCAGCGACGCCCATGTCCCATGAACACGTAAAAAAACTACAGCTGTGAGGCTCACCGGCCTGTAGTTCCCAGGCTTTTCGCTTTTAAACAAAGACACAACATTTGCCACCCTCCAATCTTCGGGCACCTCACCTATTGCTATCGATGTTTAAAATATCTCTGCTAGTGGATACACAATTTCCTCCCTAGCCTCCTACAACGTCCTAGGATACACTTCATCAGGTGCTGAGGATTTATCTACCGGGATGCGCTTTAAGACTCCAGCATATCCTTCTCTGGAAAACCTAAACTCCTCAAGATATTGCTATTTATTTTCCCAAGTTCCATCACACCCATGTCTTTCTGATGGTCTCTCTGCAAAAATGCCTTCAGACCTGATGAGATATTCTAGTCCACTTCCGGCCTCCCCCACCATTAGGAACATTCTCTCTGAATCTACCCTGTCTAACTCTGTTAGAATTTTGTCGTTGCTATGACTCCTCCCTTATTCTTCTAAACTAGAATGAATGTAATGCTAACCGACTTAGTCCCTCCTCATGTGACAGACCTGTCATCCCAGATATAAGCCTGGTAAACGTTCGCTGTACTCCCTGTAGGGCAATGAAATCCTTCCCCAGATAAGGACACCAAAACTGCACACAATACTCACGGTGTGGTCTCACTAACACCGTATACAATTGCATTAATGACTGAAGAGGCTCGAAAGGCTGAGCGGCCTGCCCTTGTCCCTATTCCTTATGGCATTGTTGGTCCTCATGCTTTGGAACTCTCTTTCTCAATAATCGGTGGCAACAGAGCTTTCATTATTTTTAAGGTAGATGTGGATAAGTTTTTGCTGAGTCATACGTGATTGGTGATCAGGTGTAGGTGGACTGCAAATTTGATGTTAGAATTAAGTTATGAAATGGTGGAGCGGGCTTGAGGGGCTTAATGTCCTACGTATCTTTCTATTTTGATTGTTCATACGACGATCTGAGAGACAACACATTCCACATCATTGTCTTTAATGAGCGACCCCTTCTTTGAAACTTTCTCACCCGGTTTTGGATTCTCTCCGAAATGGCAACATTCTGTGCACATCCACAATGTCAACATCCCTCAAGATCTTAAACTCTTCCATTAAGCCGCCTCTTACTATTCGAACTTTCAGTGTGTATATGTCTACTCTCTCCAACCATCTCCATGAGACAACCCGCTCATTACTGGAAATCGTTTAGTAAACCTTCTCAGGAGTGTCTCAAAGACATTTTCATTTCCCTTTATATATCGATAGCCAAAGGTATACACGTTATTTCTAATATGGGCTCACTATCAGAAGGGCTTGAACCTGCAAGGCCACGGAGCAGATGATAGAATGTGGGATTAGACGGAGCCACTAGTTCCATTTGTCTCCGTTGTATCCAGAGTATGCATGATGGGCTGAATGGCCCGTTTCGGCATCATTACTTTTCCATTCTTCTAGTTATCACCAGAGTTTTGTGCAACTGAATGGGTATGTATAAATAATATTGGGTGTAATTCGTGTAAGATAATGTCCTTTTTTGTCAGGTTTATAAATAGGCTCGACTGACATTTGTTTTAAATTCGAGCAAAAATAATAGAAGGAATTAAATATTACTAAGTAGAGTGAATTGAAGGTGAAAGATATTTCGAGAAGATAAAACGTGCAGATCGATGGAATTGCATCCACACAGTCTGAAAGCAGCACGGCATGCAGAGGAAGATGTAAGGTTGGGTGAAGGGCACAGGACACATCCTCACTTATCATCAAAAGTACAGGAAATGTTACATGTGTTTCGGAACGCAGGTTGGACACCTGATTTACCTCTTGCACGGGTTAATCTCCATAAAATAATATCTGTGAACAATACAAGGGCAGATGGTTGTTTTATCGGATTAAGACCTGTTTCTTGCTGAAAACCAGCAGTGTAATATTTCTAATCATCCTGCTTTTGACACCTCTCTTTTATTTGCAGAAGCATCAACATTATTCCCCGAATCTGCACCAATTTCACTATTACAGTTTCATTGAAATTCTGAAATTGTAGATTGACATTATGAGATAGAAATATTCATTACTGTCTTAATTCACGTCAGTTCAGTAACATAGTCTTAATCAATAATCCTATTTTTCACCAAACTGCTTGGGCCAATTTGTTTGTCTTCAGTCAGATCATTTTCTATGATTGCAAAGGACTTTCAATAAACATGTATTTTGCAAGAAAAGCTGAATTCATCTTGTTTGTTCGGCGATTGTGAATAATCGTGTAGGCACAAAGTTTAATTGTTTCTCCGGTGACTTTACTCACTCCATAAATAGGCAATGCTTTCATTGTGCCCACCGGTGTTAAAAATAAGAGTGGTCTCCAGTACAACCAGAGATCATTGAATCTCAGAGTCGATGAACCATGTACTGGATTATTCCACTTGAACTTCGTATTATTTGGGTACGTCACGATGTCTGAAGGATTTACTACCCACTCCGTTGGTGTGACTGGTGAGTGTAATTTCACTATATTTATTACCTTGTCCATGAGATCCAGTTAATAATGTTATTATATGCAAACGTCATGTTCCTTATGTGTTAATGCAGTGGGAAAAATTCTCTCTCTTCTCAGCAGCCATTGTCCCTACTGTCGCCTGGTTGCTCTTTATTTCCCTCTCCCTCCCCTCCCCGCTACCACGCCCCCACCCCCCCCCCCCCCCCCCATCTCCTCGCTCCACCCACTCCGTCCCCACCTCCACCGGCCACTTTCACTGTTCCTGCCTTAGTATCTAAAGGGTCCTGACCTCAGTAAAAATATATATATAATTTCCAGTGCTGTGATTCACAGCCAATTCCAAATCAACTGATGCAATATCTACAAATGCAGAGTCTACAGCAGAGTCACAGCAGAGTGACCCGGACCAGGGACATTTGGTCCAAACCCATTGGCATCATTGTGTTTCCCAAATACAAATATGGAGAAGGCTTGAAAGTGGAGATCTGATCTGTTGGTGAATCTGCTTTCTTGCTACATCAATGCGGTGCTTTCCTACTGTGAACTCGGTCTCAGCGGAACCAGTGAATCCATATTATTCTGAGGCTGGATTATGTGAAAACAAATACTTCAACTGCTCCCCAGAATCCTGACAGACCGCTGCTCCCGTTCTCAATCTGAAATATGAGTTAATTGTGTCTCTCTTCCTTACAGTGAACTTATCGACGATTCTTATCCTGTCTCGCGGAAGGTGTGGACTTTCAAAATGTGTCACACGTTCCTAATTTCCATGTTAGCAGCGTGTGTACTGGTCGTCATCATCGACCTCATATTGAGGCAAGTTCCTATCAGAGTTAATGATCAATTTATCTTCATGCATCAGACTCAAGTGTGCAACATCCATGCCGTCCTGCTGTACGCAGTCACCGATTGTTCTGTCTTGTTCACTGTCACTTTCACCTTTGATCGATTCGTGGCCATTACTTGTCAGAAACAGAAAATAAACTACTACACTGAGAAAACGGCAGTTGTGGTTATTGGAACAGTGAGTGTGCTGCTCAGTGCAAAGAACACGTTCTGGTACTATATGTCTGAGGATATAGTGTACTTTCCAATAATCTCTACTTCTGTTATGCAGATTCTGATTAATTGTTTTCACCAGCGTGAGTAGAAGTTGAAAGTCTGCATTATATTTTAGCCAAAAGACCAGAAGACCATAAGACATAGGAGCAGCATTAGACCACTTGGCCCATCGAGTCTGCTCCGCCATTCAATCATGGCTGATATTTTTTCTCATCCCCATTCTGCTGCCTTTTCCCCATAACCCCGATCCCCTTATCAATTAAGAACCTATATCTCTCTGTCTTAAAGACACTCAATGAACTGGCCTCCACAGCCTTCTTCTCCAAACCTCATCTGTTCCTTTATTGCTGAAACTGCTGTGCAATATTTCAACCGTTAAACACATTTTATTGTCGAGCAAGGTTCTCCGTAGACCTCAGACGCAAAAGAGTGGGGAAAGTTCAAATGGCCAAGAGATAGAGAAGTGAAGAAAATCTACCATCTTACCCTTTGCGATGTCGGGAAATTTTATCCTGTTATGGTCAGGGTTCCTATTGTTTTGCCTTAATCAGCGATTGTACAAGTTGAATTTATTTCTGTTATTTTGCCATTATTTGTTCAGGAACTGGGATTTATGCTTCAACTCGAGAGTTGCTGCACCAACACATGCATTCATGCCATGACCCAGACGCAATTCAGAGCGGATCTGAAGAATGTGGTGAAATTTTCATTTACTGGAATTGTGAAGTTTATTAAACAGTGATCATATAGTTTACCATAACAGTGTGTTTATCTGGTGTACTGTACAAAACCCCATCTCAGTCAGACACGCACAGTGAGACCGTTTTTGTTTTGTTATTCTGATCAATCCATGAACAGCAAGCGCAGAAATAGAAAATAATCGAATTTACGTCCAGAGGCACTGGGTTTGGATCATTTCAATGCTGATATTCAGCATGGCCTGGGCAAAATGAGCTCCAGAGTGAAGTATCCCCATGGCAAAGCGGGAGGGAGATTGGTGACTGTGACATTTTGCATCTACTCCAACACACCTCCAACAACAAATGGAGATGCCAGCCCTGCCGTCCCTTAAACCTCACCGCATCATAAAACTTTATTATTTAATAAGTCTGGATGAGAAAAGTACACATCACTTTAAATCAATAAAAGAGGTCATAAAATAATTAGCTGTTAATGCGCATATTTATTCGTGGGAAGATGAATGCCAATGTCAGTATTAAATTCATTATCCTTCGGCCAGATTTCCCTGTGAATATCACTGACACAGATACTAATGTCGTTGCTTTACTTGTTGGTTCCTTTCTGGGGAAACAAGGAAATAAATTTAACCTAAAAATCTCCTCAAACCTGTTTTGCTATCTTGTCGTTAAAGTGATACAACACCACCATCTGCTGGCGCCGCACAGCAACTGCAGATTTGTGAGTTTCAAAGTTCAGTGTCTGGATGGCTGCATCCGCGAACCTTTTGCTGAAGTGTGACTATTGAACGATATTGTCCGAGATTTGAGTATACAGAAGGAGCTCGGCTGGCGCATTCGCCCTTTTATATAACCAGACACCGCACAGGAACTGTGTTCTTCATTATCCTTTGGAGACATGGTCTGGACATTGAAGTTGGTGTTATTTCAGACTGCAATGCGTGCATTCGATGCAGTTATCAGAGGTTAAATCACATTCAAAATGGGAGTGGGCAAACTTTTCTTCCCTCTGTAATTCACTGTCAGACATTTTCAAGGTTTAATCTTATAGGGGCACGCGCACACAGACATTTACAGCAGCGCGTACATACACAAAGACATTTACAGGGGCCCACACGCGCAAACATACACACATAGAGATACAGGGGCGCGCACTCGTTCACAGAAATACAGAGTCACAAACACACACAGACACAGACATGCGCACACGCATACACTCACACAGACACACAGATCCTTATAAAGAATGTTCACAGTAACTTCATTGCAATGTTAATGTAAGCCTAATTGTGACACTAATAAACGTCAATGTTTCCAATATAATCCACTAAATTACACAATGATTCTTTGAAGATTGAAAACGAAATCATTTTAAGGCGCAGATTTTATTTCTTTGATTGCATTTGATTTATTTTTGTCACGTATATTACATACAGCGAACAGTACAGGGAAAAGACAAAGCATATCGTTCATAGAGAAGGAAACGAGACATTGAAGAATGTAATGTTACAGTCATAGCTTGGGTGGAGTGAAAGATCAGCGTAATGCAAAGTAAGTCCATTCAAAAGTCAGACGGCAGCAGGAAAGAAGCTGTTCTTGAGTCGGTTGGTACGTGTCCTCAGACTTTTGTATATTTTTCCCGCGGAAGAAGGCGGAAGATAGAATGTCCGGGGTGCGTGGGATCCTTAATTATGCTGGCTGCTTTGCCGTGGCAGCGGCAGTCAATGGATGGGAGACTGGTTTGCGTGATGGATTGGGCTCTATTCATGCCTTATTGTTGTTTCTTGCGGCCTTAGGCAGAGCAGGAGCCATACCAAGCTGTGATACAACCAGAAAGAATGATTTCTATGGTGCATCTGTAAAAGTTGGTGAGAGTCGTTGCTGACATGCCAAATTTCCTTAGTCTTCTGACAAAGTAGAGGCGTTGGTGGGCTTTCTTAACTTTCGTGTTGGCATGGGGGGACAAGGACAGGTTGTTGGTGATCTGGATACATAAAAACTTGAAGCTTTCGACCATTTCTACTTCGTCCCCGTTGATGTAGACAGGGGCATGTTCTCCTTTTCGCTTCCTGAAGTCGATGACAATCTCCATTGTTTTATTGACATTGAAGCAGAGATTATTGTCGCCGGAACAGTTCACCATGTTCTTCATCTCATTCCTGTACTCTGTCTCGTCATTGTTTGAGATCCAACCCACTACAGTGATGTCGTCGGCAAACTTGAAATTATTTTGTATCTTCACAGCCTTTATTCACACTGTATCCGTGCTCGATAAATAAGGTTTTCCCATTTTGAAGCTCTTGGCCTACATTATAAAAGTTACCGTGATGCAGAAAAAAACCCATCTGTGTTGGAATGAAAATGTTCAACCTCCATTCTTGTTCCGATTTGCCCTGCCAGTTATATACCTCAACAAGTTTCGTACATATTCATCAGAGAAAGTTTCGGTGTTGACTCTTATGAGACTGTTGGGCCATTCCCTAACACACAATAAACACAGAGGCTCAATGTTGCTTCAATTGTTTCTGGAACTGATAGCATCCAGAATGGAGAGTTTGGTTAATGTTATTTTCTTTCAAATTTGAAGTATGTTTCTGTTTTACAATGTCTCAATGTCGCACTGACACTCACACAACACAAACATGTACTCACACACGCACAGTTACGCATTCAGAAACTTTCTCATAAACACATGCTGCCATATACACACTCTCTCACCCAAACAAACACACAGACTTATATATAGACACAAACTTAAAAAACATACTCAAAAGCACACGTTCACACACAGGGGAACAGACAGAGAGAAACTGAAAACCTCACAGACACAGGGGCTCACACACACAGTTACAGGGACACACAGATACTGGGGCACACACAGTTGCATGGGCACATTCAGATACATGCGCATATTTAGATACATGGGCACACAGACACAGATACAGGGGCACACGCAGAGACATGGGGGCACGCACACAGATACAGGGTCACACACACAGATAGAGGGACAGACATACAAATAGGGGGACACAGAAAGACAGATACATGGACACACACACACACAAACAGACACACACACACGCGCGTGCACGCATATACAGGCATACACACACGGAGAGACACAAAGATACCGCGGCAAACACGCACATACAGTGACACACATGAAGGTAGATACAGGGACGCACACTCACACAGATACCAGGGTTCACACAGATACAGGGAGACGCACAGATTGAGGGACACTCAGAGATAGAGAGGCACACACACAAACAGAGATACAGAAGCACACAAACAGATACTGGGGCATACAGAGAGCCAGGGGCACACGCAGCTCTGCGGCACACACACACACACACACAGTGGTGCACACACAGATACAGGGACAAACACAGAGAGGTAGTGGAGCGTACACCAATTCAGGGGCATACACAGATTTAGGGGCACACACAGAGAGATAGCGGTGAAAACACAGATACAGGGGAATGCACAGAATAAGGGGCACACACAAAGATATAGATGCACACACACAGCGATGCAAGGACTTAAACAGAGATACAGGAGCACAAACCTACTGAGAACTTACAACGTCTGCTGTTTTTATTATCAATACAGGTTTTATTATAAGTTAAAACACAGCAAGTCGGCAAAGGTCAATAGAATGAGCTGCATCTCCTCGTAACAACGGGATGTGACGCTCGACTCATTGATCGACAGTTCCGCCGCGCCTCAGCGAAAAACCGCACTGACCTCCTCAGAAGGCAAACAGAGGACATGACCGACAGGGTGCCCTTCGTCGTCCAGTACTTCCCCGGAGCGGAGAAATTATGACAGCTTCTTCGGAGCCTTCAACATGTCATCGATGAAGATCAGCATCTCGCCGAGGCCACCCCCACATCCCCACCACTTGCCTTCAAAAACCGCGCAAACTCAAACAGACCATTGGTAGCAGCAAACTACCCGCCCTTCAGGAGAACAGCGACCACGACACCAAACAACTCTGCCACGGCAATCTCTGCAATGCCGGACCATTGACATGGAGGCCATCATCACACATGAGAATTCTCTCCACCAGGTACACGGTACATACTCATGCAACTGGGCCAACGTTGTCTACCTCATACGTAGAAAACGATGTGCAGAGGCGTCGTACATCGGTGAATCCATGCAGATGCTACAACGGCTGAACTGACACTGCGCAACAGTCACCAGGCAGGAGTGTTCCCTTCCTTGCGGGGAACATTTAAGCAGTCAAGGGCACTCAGCCTCGGACATCCGGCAAAGCGGTCTCCCAGGTGGCCTTAAAGACATATGACAACGCAGAATCACCGAGCAGAAACTGATTGCCAAGTTCCGCATGCATGAGCACGGCCTCAACCGGGATCTTGGATTCATGTCACACTACATGTAACCGATTGGCGTGGAAGTGCAAAATCCTACTAACAGTCCTGGTTTGAGACAATTCATACCTCCATAACTTGTGATTATCCCTCTCGCCACTTGCATTGTCTGTACCTGTAAAGACTTGATTGCCGGAAAAGACTCTCATTCCAAACATTATCTTACAATTGTGTCTTTGTGTATATATGCCGTGTTTGTGAAACCTGCCTCTACACTTTCCTGATGAAGGAGCAGCTCTCCGAATGCTCATGATTCCACATAAGCCTGTTGGACTTTAACCTGGTGTTGTGAGACTTCTTCCTGTCGAACGAGGGAAAGGTAAACTTTCACTTGGATGGTATTTTTAGTACGGCAAAATTCTGCGATGGAAAGAATGGAGTTCAAACTAATTGCGTGTCAGTTCCTCATTACAAGGCTGCTATGTTTGCGTTGTTTGTTTCATTGGAGCGACAATGATGAGGTTGGTGGATTTTGGAAACTGAAAGATACACAAGAGCAACCTGTGGGACTATTTCACCTCACTGTCGATTTCATGTTCCAGGTTACAGCAAACAGTGATGTCACTGGCTGAAGGAATTACTCATGTTCCATCTAAACATGGCATTTTGCCCATCACAGGTATAAAACAAAAACTGAAATGAAAATAAAGTCCAAATTTAATATAAATGAGTGAGGTTAAAGTGCAGGCAGACACCTTCCCTGCTGGTCTAGTGGTTCGGACTCGGAGGATTCGGAGTTTTCACTACCGCGGCCTGGGTTTAATTCCAGGTCAGTGAATGCAACTCTATTGCTGTCGTGCAGCACATGAATGAAGAGGAGCTGAAATTACTTCCTACTCGAAAACAGAGGTGGTACTTGTGCCTCTTTGATAAATAAGGATTAAATTTCCATCCCATTCCACAATCCTGCCAATTGTACCGAACAACTTGTATTTACATCCTCTCTGCTGGCTCCTTTTGCCCAAGTGAATAAGATGCTTTCTGCTGCATTAAATCTGAGCCATGGCATGATCGACCAAAAGTATTTCATGAAATTTAAAATAAATCAAATGAAATATTAAAAACAGCGGAATACGATCCCACACCTCCACAAAACATCAGTTCAGTGCCTTGGACCAAAGATCAAATTTACCAGTAGAAAAGGAATGCTGTCACGGTTGCTGTTGCTAGTGGACAGAATCGATGGAGAAGGAGTGGGTCATATTTCCCTTCGACTCTCCTCCACCACGGAATAAGATCACGGTGGATCCCACGTTCAACACCAATTTGCCAACAAATCCCGAATCCCTTAATTCCCTTTGAGTTCAAAAAAATTATCCTTCTCAGTATTCAATATCCTCACTTGTTCTGGATCCGCAGGCCGTTGGGTTACAGAATTCCAAGCATTCACAAGCCTCTGAGTGAAGAATTCTCTCCTCACCTCGGTCCTAAATGGTTGCCGTACTATCCGGATATTGTGAGCCCAGTTATAAACACTCCAGACTCGAGCAAGAGGCGGGGAAGGAGGAGGGGTGTAGGGGGGGAGGGGCGGGGTGCGGTGGAGGGGTGTAGGGAGGCGAGGGGGTGAGGCGGGGGGGGGGGGGGTGGTGGGTGGAAACAATCTCTCAGCATGTACACTGTCAAACAGTCTCGCCGTTCCAGACTTTTCAGTGGGATCACTTTTCATTATTCCAAACTCTAGAGAGAACAGGGTAATTACAATGAATCTCTCCTCCGAGGGCAACTGTCTCATCACAGCAATCAATCCAGTGAATCTTGGTTACACAGACAGCAAGAGAAGAGAGGGAAATAAGAGCACAATATGGAAAGTTGATAGAGGTACAGAGAGAGTCTGAGAGAGTGAAAAAGACAGATCGATACACAGAAACAAAGATAGACAGTGCGTGGGGGAGTCAACCACATCGTATGAATGAATAACAGTGCACACAAAGCCAGCGGCCGGAACCCACAAGCATTGGCTCCTCTGAATCGTTGACTAGGGATAAAGAGAATGTCCAAAAGAAGCGTCAACTTTTGAAAACATCTTGAATTACTTGTGAGTGCGTTGTGCAATTAGATCCCCTGCATTGTCAGTTTCTCAAACGAAACCGCAGGTAAACTCATCCAGCAGAGTACACGGTAAAGAAATGAACAAGACTTTGCCATCGCAAACAACAACGGGGCTCGTCCGGGATTTGAACCCGGGACCTCTCGCAGTTTTGCGACTCACAACACCCGAAGCGAGAATCATACCCCTAGACCAACGAGCCGCTGTTGACAGAGCTGCTCAAATACGGATATTATATTGTCACACAAATCTGATCAGACAGCTGCAGTGAAAGTTGGAAGCGCTGGAAACACTCAGGAAGTCAAGCAGCAAGTGCGCACAGGGAAAGGACTCTCTTCTTACACCTCGACAACCTTTCATTTAAGCTGGTAAAGTTTGGAAATGTAGGAAGGTTTAAACAAGTGAAAACCAGGAGCTAGGAAACACAACAACAGGAAAGGGCCCTGATTGGGGACAATTCAAAAGAGATAAATGAGCAAGTACTTTGTGGTCCATGGCCTGAGCGTCAGGAAAGCAGAGTATTACAGAATGTTTGCCCTCTTTTTAGGTCAAACCAAATAAACAAACTCAAATTAAGTCAGGACAAAGTAAAAGGGGCAGCTCCCCAAAAAGGAGGGGAACAGCCCGAACAGAAATCAAAGTACAAAGGAAACTTAAAAACATCAAATTAAAATGTGATTATTAGGGTCAATAATGCACCCCAACCGCTGCGGTGCCCAGCGGGCGCGGAAGGCGTCAACCCCGCCCGTGGACACCGCATGCTCCCTCTCCAGGGACACCTGGTCGTGAACGTAGCCGCGGTAGAGGGGAAGACAGTCAGGATGGACGGCCCCCTCGATCGCCCGCTGCCTGGACCGGTAAATGGCGCGTTTCGCCAGGCCCAGGAGCAGGTTCACGAGGAGGTCGCCATCCCGACCCTCCCCTCTCCGCACCGGGTGTCCGTAGATCAGGAGCGTGGGACTGAAGTGCAGACAAAACATCAATAAAAGGTTCTTTAGGAAAACATAAAGGGAGTGCAGCCTAAGACACTCAACATAGACATGGTCCACGGACTCCACAAGGCCGCAGAAAGGGCAGTCTTCGGAGCCCGTGAACCAGTGAATCCTACGGTTGTGCGGAACTGCTGCATGCATCACCCTCCACCCCAGGTCCCCGACGTAATTGGGGGAGATCCCTCCGTAGAGGGACCTCCAGCGGGGACCTCCGCCGCCCGGCGGCCACAAGGCCCGCCGGGCGACAGGCGAGGAGGCGGTAGTGGAAGGTGTGCAGCAGCAGCCCGCACAGGAAACGCCTCCGCGCGGTAGAAAAAGGCACGGAGGGCATTTCCGCGAGGCGGCTCAGGCTGTGGGGCACCTCACCCAGGGGAGGGGGGTTGAGGCTTTGGGCCAATGTGGAATTCCGCCCGGACAGGGGAACGCTCGGGCGGGATCCCACCGCCCGCCTGCCAGAGCACACGGTAAAGAAATGAACAAGACTTTGCCATCGCAAACAACAACGGGGCTCGTCCGGGATTTGAACCCGGGACCTCTCGCAGTTTTGCGACTCATAACACCCAAAGCGAGAATCATACCCCTAGACCAACGAGCCGCTGTTGACAGAGCTGCTCAAATACGGATATTATATTGTCACACAAATCTGATCAGACAGCTGCAGTGAAAGTTGGAAGCGCTGGAAACACTCAGGAAGTCAGGCAGCAAGTGCACACAGGGAAAGGACTCTCTTCTTACACCTCCACAACCTTTCATTTAAGCTGGTAAAGTTTGGAAATGTGGGAAGTTTTAAACAAGTGAAACCCAGGAGCTAGGAAACACAACAACAGGAAAGGGCCCTGATAGGGTACAATTCAAAAGAGATAAATGAGCAAGTACTTTGTTGTCCATGGCCTGAGCGTCAGGAAAGCAGAGTATTACAGAATGTTTGCACCGCAGAATGAGATCATGCACAAGACCTTTGAAGCAGTCACGTGTGCTGCAGATAATAGGTAACCGGTGGTTGTACTGCACAACGATTACAGAGGAACTGCAGTGATGAAGTTGGTGGATTTTGGGAATTGAGAGGAACATATGAGCAGCTTGTGCGACTATTTCACGTCATTGCCGCTTTCATACTGCAGCGAAAAGTCATCGTTGTTGTCACTGAATGAAAAACTAACTTATGTTCTACCTAAACAGAACATTTTGAAAGAAAGACTTGCCTCTGGTGGAAATAGATCTGAGATGAAATAATGAAATATAAAATGAAGTAAATTAGATTAAACATCCAACGTATTAAAAATATTGGAGCATCCAACCTATTAGAAATATTGGTTCACAGCAAGTGACATGAATTGATGCTGTGATCAGAGATATAGAACTGGAACCCACCGTCACACCGAGTGAATCCGCTGTCTGGTTAAATGTTGATCACAGAAAATGTTTGACCATCTTTCACAATGGAACGTACAGGAACTCAGTCAATAAGCTGTCTCCACTCACAAATAACGGAACGCGTCAATTTCATCTCGCAACTTTAAGCCTTTGCCATCTTATGTACATTCATTATGAAGATTTATAAAGTAAGTGAATAGAATGTGTGATGTTAAAAAAACGTGTTCACGCCCTTGGCGTAAGCACAGTCACGCACACAGAGGAGCAAACATAAGCATACACCACGCGAGACAGAGCACTAAGGAGCGACAAAACGGAGGGCTTGTATTAAGGCAATGTAGCTTCGGGGGAGAGCATTTGACTACAGGTCAAGACGTTTCTGCATTCAAATCGAATGCCTCCTTCCGCGCTTAATTGATTTTTTTTTCAATTAAAACTGCCCGTAATTGACTGGAAAGCGCTTTGTTACGTGCGGTTGTCGGGAGAGGTTCTATATAAATGCAAACATTTCATGATCTTCAATCCCAGTCCTCTGTTACTGTCAGTAGAAACAGTCTGTCCCTCCCTGCTCTATTAAAACGGCCCTTTTCCCATGTTAGGAGAAGGGATTCACCATGACACACAGCAACACTGCGGGGTAAAATAGGAAAATATGCATGTTTAGATTTATAAACGATGCCATCGTTTGGCCCTTCTGCGTCAGGTTTGGTGAAAATTGAATTGACGTCGAATTTGCAGCCAACATGCTGACACCCTGATTTAGGATGCCATGTGGGCTGCAGCTGTCTCAGTTTCCGTGGCGCAATTGCGAGCGCGTTCGGTTATTAACCGGTTACAAACAACGTCGCTGAACGTGGGGCTCGAACCCACGACCCTAAGATTAAGGATTTCATGCCCTACCGACTGAGCTAGCCGGGCACATGGGCAAAAGTGCTTTCAATAACCTAAAATGCATGGAGACAAATATGGTTTTTCCATCTCGTGTCTCAGCTTGTTCTGACTTCAAAGTTTGCAATTAATCGACCGACAGAATCCCCAAAGTTCCTATCCATTCCTCTCAATCATCAATTACATCATTCACATCTTCCAATTCTTAGCTTCACCTCTCTCAAATGTTCCAAACTCTTCTTACATCATTCACCTTTTTTTTGGTTCTTAATAATTGAGCGGGGGGGGGGGGGGGGGGGCGGGGGAACATTCCCTCTCAACATTTACACTGTCAAACTGTTTTCCAGTTTCAGACTTTTCAATAAGATCACTTCTGATTATTCTAAACTCCAGAGCGAACATTAAATCTCTCTCCTCCCAGGAGAAACGCAGAAATCAATCCAGTGAACCTCGGTTACATACAGACAGCGTACGAATGGAGAGAGCAAGGCGCAAAAGACGTCAACGTAATAAAAACACAGTCAGAGAGACTGACAGAGTCTGAGGGCGACATATAGAGACAATGAAAAACAGAAATAGCGAGTGGGGTGCACATCCACAACCCATGAATGGATAACAATGTACACACAGCCAGCTGTCTGAACCAACAAACATGGGGTCCTCTAAACTGGTGACCAGAAATATAGTGAATGGCCACAAGCATGTTAACCCTTTAATGTCTTGGTTTTCTTGTGTGAATGTTGTGTTGATAGATTACCTGCACTGTGTGTCCAGGTGCTCAAACCAAATCCCATGTAAACCAATCCCACCGTTTGCACTTGCAAATTACATTTATAAAACATATGATTTGTCCAATACGCAACAACAGTTGAATGAGGGCTCTGGCCCGGCATGTGACCCCAAGATCGCTCGCACGTTTGTGGATGTTAACACCCTCGGCCCGAAACATACACCTCGTCCATCGAAGTTGTTCAATGAAGATATTTCCATTGCCATCCAAAGCTGCTCAGCCTTCTGCAGAGAAAGGTGAAAATGCTGGAAAAACTCAGAAAGTCAGACAGGTTGTGTACACAGGAAAACAAATCTCATATTTTAGCTCCATAACATTTCATTAACACTGGGAATGGTTAGAAATGTAGTAAGTTTTAAACAAGTGTTATCCAGCAGCATAACAAGGGGGGAGGCATCTGGCCGGGTGTAAATGAGGAGAGATTAAATGAGGGAAACAAAGAATTTTAAAGTAATTACACCACAGAATGGGGACATTCCTAAGTCATTTAATGGACTCAGTTATGTTGTGGATGAAGGGGAACCTGTGGATGTAATGTACGCAGATTGCATTGGAGCCATAGTGATGAGTTGGTGGGTTTTGCAAAATTGAAAGTTGCACTTAGGAAGATAGAATCAGGAGTAGAAGTGGCAAATTCAGCGTTCGAGCCTGAACCGTCATACAATCAGTTCATGACTGATCTCTCCCTGGTCTCAAATCCACCTCCCTACCTGTTCCAATATCCCCTCATCTCTTTTATTATCAGGAATATATCTGTCTCCTTCTTGAAACCATTTAAAGATTCAGAATCCACCGCGTTACGGGCAATGCATTCCACAAATTCACGACCCTCTACGAGAAGTCGTTCCTCCTCATCTCAGTTTTAAATCTACCGCATCTCAACCTACACATTTGACCTGTTGTTCTCGATCGCCCCATAAGAAAAGAAACATTTCGTCTGCGTTTACTCTTTTCAATCCTATTTAGAAGTTTATGTACCCCGATCACTTCAGCATCTTGTGGGACTATTTCACCTCACTGTCGATTTCATATCCCAGCAAATACAATCGGAGTTGTCATTAGCTGAAGCAGTCACTTATGTTCCATCCATTCTGGACATATTAAGGGATATATAGTAAGTCATTTTGAAAATACAGTTCACCCGTGACCCTGGGAGTCCAGTGGGTTGTGTTCAGTACTCCCCAGTGTTGTTTGGTTTCAATTCCCGCTCAGGAAACGATTATTTATCGCTCTCAGCAAACTATTAAAGAATTACCTGATTTACTAGCTGATCGAAAGCAGATCTACTATTATCAGTCGAGTGAGTTTTGCGAGTCTGCATTACTGGTGGAAATGTCACATGTGCAACAGGTCAAGAACAAGTATAGTCGCAGAAAGACACTGATAGGCTGCAAAGCGCTGACGATAGAGATGGTGATGTAAGGTTACATGTGGGTGGTAAATTGGTCAGATTTTAGCGTTTACACTGAATTATTAAACTTTTCCCTCACTCTGCAACGAAAATATTTGGAAAAGCTTCTGTCCAGTTTCGAACCGTCGGAAGCAAAAGCAATAACTGTGCGTCGAGTGCCTGTTGTTTGTTGTCCTTGACTGAATACATCACTGTGGTGGAAATGGAAGGTGCCATTTTGCAGAAGAGACTTGCTTGTGGTGAATGTGGTCTGGCGCGAAAATTAAAATAACAAAAGCCGCGTGGATAAGGAAAAATTGTATAACAGGCTGGTCTGGTGGTTAGAGTTTGACACTTGCACTGCTATTTAGATTACAGGTCAGGAAATGAAGATCTGTTGCTCTCATCCAAGCCGTAAAACAAATGTCTGTTATTGCTTGGTGGAACATATAAAACATAATCTTTCCTAGTGTCCTGAAGTGAAGACTGAGCAAATTCAACAGGAGGTTTTCATGTAATTTCTGGCAGGATATTGGGAACAAGACAAGGTTAAGGACAATTTAAATGATGCTGGTCCTTCACTGTTTCCGACTGGAAGTGATTTCTGTTTGTTACACAGTTCAGGACGAATTCATTAAGTGAAAAAGCAGGCTCAAGCCAACTGATGGGCATTCGCAGCTCCTTTGCTGCTAATGAATTTCAGTAACGTTTTTCGTAAAGGGCTGCACGTTTAACGTGGTCGCGTGGTGGAGCAGTTTAAACCAGTGGTTTAACGCCCAGTGTATATGCAGCTCTGAGTTCGAGTTCAGCCGCTGCCAGAGTGGGTTGAAGTTTTGGTCTCTGCAGCTGAATTCCAGCAGTTCAGAATGAATGCAAGAATTTGTGCCGTGCCATTTTTGGCAGGAATAGAAGAAACAGACCAAGGTAAACAGTTGTTGATGTAAAGGAGCGTGTGTGGAAGGAGTGGAGCAAATTATTGCTGATGTTGGAATCGGAAACAAAAAGGGAAAATGCTGAAAAATCTCAGCAAGCCTGGCAGCATCTGTGAGGAGAGAAGAGCTGAAGTTTCGCGTTGAGATCAGCCTTGGTCAAAACTGGGGAAGGATTGGAGTTGCTGCGATAGAGAATACAAACGGGAACACAGGGTGAAAGGCTGTCTGCTGATATAAGTAACAGGATTGCAAACATTGAGACTGCACTCCCGGCTTAGGGGATGGATTGGGATTTTCTAACTGAGGCTCAAATCCTGTCATGTACACTTCCCGTCATTCCTCATTGTGACTTATTTTTATTGAAAGTAATTGAAAATAAAGCAATGGGTACAGAGATGATCAACTCATTGCAAATCTCTCACATCAGCGTCACTGAGAGTCTAGTGATCAGGATCGGCGCCGTGAGGCGATTTCAATTCCCACTCACGGAGTGAATAACTTCTTGCTCAATTCTTCATTTAATGAAAACACGCCTCACAGGGTCTGTGAAGGGAGCAATATCTAAATCCTCCAGCTGGATGAACTTGCATCGGAGCTGGAAAAGTCAGAAATGTAACATTAACGATAAACTCTGAAGAAGAATCACATGACACGCACAACATACATGTCAGATACACACACACAGCATACATGTCAAATCATGTCACTTTCAAGTTGTGTCTTTTAACATCCTGCTCTCCACTTCAGACATTTCCACATTCATCAAAAATCTCCGACCTCAAACACCATCCTGTTCCCAATCTACTGATAATGCTACACATAATGCAGACAGCTTCTAGTATTTGTCTCCGTAGCTCAGTGGCGAGAGCAAAGAACACAAAGAACAAAGAACAATACAGCACAGGAACAGGCCTTCGGCCCTCCAAGCCCGCGCCGCTCCCTGGTCCAAACTAGACAATTCTTTTGTATCCCTCCATTCCCACTCCGTTCATATGGCTGTCTAGATAAGTCTTAAACGTTCCCAGTGTGTCTGCCTCCACCACCTTGCCTGGCAGCGCATTCCAGGCCCCCACCACCCTCTGTGTAAAATATGTCCGTCTGATATCTGTGTTAAACCTCCCCCCCCTTCACCTTGAACCTATGACCCCTCGTGAACGTCACCACCGACCTGGGGAAAAGCTTCCCACCGTTCAACCTATCTATGCCTTTCATAATTTTATACACCTCTAATAAGTCTCCCCTCATCCTCCGTCTTTCCAGGGAGAACAACCCCAGTTTACCCAATCTCTCCTCATAACTAAGCCCCTCCATACCAGGTAACATCCTGGTAAACCTCCTCTGTACTCTCTCCAAAGCCTCCACGTCCTTCTGGTAGTGTGGCGACCAGAACTGGACGCAGTATTCCAGATGAGGCCGAACCAACGTTCTATACATCTGCAACATCAGACCCCAAGCAATGGTCTTGTAAACCAGGGGTCGCGAATTCAATATCTCGCTAGAGCCTGCACGTAAATTTCAGCTGATCTAAGTTTTAGGGTGGAGGCAGACAACGGGGGGTCAAAACAGAGGGCTTTGATAACTGGAGGGTAGATCAGGTGCAATTTTGCAGAGCGAATAGATATTCTCTTCTTCGTAAAAATAGAAAGAGCAGAACGTATTTGAAGAGCTGAAAATGATACTGAGAATAGAATAGATGCGTTTGTACAAGGAATGCATCAAGTTAATACGTCGGTGCAGCAGATAATTGGAAGGGAAATGACATTTTGGCCTTTATTGCCGGCAGACTGGAGTCCAAGAATATCGAGGTGTTGCTGCAGTTGCACAGGGTTTTGTTGAGACCACATGTTGAGTATTCTGTGCAAATATGATAGTCACATTAAAAAAAAAATATGTTTGCATTGGAAACTATAAAGAGAAGGTTCACCAGATTGTTCCCTGGGGTGAGGGAGTTATCCTCTGATGAGAGGCTGAGTAAATTGTGCTGAAATTCTCCGGAGTTTCGAAGAATAAGAGGCGATCTCATTAAACCTACACAACTCTGATTAGATTTGATAGGATGGAGGCTGTGAGATTTTTTTTCTGCTGGTCGGGGAATCTAACCCAGTGCGGCCCAGATAAGAGGCTGATCATTTAGGGCTATGATAAGGAAAGATTACTTCACTCAAAGGGCTGAGAATCTTTTACATTCTCTATACCTGACAGTTAAGTATGCCCCACCATCGAGCACATTTAATTCTGGGAAACAGGTATCTCGTCTCTTGGGGAATTCAGGGATCTGGGGAGCTGGTGGAAAAACTAAGTTGCAGCCCAAGATCAGTCATGATGGTATTGAGTGGAGGAAGAATCTCGATGGACCGAGTGGTCTGCTCCTCCTCCTATGATTCATGTCAGAATAAAAACAGAAAGTACTGGAAGTTCTCAGCAGGGCTTGCAACAAATGAGGAGCAAGGCATAGAGTTAAGGCTCTGAGTCCAACATGACTCTTTTCAAACCAGTAACTGAGTTTGAATTATAACAATTAGCAAAACATCGAGACTAGGAATTGAATTGGATCCAGGCAGCGAAAGCCCTGAGTTTAAACTGCTGCATTATTTCTGTAGGAAAATCGTTCAGAAGAGTGTGCTGCCAACTGAACGGGTGGAGGTTTGAGAGCACCCCGAGACAAAAAACTTATTTCTGTTTCTCCTTATATTCCCGACGTAGAAACACTTTGTGTCCTTCTGCAACAGGGAAATAGTGTCCAAACTTTGCCAGTCTTGATGTTATTCAGTAAATTGTCATACAAATCGACATATGAATATACATTTAAAATAAAACGAGATACATTGGATCATGCTGCTGTACTTTTCCAACCTATTAGAAATATGGGTTTACAGTAGCTGATAGAAATTGATGCTGCGGTTGCAGATATAGAACTGGAACCCACCATCAGAACGACTGATTCCACTGTCTGTTTAAATGTTGATCAGGGAAAATTTCAATCATTCTCTTCTGTGTCACTACGGATAGTGAGTCAATAAGCAATATTCACTCAACAAAGGCCCAATCACTCAATCTTTCTCGCAACTTTCAAACATGTTGTTATTCTCTGTACCAATTGCCATTGAGGTATACGAATCAGTGAATGCACTTGGTGATGGCAAAAATGTGCTTACCCTCTCGGGGAACACAATCACATTGATGCACACACAAGGTAGGAATGGATTCCAAAGGCATGAATTCATGAAAAGAAAAAGGAAATCATGTCTGACTAATTTATTAGATTTCTTCGAGAAGTCCCTCCCAGAGTGGATAGAAGGGGACCAGGGGATGTATTATTTTTGGACTTCCAGAAGGTGTTCAACAAGCTACCTCACAAAATGTTAACTCGTAACATAAGAGCCCATGATGTTGGGGGTAGTATATTTGTAGGTAGAGAATTGGCTGATGGCAGGAAGCAGCAATTTAGGATAAAGGGTTTTCAGTTTGGCGACGTGTAACCGTAGGGTTCCAGAGGGATTAATACTGGGATCACAACTGTTTACAATAAATGTTACTGACTTGGAGGGAGGAAGCAAATATATTGTAGAAACATTTTCAGACACAAAAATAGGTGGAAAGGCAAATTGCGACAGGGATACAAACAGTTGGTATCGAGATTTTGATAGGTTATCTAAGTAGTCGAAAAGTTGGAAAATGAAATTTAATGCGGGGAAATCTGAAAGTGTTCAATTTGGATTGGAGAACAAACGAACAGAGTACGATGCAAATAGGGAAACTGGGTAACACTGCCACACAAAGGGACTTAGGGGTACTTGTGCATGAAACACAGAAAGTTAGCAGACATGTGCAGCAATAATCAAGAAGGATAATGGGATGTTGATTTTTATTTCAAGGGTGTTGGAGTATAAGAGTAAGGAAGTTTTGCTGCAGCTGTACAAGGTTTGGTGAGACCACATCTGGAGTTCCGTCAGCAGCTTTGGTCCCCTTATTTAAAGACATATATTATTTCATTGCAGGTAGTTCAGCGAAGGTTCACAAGGCTGATCCCGAGTATGGAGGGATTGTTTTATGAGGAAAGATTAAACAGGTTGGGACACTACTCATTGGAATTTAGAAAAATATCATGTGCCCTCATTGAAACATAGGATTTTTGAAGGTCTTGAGAGTCTAAATGCTGAGAAGATGTTTCCCCTCGTGGGAGGGTCCAGAGACAGAGGGGATAGTTTCAGAATAAACGAGTGCTAATTTATGAGTGAGATTATTTGTTCTGTTGGATTCAACACACTGACATATTCCATGGTAAGAAGTCTCACTGCACCAGATTAAAGACCAACAGATTTATTTGGAATCACGAGCTTTCAGAGCGCTGTTCCCTCATCAGGCGAGTCACCTGTTGGACTTTAACCTGCTGTTGTGAGACTTCTTAACGTGTCCACACAAATTCAACGCCAGCATCTCCACATCACGGATCCTCCATAGTGCATAGACACTGAGAAACGAGAAGCAAGTGTAGGCCATTCAGTCATTTTAACCTGTTCCGCCATTCATTTTGATCATAGTTGATTATAAAATTCAAAATTCTGATCCTGCCCTCCATCTATATCCCTTGGTTCCTTTAGCCTAAAGAGCGACATCTCGTTTCTTCATAAAATCACACAACGTTTTGGCCTCAACTACTTTCCTGTGGTAGTGAATTCCATACATTCACCACTCTCTGGGTGAAGAAATCTTCTGCTCACCTCAGTCCCAAAAGGTTTAACCCTTACCCTCAAACTGCGACACTTAGTTCAGGACTCCCCCATCATCGGGAAAATTCTTTCGGAATCTATTCTGTCGAATCCTAGAGAGGGAGCATAGCAAAGGTTTAACAGGCTGATTCCTGGGATGGCAAGTTTATCATATGAAGAGAGTCTAAATCGGTTAGGATTGTATTCACTGGAGTTTAGAAGAGTGGGAGGGAATCTCATATAAACTTATAAAATTCTAACAGGGTTAGGCAGGGTAGATTCAGAAAGAATGTTCCCAGTGATGGGGGAGTCCAGAACTAGGGGTCATAGTTTGAGGAAAAAGGGTAAGCCTGTTAGAACTGAGGTGGGAAGAAATTTCTTCACTCAGAAGGTGGTGAATGTATAGAATTCACCACAACAGAATGTATTTGAGGCCAAAACGTTTTCTGATTTCAAGAAGAAATTAGGTATAGCTCTTGGGACTAAAGGGATCAAAGCGTATGAGAGGAAGGGGGAATCAGCATATTAAGTTTGGTGATCAACCATGATCAAAATGAATGGCGGAGCAGGCTCGATGGGCCGAATGGCTTATTCCTGCTTCTAGCTTCTATGTGTCTTTGTAATCCTCTTAGAATTGTATCAGTTTCAATGAGATCTCCTCTCACTCTTTTGAACTCCAATGAATATGATTCTAACTGATTTATTCTCTACTGAAATGACAAACCTAACATCCCAAGCAACAGCCTGGTAAACCTTCTCTGCACTCCCTCTATAGCAAGGATATCCTTTCTCGTATAAGGACGTCAAAGCTACACACAATACTCCAGGTGCGGCCCCAAAAATGCCCGATAGAATTGCAGCAAAACATCCCTATTCCTATGCTCAAATGCTCTTGCTATGAAGGCTAGCATATCATTTTTCTTCTTCACTGCCTGCTGTAACTGTACGTTTACTTTCAGCGACTGACGCACGAGGACACCAGGCTCTCGCTGAGTATCCATCTCGCTCATGCTTTATCACTTTGGAGGGATAACAAACTGCAAGCCCAAATGTTGAGATCAAAGTTTAGTAAAACTACCAAGATTACCGAGTTAACGATTAGTAAAGTCCTGATCTCCGACACAGCTGTGTATTTCAGTGCCATGAGTACCCACACTGCTCCAGAGACGTCGCGGGTCCCAGTAAAAATCCCACAGCGACAATCCCAGTGACTACGCAGCAGAGGGCGCTCTCACACTGGTGAACAGCAGCAATAACTCACTCAGCGGTGTGAGAGCCAGAGGGATCTTTCTCAACCTACAAATAATACAATGCACAACAATAGATCGTGAAATCCACTCGTTGAACTATGTTACTTTACGATTTCAATTCGCAACATATTAAAAATAGACTCTACAAGTACATCTGTGGAGCCTTAATTGTTTACATGTTAATTGTCCTTGTTCCTTTCAATTTATTTTCCCACTCTGTTCCTTCCCACCTCCAGTTTCCGCTTTACTTTCGTCCAATATTTAGTTTAACGATTCAGAACCTAATTTTCTGCGCGGCATCTCAAATCCGTCCAGTAAATCTCCACTGAGCCACAAAAGGAAACTGTCAGGCGACGCCAATAAATAACCAAAGATTCTCTCCCCTTCTGTCCATCGCAATCGGAACACTTCTCCGAATAGGCACCAGTGGGCGGCCCGGTGGCACTGCTGCCTCACAGCGCCAGAGCCTCTGGTCACTGCCTGCGTGGAATTTGCACGTTCTCGTCTGGGTGATCCGGTTTCCTCCCACAGTCCAAAGTTAGGTTGATTGGCCATACTAAATTGCCCCTTAGTGTTAGTGGGACTAGTAGGATAAATAGATGGGATTATAGGGGTAGGGCCTCAGTGGGATTGCGGAGCGTGCAGACTTGATGGGCCAAATAGCCTCCTTCTGCACTGTATGCACTGATAATTTAAATGCTTGAACCCAATTTGCCTCAATGTTTTGAAGAAGATAAAAGTGGTCAATAATAATTACAAAAACATCCGCATGTAGAAGGATTGGAGCCTGATATTGGTCAGAGGCCAGAGCGAGTGAGAGAAGGTGTGTCTGTTGTGGAAAAGGACGTGAAAATATGAATGAAAACCCACATTGAGAGCTGCTTTCTGAATTATTACACTGTAATCATTTCAACCATTTCCATTTCTTTTATGAATGGAAGTGATGCTGAAAGGTTTTCCTAGCCGGCTGGTATTGAATTATAGGTAATGAGGATAAGCTTTACTTATCTTCGGGGGACTGTAAATCGGCTGCCTGAACTTTGCTCTCGTGTTTTGAACACATGATTGTCGAGTTACTGAAAGCGCTGACATTATTATCTCTTAAACAAATTCCAAACTCCGATGGTCGTGGCACATTGAATATACGATAAGTAACCCGACTGAAGTTAATAATTTTAAACAGAGATGCCATTGAGAGAAATCCTGCGTACAATAGTGGAAATGTTTATACTTCAAGATCGTTCCACGGAATGTACAGTGACAGCCAGTACCTTTTCTCCAAAGCGGCAGGTATATTTTTTAAGCATCGTCACAAACACATGTTCCTTTCTTTGAACTATAATGGGAAGGATTCCATAACTGATTATCTGACCCCTGAACGGCTGCATAACCGCTCCTTCCTTCACCAACAGATCCTCGCTTTAGCCTTGAATTGGGAGTTTCTCTTCGAACGGCAGGGACGCTGGCAATGTGGTGAGTCCATCAGCCACTCCGACATAAAATGCAATAATTATTCAATAATTGCCTCAGTGTTTCATGAGGGAAATCTCGCAGTCATGGCTGATCCACTCCCCCGATGGTAAGGCTTAAACGGACTGATCCTGAATGAACCAAATCTTGGAGCAAGCCTGAGTTTGACCGTCACAATGATCAGAATCGGGTTTAAATGTCACCATCTGCTGTGTAAAACTGAAATATTCCTCCCATAAGGCACTGACTGTGACCCGGCTCTGAGCGTTTCCAATCATTGGCAGTCAGCCAATGGCAGCCAGCTCACCAGCCTGCCTATTCTCAATGTCACTGGGAACGTCAGAAAGCGAAGTGAAAACATCCTGAGACTCACAGCAGATTACTGAGGGCGGGGTTTAGAACGGGTGTCTTCAAAATCCCCAACTCCTCTTCGACAGAGCGGACAGAGACAATGCGGCTGCTCAGCATCTGGGTTGTGTGGGCAATATTTCTGACAGGTAAATGTGGACCAAACACATTTCAAATTTTTTTTTTACATTTTTGAAACATGGTGTAAAACAAAATTTTCAACAGTCGCCGGTCAGATATTTTTATATTTGTTTTTCAGATCTGATTCATGGAGATTCTGTCACTCAGTCGCCGTCCTCAGATGTTAGGACAGAAGGAGAAGCGGTGAATTTAAATTGTAAATATGATACTGAAGCGAGCTACTATTATCTATACTGGTACCGGCAGCACCCGGACTCACAGCCTCAGTTTATACTTTCGAAATACTCTAGCGGCGCTGAAGACAAAGCCGATTTTGCCAAAATCCGTTTCTCTGTTGAGCTCCAGACGGAGAATAAATTCAGCAGTTTAACCATCTCGGGTCTGAAGCTGGCTGACGCCGCCGTATATTACTGCGCTTTCAGACTCACAGTGACAGAAAACAAGCTCAGCCCTGTACAAAAACTGCCTATTAATACAGAATGCAGCTCCTGTCTGTTGTGGCTTGTGTAAAATCGCGGTAGATGTAGCCACAATGTACAGCAAAAGGAAACCAAGCCAACCTCGAATGAAACTGTTCCCAGGAGCAACGACACAAACAAACTGCCGATTTCAATCCGACAAACAGATCAGCACAGAGTCATATTTGAAGATACCCGTTCTAATCCCCGTTCTCTACCCTGGGGATGTTCATGCCTCACTTCCCTATGTGACTCTGGTTCTGTGAGACCACTTGGTGGCGATCTGGTGCTGACATGGAAAGAAAAGCGTCCGAACCTGGCTACAGTCAGTGTCTTGATAGGGGAACGGCCGCACTTTCAGAGACTGGGGGAGATGGAAGAGGTGGGCGGGGAATGTAATCCTGGTCTGTATATTATCATCAGAAAAATCTGGATTGTTAGTGCTGACAGAAACCACACCAGCCTCCAGGAAACATTCTGAAGCTCAGTGGGCACGAGGGAAAATTTACTTGGGGTTGGTTTAAAGATCACAGTCACCACTTTGCGAAATCTGTTCAATGTGAATAAGTTTTCTCTGATTCGGAACGTACTCTGTTTAAATAAGCTGTGAGCAGGCCGCGGTCAAAGGCTCCAGGAAACTGGGAGGGGATATGAAGAGAGGGTTGTTCAATGTTACAGTCACGGAAATGTTTGTGGCTCAAAACTGGGTAGGAGCGCTGTTGGACATTTCTCATTAAGCGTGTGCGAAGTCTGTATGATTTAATTTCATTACGCAACATTACACGAATCTCGATGTAACATCATTTCAAATGCTTTCAGGAATATCAGAAATGCTGTACTTTAGGACGCAATGTCAGGAAATAAATGTTTGTACACATTCGCAACTCGTTCAGTCCACAACAGTATTTAATGGATTTATAGATGCAGACTAACATATGTAATCGCCATCTGAAACATGTCTAATGGTATTGCGTGCTCTAAGACATAGACACAAGTAAAACTGTAAGTGAACTAGAGGAAATGGCGCACAATTTCCATAAGTATTTTTAAAAAATTGTTCTTCATGATAAAGAATTAGGAAAAACCTCTCGGGCAGATGAGGCAATCGTGGATCAGTGCGGACCTGCTGGGCCTACTGTAGATGAACGAGATTTCAGCGCCAGAATGTTTCACACATAGAAAAAAGAGGGATCAAGTATAACTAACAGGTCATTTTTCAATCTGTTTCCTTGAAGGATGTTTGATTTTGTTTAAAAGATGACTATGGTCAATCTCAATGAAGCACCATGGGATGTCTATTACCCAGTGACTCGATTCCTTTTGTTGGTCAGTCATGTTCAATTTTGAAATTCTGGATTAGTTGAGACACCAGGTTGAAAGCAACGGTTGTTTTATTATATTGAGTTATATTGAACTCAATCCACCTAACTCTCAGTCTAACCCTGAGAACCTGCAGCAACCGACCTGAGTTGAACAATGCAGACAGACCAACTGCACATTCCAGAATTAAGACATATATATTAAATAAATGGATTAATACCAAGTATCGAAAGAAGATTATTGTCACATACATTAACATACAGTGAAAATATTGTTTCTTGCGCGTTATAGAGACAAAAAATACCTTCATAGAGAAGGAAAAGAGATGGTGCAGAATGTAGTGTTACAGTCATAGCTAGGATGTAGAGAATGATCAACTTAATGCAAGGCAAGTCCATTCAAAAGTCTGATAGCAGCAGGGAAGAAGCTGTTCTTGAGTCGTATGGTACACCACCTCAGAGTTTTGTAGAAGGTGGAAGAGAGAATGTCCGGGCTCCGTGGTGTTCTTTGTGATGCTGGCTGCTTTGCTGAGGCTACGGATAATGTAGACAGAGTCAATGGATGGGAAACTGGTTTGCGTGCTGGATTGAACTACATTAACGACCTTTTGTAGTTACTTGCGGTCTTGGGCAGAGCAGGAGCCATACCAAGCTGTGCTACAACCAGAAAGAATGCTTTCTATGGTGCATCTGTTAACGTTGGTGAGAGTCGTAGCTGACAGGCCAAATTTCCTTAGTCTTCTGAGAAAGTAGAGGCGTTGCTGGGCTCTCTTAACTATAGTGTCGGCATGGGGGGGCCCAGGACAGGTTGTTGGTGATCTGGACACATAAAAACTTGAATCTCTACCCTTTCTACTTCGTCCCCGTTGATGTAGACAGGGGCATGTTTTCCTTTACGCTCCCTGAAGTCGATGACAATCTCCTTCGTTTTGTTGACATTGAGGGAGAGATTATTGTTGCCGCATCAGTTCACCAGATTCTCTATCTCAGTAGACTGGGGCGATACTCATTGGAATTCAGAAGAATGAGGGGAGATCTTATAGAAACATATAAGATTATGAAGAGAATAGACAAAATAGAAGCAGGGAAGTTGTTTCCACTGGCGGGTGAAACTAGAACTGGGGGGAATATCCTCAAAATAAGCGGAAGCAGATTTAGGACTGAGTTGAGGAGGAACCTCTTCACATAAAGGGTTGTGAATCTGTGGCATTCCCTACCCAGTGAAGCATTTGAGGCTACCTCATTGAATGTTTTTAAGGCAAGGATAGATACATTTTTGAACAGTAAAGGAATTAAGGGTTATGGTGAGAGGGCGGGTAAGTGGAGCTGAGTCCACAAAAAGATCAGCCATGATCTTATTGAATGGCGGAGCAGGCTCGAGGGGCCTGATGTCCTACTCCTGCTCCTAGTTCTTATGTTCTTATTCTTATGTTCTTATTCCTGAACTCTGTCTCATCATTGTTTGAGATCCGACCTGCGACGGTGGAGTCGGCAGCAAACTTGAAAATCGTATAGAAGGGGAATTTGGCCACACAGTCATAGGTATATACGGAGTTATAGTAGGGGGCTGAGAACACAGCGCTGTGGAACACCTGTGTTGAGGGTGATCGGGGAGGAGATGTTGTTGCCTATTCTTACTGATTGTGATCTATGAGTTAGGAAGTTCAGGATGCAATCGCAGAGAGAGGTGTCAAGGCCCAGGCCACGGAGTTTGGAGGTGATTTTCGTGGGAACGATGGTGTTGAAGGCTGAGCTGTGGTCAATAAATCGGAGTGTATCATAGGTGTCCTTGTTATCTAGGTGTTCCAGAGTTGAGTGCAGGGCCAGGCAGATGGCGTCTGCTGTGGACCTGTTGCGGCGAAAGGCAAACTGTAGTGGATCCAGGTAGTCCACGAGGCTGGAATTGGTTCATGCCATGACTAACCTTTCGAAGTACTTCATAATGATGGATGTCAGAGCCACCGGCCGATAGTCGTTAAGACACACTGCTTGTTTTTTCTTAGGTACCGAGATGATGGTCGTTATCTTGAAGCAGATAGGGACCTCAGATTACTGGAAAGAGAGGTTGAAGATGTCTGTGAATACCTCCGTCAGCTGATCCGCGCAGGATCTGTGTGCTCGTCCGGGTACCCCAGTCGCTTTCCAAGGGTTGACCTTCGAGAAGGCTGCTCTGACATCTGCAATGGTGACCCCAGGTACAGGTTCATCGAGAGCTTCCAGGGTAGAGGGCATGCTCTTGCTGACCTCTTGCTCAAAACGGGCGTAGAATGCATTGAGCTCATCAGTGCGTTGGAGCCGACGATTTTACATGCCTTCTACTTGTATCCTGCAGCGAGTAACTCACCTGATTCCCCAAAATCTATCCACCATCTGCAAGGCACAATTCAAGAGTGTGAGTGAATACTCCCCACTTACGTGGATGATGCAGGAGCTCACCAAAGGCACCTTGGGCAGCAGTTTCTAAATCCAAGACCGCTATCACCTGGAAGTTCTCTTCCAAGCCAATCACCATCCTGACTTGGAAATATATCGCTGTTCCTTTTCGGTCTCTGGGACAAGGTCCTGGAATAACTAACCACCTTCCCCACCCCCCACCCCACTCCCCCCCCCCACCCCACCCACCGGACCCCACCCCGTGCAACAGCACAATGGATATACCTACACTCATAGACTTCAGCGGTTCATGAAGGCAACTCACCACCACCTTCTCAAGGGAAATTACTGATGGGTAATAATTGCCGGTCGAGCCAGTGACACCCACATTCTCGTTAATGAATAAAAAGAAAGATCCAGCCAGCTGCCAGAACGGACAATCATGGGGTCCCCTGAACAGGTGAATGGTGACGAAATGAATGTCCGCTTACATAGTCAACCCTTTTGAAAATATTTTTCCAGCGAGCATGCTGTGCTGATGGATTCTCTGCAGTTTGTGCTCAGGTTCTCAAACCAAATCCTATGTGAAACAATCCCGCCGGCTGCACCGGAAAGAAATGAGCAAAAACTGTGAATTAGGCAATAGGAAACAACATCATAGGGCTCTTTCGGGATTTCTCGCACACTTGACCTCAGACATCCAAAGCGAGAATCATATCCCAAGACCAACGAGCCTACACTTTGGGTCCTTTCATCGACATAAAATTCATTTGTTTGTATCCAAAGCAGCTTAGATACCTCTGGTAAAAGCCGACATTGTTGAAAAAGCTCAGCACGTCCGCATTTCTGGACTGAAAGCTCCAGGAAAACATCCGCCCAATATTGCTAACTCGACTGTTTGGCACTGGGAGCTTTTGTGAATAAAGTACACATATTACCCGCTGCAGGACACAAACAATGCCGAGTGCCAAGTTCAATGAATGTGAATATTTTCAGCATTCCAACAGCTTTGACAACTCATAACATATCTCGTGAAGCAACATACGTTTACTATCAGTGCTAATATGCTATTTCTGTTTCGACATTTGCCCTTTGAATTACATTTTTTTCTTTTGGTTCATTGGCCATGCTAAATTGACCCTAGTGTCAGGGGTATTAGCGCGGTGGATGTGTGTGGTTACGGGAATACTGGGTGGGATTGTGACCGGTACAGACTCGATAGGCCGAATATCCTCCTTCTGTACTGTTGGGATTCTATGATTCTCTGAGTCTGTAAATATGGTTGCTAGTCGCTGTTGCGAGTCTGGAATTCGGACCGACACTTCCCTCTGCTGGCGGCGGCGTGGCACTACAAAGTGCAGCATTCTACCACCTGTGATTCTTCAGGACTCAACTTTGTGTTCAAACATTTGGATACAAAGCTGGGCTGAAAAATGGCAGATGGAGTTTAACCCTGATAAATGTGAGGTGATTCATTTTGGTAGGACAAATTTAAATGTGGATTACAGGGTCAAAGGTAGGGTTCTGAAGACTGTGGAGGAACAGAGAGATCTTGTGGTCCATATCCACAGATCATTGAAGGTTGCCATTCAAGTGGATAGAGCTATGAAGAAGGCCTATAGTGTGTTAGCTTTTATTAACAGAGGGTTGGGGTTTAAGAGCCGTGGGGTTATGCTGCAACTGTACAGGACCTTGGTGAGACCACATTTGGAATATTGTGTGCAGTTCTGGTCACCTCACTATAAGAAGGATGTGGAAGCGCTGGAAGGAGTGCAAAGGAGATTTACCAAGATGCTGCCTGGTTTGGAGGGTAGGTCTTATGAGGAAAGGTTGAGGGAGCTGGGGCTGTTCTCTCTGGAGCGGAGGAGGTTGAGGGGAGACTTAATAGAGGTTTATAAAATGATGAAGGGGATAGATAGAGTGAACGTTCAAAGAGTATTTCCTCGGGTGGATGGAGCTATTACAAGGGGGCATAACTATAGGGTTCATGGTGGAGATATAGGAAGGATGTCCGAGGAGGTTCTTTACTCAGAGAGTGGTTGGGGTGTGGAATGGACTGCCTGCAGTGATTGTGGAGTCAGACACTTGAGGAACATTTAAGCGGTTATTGGATAGGCACATGGAGCACACCAGGATGATAGGGAGTGGGATAGCTTGATCTTGGTTTCACATAAAGCTCGGCACAACATCGAGAGCCGAAGGGCCTGTACTGTGCTGTACTGTTCTGTGTTCTATAAACCCTGAATCCACTCAACAGCAAAATCTGAGCGTGCAATTAAAAAGCATTTGCCGACAAGACGGCGCCAAATTCAAACCCCAGCGTCACAACTTAAACCTGTATGGATGGTAGGCTCGTGAGGTCACGATGGACTCCTCCCCCCCGCTCCCCCCCCCCCCCCCCCACCCCACCCCGCCCTCTCTCTCTTTCACACACACACTCACTGCAATCAGCTGAACCAAGCCCGGGTTCTCTCTTTCTCAATCTCTGACTCATTCCGTTCCGATTCACTGAGAGGGATCCAATCAGACATGTTTCTGCTCATACTGGCGACGCTCTTGCACAGTAAGTACTGGAAAACGTTCACCAAGCCAGATAAACAGATTGATGGCAACTTAATTAACAATCTGAAATATCCATGTGATGCGTAGAATCGGTTCCTCAAACTATCGCAGATACAAACACATTTACATTAACTCTTGACATTTAATTCCTCTATCTTCACAGGCGGACGTGGCGCCGATCCAGTCACCAGTGACAATAACCGCATCAGAAGGAGGTTCGGTACAGTTAGATTGTAACTATACAGACAAGGGTATGTACAGCATGCAATGCTATCAGCAGAAACCGGCACAACCACCGACATGGATTATTTCTAAAATATTAGCAATGAAGGATGATGAAGTTTCAGGACGACATCTGGCGGCTGCTGATAAGTCTAAGCAGAATGGTTACCTCAATATAAGCGCCCTCAGTGTGGAGGACGGGGCGGTCTATTACTGCGCAGTGAGGCACAGCGTTAGATTACAGCTAAACACCGTTCAAAAACCTCAGCGAGTATTTACAGCTCCACTAAGTTTCCTTCTGCGCGAATGCAGTCAGGTCTATTTACCGGGTATTTTATCCTGATTGAGATCGGCAGTGGAGCGGTTTGGGAAAACTAGATGCTAATCTCCATGCCGCGATTTATGTAGCAAACAGAAACAATGAGTATCTCGCTACCAGCTGAGGGATGCACTTAGAAGTGGAGTTAATATGGCAGAAATTTGCAGGCTGTTCTTTCTGAATTGTTAGCTCAAATAAGCCCACGGACACCTGTAAAAAAATGCAGAACGGATAAAAATCTACTGTCGTATTTGGGAACCTGTCTCGGGGGCAGGGAACTCATATGGTGTTCGTGGAAGTGGAAATGACTAGGGTTGGGAAGCATTTTCCGATCAGGGCCATTGTGATCTCCTGGACTCGTTTCGATCGCCTCAGGGGGTCGGAGAGGAATTTCCCAGATTTTTTTTCCCCATATTGGCCCTGGGGTTTTTCACTCTGGGTTTTCGCCTCTCCCTGGAGATCACATGGTCTGGAATGGGGGGGGGGGGTGGGGGTGAGTTAATAGGTTGTAATGAACAAAGCATCGTAGCTGTGAGGGACAGCTCGGTGGATAGGATATTGGTATGTAGATAGGCTGGAAAATTGGGCGGGGATCCTGGATTCAGGATTCAATCCTGGACCGGGGAGCGGCGCGGGCTTGGAGGGCCGAAGGGCCTGTTCCTGTGCTGTATTGTTCTTTGTTCTTTGTTCTTTGTATTTAACAAATGAGATGTCGAATAGCCGCCACAGAGACTCACCCAGCAACACGACTGTTATTATAACTCTGGGACACAGAAACTCACCCAACAACACGAAGATAGTCGAGTGTATTGTGTGGTGGTGAGCTGCCTTCCTGAAGCTCTGCGGTCCCTGAGGTGCAGGTACACCCACTGTGCTGTTAGTGAGGGAGTTCCAGGGTTTGACCCAGTGACGGTGAAGGAACAGCGATATATTTCCAAGAAAGGATGTGGAATAACTTGGAAGGGAACGTCTAGGTGGTGATGTTCCCATGTGCCTGCTGCCCCTGTCCTCCTAAATGGCAGTGGTCGTGTGTTTGGATTGTGCTGCCTGAAAAAGGTTTGCTGAGTTGCTGCAGTGTTTCTTGTAGATGGTGCACACGGCTGCCACTGTTCGTCGGTGGTGGCAGGAATGGATGTTTACGGAATGGTGAGCAATCAAGCGGACTGCTTTGTCCAGTATCGTGTCGAGTTTATTGAGTTATTGGAGCGACACTGATCCACGTAAGTAGGGAGCATTCCATTTACACTCCTGACTTGTACTTTGTAGATGGTGGATAGGCTTTGGGGAGTCACAAGACGAGTTACTCATCGCAGGATTCCTAACCTTTGACCTGCTCTGGTAGCCACGGTCTTGGGTCCAGTTCAGTTTTCAGTCAACTCCCAGGATGTTGATGGGGTGGGGTGTGGAGAGGGGGGGCGTGGGGGGGGGCGGGTGTGGATTCAGCGATGGCAATGCCACTGAATGTCAAGGAAAGTTGGTTAGATCCTCTCTTTTTAGAGATGGTCAATGCCTGGAACTTGTGGGACGTGAATGTTGTTTGCACTTATCAGGCCAAACCTAAGTACTGTTCAGGTCTTGCTGAATTTGGGCATAGACCAAATGTCTGATTCGAGACAGTGGAATGTCATCCTTAAATTGAAGAATTTGAATGATTTCCTCACCAGAAAGCCCACTCTCACTGAGTGACTGTTTCTTCAATCGGATAGGTTATGCCCTGACTGTCAATATGTCTGAGCAAAGTCGCTGTCAGGAATTGCAAAGCCCAGGGCAACCTCATGCTTCATTTCCTGCTCTCGTTCTGACATGTCTTGCCGGCAGTCTGCTATTTGTTTGATCGCTGCAGCAACTGTAAACAGGTGTGAGGTTTTTCTACAATGACTGCCGTTTTTCCTCTCAGTGTGGGCATTAATGCACAGCAGGATCCACGCTCTCCGTGTCTTCAGTAACCAACTGACCCAATTTACCCGCAGTGGAAAGTTTCAACTCGAATCAGTCATTTTCTCTTTGCCATCCGAGAATCTGCTTATTATCCACTTACGTCCCTGATCGGGTTTTTTGTCTGTACCAATACATTCCATAAATACTGGACATGCCATAGCTGCAGTTTATCTGTGCCGAATCCCCGCTCTGGACTGTTTTCGCTGTGTGAGTTTGTGAAACTTGGTCCGAGTGACATCGACCTATGAAAACATTCAGACAATGAAGCAAAATTAGTATAAATATACAGATTCACAAGTTATAGAATAAGTATCCTGCACTTAAAAGTTAGCATCACCAGAATGACAAGGAATAGATTCATTTGCACCGTGTGATACAAAAGCATTGTCAATAGGAATACGGGGCACAGCTCACAGCAGAAGGGCACGAAGTGAATCAACATCTTCAATATTCCGCTAATGTAAGATGCAACAGATAAAGTTCCAGACACTCGGTTTCTCTGCAGTTTGATGGGCTGGAATCAGTTTCTGCTCGTCCGGTGTAAGGATGTGGGTTGTTGATCCGCTGCTGCTTCTCTTTCGGGTCACGTGTGAACAGGCCAATTGTCTATAAACCAGGACGCTACTTTACTGCAGTAACTGTAAATTATAAAAGTGGTTAAGGATTAACTGTTCACCAATGAAGGCATTGATTTCAAACTGAGTTTTGCCCTCATTTTAAAGTTATATATGATAAATGCATAATCAATGATATGTTGGAAATATTTTACTTGATTTACTTTTGCAAATTTAATTGATTCTCCTTGGTTTCAACAGTGCCATTTCCTCAAATCTCCGAGTCCCTCCCCATTTCATTTCTATTTGTGTAACTTGGACAGCAGCTGTTCAAGTCAGCAGCTCAGCGCCACATTCTCAAGAGCAAATAGGGATCCCCTTTTTCCCACAATCAATAACAATATCCCCACTTTAAGTCTCTAACGGACCAATATTACTCCTGATCACCTTCTTTCCCTTTATGTAACTAATATTTCCTTATTGATCTCGATCTGCTTTGCAAGTTTCATTTCATAATCCATTTTACTAGCTCTTCTATGTTGCTTCATAGACCTTTGCAGGTCTTTGGGCTTTTCGGAGGTGGTTGAATTATCGCTCTTGCTTTGTTAGTGCGGGAGCGCATATTTGTGACATTAACTGGAAATTTCGATGTGCAATTTTGTACCGAATCCGCTGTATCTCGGCAGCAATTTGGGGCTTAAGGCACAGAAATAGCGGTAGCGGATATGAGAGCTTTTTATATCATTAATTCTTTAATGTCTGCTGCTTTACTAAGTATAGAAGCGTATTGCTGTGTAAAGCCGGGGTTCTGCTTTGCTGTCCCTCCCCAGAGCTGAAACACAGACTGTAGAAATGCCCATGTTCTACTTGTACCGAACACATAAGGACTTGGTTTGTTTACAGGATGGAATTTGTGGTAAAATGATCCCCTCTTCAACCATCATTTTCGGCACCGACTCCTCTATTGAACTGGGTAATGAATATTTATCACTACATCAGCACTTGTTAAATAAAAATGTTTGGGATACGGCAGCCGGGTTAGGCCGGGGCACTAAGGAGAGTTCATTTTACTGGGAAACATCTACTTAATCCGAAGTGATATAATAATTAGTGGTCTGCGATACTTCCACAGTCTGTTCCCTATATCTTCGCAATATGTGAAATTCTCTGTCAGGGTAGAAATATAAATCCCCTCTCCATTGGACTGCGGATCCAAACAATGACAAACATAAAAAATTGGCAGCAATCTCTCCAATAAACCAGGACAGGTGAGAAGGGTCAGTGTGAGAACAGCACAGGACAGTCTGGGCAGTGTTTTCACAGGTAGGATTTAACTACAAGGAACTGAACTCAGTAACAAAGCAACATTGAAAAATTACATAACGTTGCCTCTCTGTAGCAAGTGTCGCTAATCTTCATTCCATTCTGCCGACCAATAGTTTCGTACCAACTTTGTTAGAGTCAGTAAATTATTCAATCCTAAACGAAATCTTCATCAGGCGCCTCACAAAAATCTTGCGTTGATTTTCCCGCTTATATATCTTTGAGATCCAGCTGCCTACACTCAGAAATCTTATTCTCTGATGAGCGGGATATGGCATTAATGTTTGCGTTCCCCTATATAAACACGTAGCCCTGGTTAAGAAACATCAGAGTGGTGAGGGGCAACTCCCACAGCTCCATCCGTGTGATATGCTGCAGGAAGTGACATCAGAAATGTGGCTGCTCTGAGTCTGTGTTGTCCTGCAGCAGATGACATTTGCTCTTTTACAATTATCTGTTCTGCACCTTTCTGGGACAGCAGCAGCAATGCAGATCCACGTTCTCGTTGTGCTCTGGGCAGCTTTCTGTGTCGGTGAGAAATTTAAAACTTTTAAATGAAGATTAATTTCAGAGAATTAGATTTTAAAAGTAAATAGTCTATTTATCACTTGTATCGAAACTTGGTCAGACCACATGAGGAGTGTTAGGAAATAATGCCAGGGCACAGGAGAAAATGAGGAAAAATCTGTAAGAAGGTGATACCGCAATTGGCATGAGCTAACTATCAGCAATAATTGTGCTGGCTGAGATTATTTGATCTCGCAAAGCGAGGTTGGAGGGACAGCCTGACAGAGGTCTTCAAATGTGATTGAAAGGTGGTTAATAGGTTAGTGCTGCAGAGTTCTTTTCACTTCTGGATCATTGATTATGATAAATGCAACGGTTCAAAGAGATGCAAAAGGGCATTGTGGACAGGCCTCCATACCCAGCGTGTGTTTATACTCTGTACATCACTACCACAAGGGAAGCTAAATAAAGTGATGATGCAGAAAGAAATGGATGGAAATTCTGAGAGATTGAGACGAAGTAAGGCGAATTACGCTCTCTAGGATTTAAAACAGACAGATCAATTTTGTAGAAAGTTTATTTTTCTAAGGTCTGTACTCCAACTTTTTGTATGTGATACTAACCACTAATTGTCACATTTCAGTTCAGTTGATTATTTGCACTTTTTTAACTGTGTGTTCCAGATCAGAGCGATGGAGATTCTGTTACTCAGCGGGAATCCTCACTCACACCGCCAGAGGGAAAATATGTCACTTTAAGCTGCATCTTTACCGACGATGCTGATTATTTATTCTGGTACCGTCAGTACCAGGCAGACAGCCCGAGTTTGCCGTCCGCCGGGACCCGAGCGACAGTTATGAATTCAAGGCCGATTTCGCTCGGACACGGTTTTCGGATAGAGTCCAGCAGTCAGACAAGTTGTACCGATTGACAATCTCGGAGCTGCGGTTGTCTGACACCACGGTCTATTACTGTGCACAGAGTCTCACAGTGATGAGAACGAGTGAAATTCTCGTACAAAAACTGCCGCAGGTTTCTGGGTCACAGCTGCTGTCTGCTGAGGACTGTTTACAACAGCCAGTCACACACTGACACTGGAAAATATTCCTGTGCACAAAGACCCAGAGAACAATCAGCAGAAACAGCATCAGAAACGGTACAAACCGAACATTCTTTCTGCCTGATTATTGCATTCACGTCGTGGCTGCAAAACTGGCTGCCCACCATTGACAAAACAAACTCCAGTTGGTTCCCTGAAACTAGCTCTGTCGATGCAGTGAAATAGGGTAAACGGAAAGTAAGATAACACTGTTTAAAATATCAGTCTGCAATGGAGACAGGCTTACGCCAGGTCAAAATGTTGATAATTAAATGAAACGTGTTAATTGTCCCCCACTGTTACAGAGATGTGGAAATTTTAACCGAACGGACCGCTACAATATCAGTAGGTTCTGAGCGTTGCTGCCACCTTGTGGGAGAGTTCACAATTTCTACCTGTAATGTTCAGTTCCATTCAGAGCATGATTGTTCAGGAATTATTTTTACAAGAAATTCAAAAGCTTACACCAAAATATCTTGTCAGTAAATATTGCGTTGTTCGGTGTAAATGCTGTACTGAACTTTACTCTATGCTCTATATTTCCTATTGTAACCTTAAACTATGTTTCCTGTATTCATTTATGAGACAATCTCCTTGTTTCGATTACAGCAGGATGGTTAACAACTGTCCAGACCGTATTTCTTCTCACAGGGCACAAACTAGTGTCTCAACTAATACTACACTGATCCCACATATCTGTTCATATTTCACTGGATCCAGTGCCTGTTTACATGATACTGGCGCTGTCTCCTTCCTTCAACTTTATTTGCCGTGTAATCCATTAGAGACGTTGTCGGTTGTTACTGGTCTTAGACCATGCTCATGTTTATATCGCAAATTTTACAAACTTGTCTAAATTCTCTAAGACATTTTGAATTAGATTTGAATTCAGATTATGATCTGAATGGCTGTAAATTGGGACAGGGGAGTGTGCAGCGGGACCTGGGTGTCCTTGTGCACCAGTCACTGAAGGTAAGTATGCAGGTGCATCAGGCAGAAAAGAAGGCAATTGGTATGTTGGCCTTCATTGCGAGAGGTTTCGAGTACAGGAGCGGGGATATGTTGTTGCAACTATACAGGGCCTTGGTGAGGCCACGGTTAGAGTATTGTGTGCAGTTTTGGTCTCCCTTTCTGAGGAAGGATGTTCTTGCTCTCGAGGGAGTGCAACAAAAGTTTACCAGGCTGATTCCGGGGATGGCGGGACTGATGTAAGAGGAGAGATTGACGACGTCAGGATTGTTTTCACTGGAGTTCAGACGAAAGCAGGGGGGGGGGGGGTGGTTCTCAAAGAGACTTATAAAATTCTAACAGGTCTAAACAGGGTAGATGCAGAGAGGATTTTCCCGATGGTGTGGAAATCCAAAACCAGAGGTCACAGTCCGAGGATTCAGGGTAGACCATTTAAGACGGAGATGAGGAGAGATTTCTTCACCCAAAGAGTGGTGAGCCTGTGGAATTCATTACCACAGGAAGTAGCTGATGCCAAAACATTGAATGCATTCAAGAGGCGGCTGGATAAAGCACTTGGGGCGAATGGGATCAAAGGTTATGGGGAGAAAGCAGGACTGGGCGATTGAGTTGGATGATCAGCCATGATCGTGATGAATGGCGGAGCAGGCTCGAAGGGCCCAATGGCCTCCTCCTGCTCCTATCTTCTACGTTTCTAGGTTTCTATGAATTATGCCCAAAATATATTTGATATAAATGGAATAAATGGAACCTTCCCCAAATCTGTTACTCTCGGCTTGTAACTTATTGACATTTATTTGAAACCAACACATTCTGCTGATACGTTTAGAAAGAACAGAATTCCCTCCATTTTGCCCTATCCCAATCACCCTGTCACATTGCGGCAGTGTTTTTCCACCTAGCTCCCTCTGGTTCTTGTCACTCTGTCTCTCAGTCCGCAGTAATACACCGCGCTGTCAGACAACCGCAGCTCAGGGATGGTGAAAATCCCCTCACTTTTTGAACTGTCGAGGAATGCAGAAAATCGAGGCCCCACACCCTCTGGTCTGAAAATATCGTAAGAAGTCTCACAAACCAGGTTAAAGTCCAACAGGTTTATTTGGTAGCAGACACCATAAGCTTTCGGAGCGTGCTGCTCCTTCGTCAGATGGAGTGGAAAATATCCCCAGCAGAAGGAATATAGATCAAGAATCTGGGAGCTTTGTCCCGATCCTGACGGTACAGGTGTAATAATTAGAAAGCAGCAGTGGTGGAATAGCTGAAATTGATTATCACAGAGTCGCCTTCGAACTGTGTCGCTGTAACCCGGCTCCTGTGAGACCGAGTCTGCAGCATGAACACCTGCAGAAATGAAGAAATAGAGAACATTTTGTTGCCATTTTATTGCAGCCAAGATTATCAAGTTAACAGAATATATTGCAAATGCAGGAAACACATGGTTAAAAGTAAAAATACTCTGTGAGCGGCATGGTAGCACAGTGGTTAGCACTGCTGCTTCACAGCTCCCGGGTTCGATTCCCGGCTCGGGTCACTGTCTGTGTGGAGTTTGCATATTCTCCTCATGTCTGTGTGGGTTTCCTCCAGGTGCTCTGGTTTCCTCCCACAGTCCAAAGATGTGCGGGTTAGGTTGATTGGCCAGGTTAAAAGAAAATTGCCCCTTAGAGTCCTGGGATGCGTGGATTAGTGGGTAAAATATGTGGGGGTAGGGCCTGGGTGGGATTGTGGTCGGTGCAGCCTCGATGGGCCGAATGGCCTCCTTCTGCACTGTAGGGTTTCTATGATTCTTTCTATGAGTAACGTTAACAAGTTGAAAACTGAGTAACTTGGGAGTTAACAAGTTAGGAGGCCAGTAGCTGTGAGGAATGAATAAAGGGTATCACCCAAAATGCTCACAGAGCTGATGCTGGATCTGAACTCAGTGAGTTAAAGCTCAATAGTTTTAGGTAAGAGTTGAGAAGATGAGCAGTGACATTCGGCCTGGCAACCTGATTGGTCTATTCCTGACAGAGCGACAAGTGACAACCAATCGGTTCATTGCTCCATTGTCCCACATTTCATCCAATCAACTCGCAGTTTGTGACGTCAGTGAGCTGGGTAGATGAAAGACCAGCAGTGGCCACTTTGCCTTGCAAAAATGCTCCTACTATCTACCTGTCTATCTCTCACCATCTTCATGCACTACCCGAAGTCCCATTTTACTCTTAAAATCCACAAATGTATCATCATCAGTTCGAAATAAACCCAAAGACTGCACAATCACTGCTCTGTGGTGTAGAGAATGATAAGAGTTGCTTTAAACTCAATATGGCTTCATTAACAGGGTCAATATTTAAGTTGGAGGTGATGGGTAATTGTTAAAATGGTTCTATTATCATGGCCGGAGTTTCTCATTAAGAGAGCTGCTCGCTGAAAATGAAAAATAAAATACTTACCGCTGATAGAAACAGGACTTTGATGTATAACGACACATTGTGCAGCACAGAACGTAAAAATTCTGGCAAATTGGTCTTTATATGATTTGGGTCATACTATAAAACCCTAATCCAGTTGACAGATCTGATTCAGTGAGAGGAGGCGAGAGTGCCCTTGCTGTTTTTTTGTGCGGGCTGACTGTGCCTCTGTAACAGTGCGGGGCTCAGCGCACAGTAATACACAGCAGAGTCAGACACACGGACCCCGGTGATATTTAACGGAACTGTTTTCTTGTCTTGGTCCAAATCAGCAGAATACCGGTCCGGGAAATCGGGAGACTTATCCCCCTGCCGCTTCCCGTAACTCTTCAGTAAATATCTCGGAGCTTCACCAGGATTCTGGATGTACCAGAAGAGAGTTGGCATTACTTTTTTTGTAGTGTAGTTGCAGTTCAATATTCCCTCCTGTCCTTCCTGAACCGTGAATTCAGGCGCTGCTGGGAAGCTGAATCTTGGCCATTGGTTCCTGTAACAACATATAGAATGTGTGAGAAATCTGTGAGTGAATATAACCCGTGAAACACACACTGAGGATTTGAGCTCAGACTAACCGGGCAATGTGACCATTATTATCAGTAAAGCACACAGGGAACACATGGTTCCTGATTGGCAGTAAACAGCGACACTGCTTAACATTTGTCGCTGTTTCTAGTCTTATATCACAGAGCGAACTCAGATCAGAGACAGCTTCAATTATAGGAAAGGGGGGGGCGTTTCTTAGTGCTACGATTGGCTAGTCTCCCTGAGGATCACCTTTGGACCTGGTAGCTTTGGACCAATCACTCTTAGTTGAGGAGGAAGTACAGCTGGCGATCTCCAATCAAATTGTAGCCCCGGCTGCGTGTGTCTTTCTCACTCTCACCTTCTCTGTCACAATATCAGTCATTCTTTCTCCGTTTAACTCGCTTGCCTTCGAACTCAATGTCAATGTATTTTTTTAGGTAGATCTTTCCCCCTAATTAAGGTGAAAATTGAAGCAGATAATTTGAAATCCCTCTGATGCACAGTTTTTGAGTGCCGCCCAGTGCATGAGGATAATTAATAGATACCGTTTTAAGAACACTGGGGAAAAGTAATCACCCAGCTCCACATTGAGATGAGCTTCCACTGGGAAGGCATGGATTTCAGTCAGTCAATATTTTTAACCCAGCAACTTCAACATGTGGCAACTCTGAGTCTGCCTTTGATATTTGATCACTTCTGAAATGTGTGATCTGTCAGACAGTCAACTGATTAGGAACATTCAAAATACAGCTTGATGACGTTTTTCACTTGGGAGATTTGCAGATTTGTGTGAATGTGATATGGGAACGATTGGACTTGATCTGGTAGTAATATGAGTAAAAATGTCAAACTTCCCAACAGTGACAATCATTGACCTCAGTGAGCGAAAACCCTCAGACGGGACTGTATTGTCACCTTCTCTATGGTTGCATGCTCTCTGAATTTTCAACCCCATGTGTTGCCCTGACAATGAATCATTGATTTTCGACCTGTGCCAGTTTTTGTATGAGGCCCGCGGGATCCTCATTCACTGTGGGCCTCAGTGCACAGTAATACACGGCGCTGTCTGTCACCTTCTATCCTTTCACTGACAAGTGAAAAGTGCTTTATTTCAGGTTGTGATTCCCGCTGAGGTGTTCAAAGCCGGGAGCCGTATCCGTAAACCCATAACTCCCAAACCAGATCCTTGCGGTACACCACTAATAACTGAACTCCAGGATGAACATTTCCCATCAACCACCACCCTCTGTCTTCTTACAGCTAGCCAATTTCTGATCCAAACCGCTAAGTCACCCTCAATCCCATGCGTCCGTATTTTCTGCAATAGCTTACCGTGGGGTACCTTATCAAACGCTTTACTGAAATCCATATACACCACATCAACTGCTTTACCCTCATCCACCTCTTTGGTCACCTCCTCAAAGAACTCAGTAAGGTTTGTGAGGCACGACCTACCCTTCCCAAAATCGTGCTGACTATCCCTAATCAAATTATTAATTTCCAGATGATTATTAATCCTATCTCTTATAATCCTTTCCAAAACTTTGCCCACAACAGAAGTAAGGCTCACTGGTCTATAATTACCAGGGTTGTCTCTACTCCCCTTCTTGAACAAGGGGACAACATTTGCTATCCTCCAGTCTTCTGGCACTATTCCTGGAGACAATGACGACATAAAGATCAAAGCCAACGGCTCTGCAATCTCCTCCCTAGCCTCCCAGAGAATCCTAGGATAAATCCCATTCGGCCCAGGGGACTTATCTATTTTCACACTTTCCAGAATTGCTAACGCCTCCTCCTTATGAACCTCAACCCCGTCTAGTCAAATAGCCTAGATCTCAGTATTCTCCTCGACAACATTGTCTTTTTCCTGTGTGAATACTGACGGAAAATATTCATTTAGCACCCCCCCTATCTCTTCGGAATTCCCACTACTGTCCTTGACTGGCCCTAATCTTATCCTAGTCATTCTTTTATTCCTGATATACCCATAGAAAGCTTTAGGGTTTTCCTTGATCCTACCTGCCAAAGACTTATCATGTCCCCTCCTGACTCTTCTTAGCTCTCTCTTTAGGTCCTTCCTGGCTAACTTGTAACTCTCAAGCGCCCTAACTGAGCCTTCACGTCTCATCTTTACATAAGTCTCCTTCTTCCTCTTCACAAGAGATTCAACTTTTTTAGTAAACCACGGTTCCCTCGCTCGACCACTTCCTCCCTGCCTGACAGGTACATACTATCAAGGACACGCAGTAGCTGTTCCTTGAACATTTCAATTGTGCCCGTCCCCTGCAGTTTCCTTCCCCATCATATGGTCCAATCCAGCTCCTGTTCCCTATTCTCTGATGTTCTTCTGTCCAGTTCATTGTTCTGAGAAAATAATCAACTGAATGAACAATTCCAGAAGAAGATATAAATATCTCATAATGTAACTAGTACATAATAAGGAATAGCGTGATTTCGGAGAGCTGCTTGTTCATCTAGAATACTAGACAGCAGCATATCCACAATGCTATTGCTCCCGTAATCGTTGCAGCAAACATACAAACTTGGTGAGGCAGCTCCATCCGGTGGCAATCTGAGGTAAATGACCATTTCCTGGAAAATCACAGAATTCATAAATTACTGAAGGCTGTTCGTTTAATATTATTATTATGTCACATTATTCCTGAAAGTATTATTACTATTGCAATGCAGTGAACATATCCACCAGAGCTAATTCTACCTTAATTTGAAATCCCGGTGAACAGTGATAGGGCTAGTAGATGAGGGGAGGAATAGTCCCTCTTCGTATGAAAAAATATTTCGGTTACTATTGCTCACAAACTCAAAGTATCCAGAAAACAACGGGACCCGCAAATCTTGTCACTCCACTCTGACGGTCAAAGTGACAACTCTTTCTGGCAGAGACCCATAAGACCCCGTGTCTTCTGTATAAATAATGTTTCTAACAACATTACAGCGGCAACACTGGAGATCAATTTCCATAGTGTGTAAAGTGCTTTCAAATGTCCAGGGTGCTGGACCAGTAGAAACTCTTCTTTCTCTTGTCGAGTAATAGTTCGTTCCAGGGGTTAAATTTATTGTCCGGCTGTTTCCACCGGGCCCAGTAATGTTTTTTTTAAATTTCCGTTTTTTAAATTTCGATCCAGCTTTTCCATGATTGGGTTGATGAGCAGTCACCACTTTCAGGAATTCCAAGTATTAGGTATCCAGTCTGTTCCGAGATTCTTTCCTCTCCACAGGAGTGCTTCAGGAAAAACAACCTGAATAGATACTTGGGTGACGTTGATGGAAAGTGACCGAAGCACTGAACGGCTGCTTGCTATCTATCTCTCAGTTCTGATCCTGGTCACCTCGATTAAAGGTTTACACTAATCTACCTTCATGTGTAAATATAAACTATATATTGATTGTTAAAGCGGTGCAATATCCAAAATTAGCAGTACAAGCGCTAATCTACAAACGCCGCTCCCCAGGTGAGGTTCAGTTGTTAGCTCTATCGTCTCTGGAGCAGATGTTTTCAGAATTCCACTCTCTCTACAGAGACTCTCCTTACAGGACCCATTCAGATGCGGCAGTGCAGCCCTAGGGGAATGGTGAATTGTCCGGGGTGCCGAATGAGATGTTAAATGGACGGCACCGACTCCCCTCTCAGAGGGAGGTGATAGTTCACAAGGACACGATTGTGAAGAAGAGCAGTTGAATTGCTCGAGTCAATTACTACCCAAAATAAACGTTCTGAAACAAGCGATCCATTAAAATGTTGCTGTTTGAAGGATCAACCGGGGATCAAATTGGCTGCCGTCTCTTCTCTACTCATTGTAACAGTGATGGTGAACACTCTGTGGTACATCAAGGAAGGCGCCATATAGATAGTTCATTCTTATTCACTCAACGACCCAAGTTTACATGCTGAGTGATATTCTAAGAGTATTTAGACAGCTTCAGCGCAGCTCTGCGTCTATGTGGGTCTCAGTGCACAGGAATACACCCTGGAGTCTGTCAGCTCAGTTTTAGATATCTTCATTGTGCTCTTCACAAAATCAAACTCCGCAGAGAAACGGTCCCCTCGGAATCTCTCTGTGCTCCCGCTGTATGTATATCTCTGCAGCAGAAACTCCATCGACCCGCCGGGATGCTGACGGTACCACAATATGTTAGGATAGTCGCTGGTTGTAGCTGTAAAGTTACAGAACAACTGAACATCCTTCCCTGTACTCACTGTGACGGCAGCCGGTGTCTGTGTAACAGAGTCTCCTCGACAATGTCCTGCAAGTGTCCAGAGGGACATCAAATCCAACAATATCAATTAACTACGTTTATCAGGCAGTATTGGCTTTTTGACCCGAATTAAAGCCCGGTAAATAAATAGATGCCGCTAAAGTGAAAAATATTTTCCACAGCTCAGGATCTGTCACTGGAAGGGGTTTGGATCGAATATGCAAACTTTTCATGAACGCACATTTGGCGCCGTCTATCGAGATCAGTTTCCCAAACGCATTTCCTGCAATTTGAAGGGAAAACTGAAAACTGCCCCCAGTTTTAAATTGCAGTGTTTGTCACAGGCTGCGTGGAGACAATGTGGGTAGGATTAATTTACGGTTCTGTGATCAATCCATTGTTAGCTATGTATTAATGTTAAAGATGTCAAACAGGTTTGTGCAACTTGGGAACTTACCGATTAACAGAGCTGTCGCTGTGAGGACTGAACACAAAGTGACAGGAGGCATTTTCCAGACACCTCCCGGCACAGTTAACAGCAATGAGCTGAAGCTGAAGTTGTTTCACTCAAGACTTTAGAGGGTGAGTAACACGCACGACACTGCTGATTGGTTCATTGCCGGCTGAGTCATCAGTTGACATTCAATCATCTTAAAGCGTCTTCTCTTCAATCAAATATATCAAATTCCTTGGATATTTAATTCCTACCATCGGAATGGGGCGAAAAGAACAAAGGGTTTCTGTTCAAATCTAAGCTGAGTATTTTCTGAGGAAATACTCCAAGATCGGTCCTTTCACAGGTTCAATCTGTCAGGGGGAGACAGAGAAAGAAAACAGTGAAGGTTGTTCTGGTCCAAAAGCCGGATTCCCCAATTGGAGGAGCTGCTCTCTGACTACATTACATTCCGCTTTCGGTTCCGGGCGGCACGGTAGCACAGTGATTAGCAGCGCTGCTACACAGCAGCCGGAACCGAGATCGATTCTCAGCTGCGGTCACTGAGTGTGTGGAGTTTGCACATTCTCCATGTGTCTGGGTGGATTTTCTCCAGTGCTCCCTTTTCCTCCCACATTCTGAAAGACGTGCTGTTAGCGGCATTGACCCGAACAGGCACCGGACTGCGGCGATTAGGGTAATTTCGCAGTTACTTCATAAGCCTTACTTGTGACTTTTAAAAAAACTTACATCAATGAATGGAATAGAAGCACCAAATGTTTTTAATGAATTATATAGCAGGGGGTTGTATGTGGAGGCGACTGTTTAATGGATTTGAGCTGAATGGGAGTGAGGAGACACGCATTGACTCAGTGATCTTGGATTAGTTGATCATCAGAAATATTCGCAACACACATACAATAAAAATAACGTTTTCCCTGTAATTTATTGCTTAACCGTCAGAAACACAGGCGTCCATCGTCACCGATTTCCGAATTTAATATCATTAAATAAACAGGTTGAACCTTTATTGACAGCACCTCCCAAACCCGCAATCACTTCCACCAGATGATGCATGGGAACATCAGCACCGATATGTTCCCCTTCAAGCAATGCGATATCCTAACATATTGTGTTCATTTCACTGAAGCTCAAAATCATGGAAACCCCTCCCTGACAGTACTGCGAGTGTCGCCACATTACGTGGAATGCGAAAGGCAGCTCACCAAGATCTTTCCATGGACAATTAGTGGTAGGTAATAAATACTGGTCTTGATAGCAACGTTCACTTTTATTAAATGTTTTAAAAACACTCAATCTGTAACCAATCCCGAGCATCAAACCAACAACTGAACAAATCTCCTCCTGCCGCCTGGTGGCGAATGCTTGTAAAGTTTCTGAAACTAATTCAGAATAGGTGGATGACTCGGGCTAATTTTCACCAAGCAAAGACAAAGGAAGCTAAAATCGTGAACTAACACAAACAAATAACAGATTGTACGAATCAATGTTATTCACAATTGATCTGTTCTACAACAGACGTCAGCTGCAAGAGTTTCTATTGCACAAAGAGGCGAGATTTTCTTTCCGAGATTTAACTGTTTTTATCACTATAAGTCTCACGGAGCAGTAACAGCTCAGAGATTGTTCAAGTGAAATTTCTTGTCAAGATGTTGAGTTGTTCCAAAAATGGTCTTTGGCTTGAATGCTGAACCGCTCGGGTGTTTTATCAGAATAAACTCTGGCTGTATTTCAGAGTCTTGCCAATAGCAGTCTAATGCTTAACAGTCGCTCCTTGTATTGTTAGAGATTCATTTTAAAGTAACCGCGTCTCCTTCCGTCTTAACTGCTGAGGGTAGCAGCTGGTGGCAACCTCCACGAATTAGATCTAAAGGACATGTCACCATGGTGAAAGATAAAACAAGCGGGAGTTTAAAACTCAGATTCAAAACACGTTGGAAATATTAGCCATGATGTGGAGTTGCCGGCGTTGTACTGGGATATATCTGGACTTTACCCTGATGTTGTGAGACTACTTACTGGAAATATTAGCAACATCTTTACCCCGCAAATACCGTCATTATTTCCATTCTACAAACAATAGTGTGCCGCTTAGTGCAACCAAGGGGGAGAATAGATTTTTAGCCGGGAGAAAGTACTCACTGAGATGTCATAGGAAAAGCAAGAAGTGGTCACAAATGTCTCCGCCCTTGTCTGTAACTGCAGACCATGAACTCCTCTGTCACAGCAAATACAGATCCCCACCCACAGCACTGCTGACCCAACCGTTGGCAATGATGGAAGCGGAACAACAAGGTCTCCACGAGCAGAGATCAGGGCAGGCGGGTCAAAGGGAAACTGTGTGAGACTCGATAACTAGCGCTCTTGTCCAACACAGTGTCAGTCTGTGATAAATTATTACACTTCTCTCACTTTCTAGCTCTGTGATCCCTTCATTCTTTCTGTGAAATAAATTCCTCAACAAGACAAATTCCAGCCACTGTGACCCGCTACAGAAATTACACATTTCCTTCAATCACAACCCGATCCAACTCACCGAATGGCGCCTACAACAATATCAGATGCTGCAGTCTTAAATCATATCCTGCAATTTTAATCCAAATTGAATTGTTGAGACTTACACCGAGAGATGGGTTTAAAGTATGAAAAATAATTATCGGATAATATCGAGACATCCATCTTATATATCCTGGAAAGTGTGAAATGTGTGAAATAAGTTTCCTGTTGGAATGGAAGAGGAGTAGACATTGAGATAGTTTAAGGAGGTGTCTGGAGGAACGTTGGGAAAGGAAGTTACTACATTTCCGGATTATTCATACAAAATTTGTCGCATGACCTCCCTCATTCCCAGTGGTCACATGAACCGGAATACAGCAGGAGAGGCTAAATAGTGTCTAAAACGTCAAAGCACAATTCTGGAATTGTTCAAATGGACTGGCTGCAGCTTTGAAGACAGAAATAGAGCGAACATTTTAAACGATTATGCTTATCAGAACTGGGGAAAATGTTGTTGATGCAACAGGTTTTAAGCATTTGGAGTGGCAGCTAAAGACGAGAGGGCAGAATGAAAAAGGGGCAGGTCAGTAATTCAGTGGAAGACAGGTAGCCCTAAATGATGAAGCCGATGATGGCCCAAGGGGAAGATGTGGTACTGGGACAGGTGGACAAACAATTAGTAATTGTGGCAGCGTTTTACTTATGAAAAACAGAACCATCACCCCAAGGTGCCGTCTAAAATACAAAGAGAAAACAATGTAAACTGTTGTACGGTGGAGAATCAGTAAGTGTTGAAAGCAATCTTGATTCCGGGAGGTGAACAAATCTGTTTTTTTTTTGTAAATGCTGCGGCCACCAGAGAGTAGTGAGAGGTTGCTTGGGTTTAATGTTGGGACGAGTTTCAGACTCACAACAGTGTTCAGTTCTTTGTTATATTAAAACAAATGAAACGAGCAGCTGTGGAAACACACTATTATTGACAGAAATAGGATGTTTATATTTAACGTAATGTATTCTTGTGCGTGGTTAATGTTGCGATTGATGTTACAAATATTCGACATTATGGCCGCGATTCTTCATTGCGGCCCGCCACTTTTCTGGCGGGTCGGGCTGGGAGATGCGCGTGTCGGCCATTTAGTGGGTTCCCCAGCAGTTCTTTTCGACCCGCGCGCATCTCCAAGCCAGAGAAAAATGGCGCCGCCGGGAACCCGCTGAAAATCGGCGGGCCGTTGTTTAGCATGAGTTTATATACTTCTGCATGCTATTATCGGAGTCCACATGGCAATCTCCGCACACGTCTGCGTCTCCCAATTCTTTGGCATGATGTAATTTTGGCACGAATCAGAATAGGTATTTAAAAGTTGCAACCTGGCGTGGCAGCCTTGAACTGGCGTGAGGAGGTAAGTGCTGCTAACAGGGCACGAGGGGGGTTGCAGGCACGCCCTGGAGATGTCTGGTGGCCTTCCTCCTGCTGCCTTTAGGTTTTGGCCCATTGACGAGTGACATCTGTGGGAGGCGTGGGGGGGGGGGGCTTCCATTTCCTCACAGATCGCTGGGTGATGTTCCATCAGGGAGTCCCGCTCCCCACCGCCCCAATCTACAAAGATATAAAATGAAAAAGTGTGGCTGAAGTAAACATTTGTCCTTTAGAGGACGAGAAGGGGGATGTAATAACTGGAAATGAGAAAATGTCTGTGGCATTGAACAGGTATTTTGTGTCGGTCTTCACAGTGGAAGACACAAATAACATGCCAAAAATCGATGACAGGAAGGCTATGGAAGGTGAGAACCTAGAAACTATCAATCTCACGAAAGGGGTAGTGGTGGGCAGTTTAATGGGGCGAAAGGTAGACAAGTCTCCTGGTCCTGGTGGAATGCATCCCAGGGTACTAAAAGAGCTGGTGGGAGAAATAGCAAATGCACCAGTGGTAATTTACCAAAATTCACTGGACTCTGGGGTTCAGAGTTAAAGATTTCAGAGAAAAGGGAGTTGAAAGCAGGTCCCATGGACAAGATGAACAATCAGAGGGTTTGATGGGAAATAGGAGAGAGACTGGAGAAAGATGTGAGTTCAGAGCTTGGACACAGAGGAGCTTTCCAGACAGTCTGGCCCAGTGGGTGAGTGGAAGGGAAGGAAGCAGCTGATCAGATTGTCTCAATCTTAGTGACAGAAACTCATCAGCTCCTCACACTTTGTTGTTGGAGGTGAGGTTGGAGGAGACAAGAGAAAGGGAGAGTCCTTCAAAAGGAACTAACTTGTGTTAGAGATATTAGAAAGGCTCGACACAGCATGTTTAAATCAAAGACAACATATTTGATTTTTGTCCAGAATATTAGTCTCTATAACTGAACTGAAGTTTATTAACATCAGCAGAAACAGACCCTAATGGACATAGCTCAGTTCTCAATCTGATTGACAACACAATCCAATCTCTGGAGTTAACTGTGAATTTGCTGGTGTCTCAGCAGATTGGATGACTGAGTAAATCCCATCGCACACACAGAACACGTAAATGGTCTCTTCCCAGTGTGAACTCACTGGTGTGTCAGCAGGTTGGATGACCGAGTGAATCTCTTCCCACAATCATTGCAGGTGAACAGCCTCTCCCCAGTGTGAACTCGCTGGTGTCTGAGCAGTGCTGATGATTGAGTGAATCTCTTCCCACACCGAGAGCAGGTGAATGGTCTATCTCCCGTGTGAGTGCGCTGGTGAACGGTGAGATGAGATCATCGCCTGAACCCAGTTCCGCAGTGAGAGCACCTGAACGGTCTCTCGTCAGTGTGAACTTGTTGATGGTACATAAGTTCCTGAGAGGTTTTATAACTCTTCCCACAGTCCAGACATTTAAACGGTCTCTCGTCAGTGTGACTTCTTTGATGTGTTGTCAGGTTGGATAAATTAATGAATCCTTTCCCACACTCGGAGCAGGTGAATGGTCTCTGCCTAGTGTGAATTCGCTGGTGTGTTAACAGCGTGGGTGACTGAGTGAATCCCATCCCACACACACAGCAAGTGAATGGCCTCTGCCCAGTGTGTGTGCTGGTGTGTCAGCAGGGTGGATGACTTAGTGAATCCTTTCCCGCAGTCCGAGCAGGTGAACGGCCTCTCCCCGGTGTGACCACGCCGATGAGTTTCCAGCTGGGATGGATAATTGAATCCCTTCCCACAGTCCTCACATTTCCACAGCTTGTCCCCATCATAACTGCATTTATGTTTTGACAGGGCAGATGATCGATTGAATCCCTGTCCACACACAGAACACGAGTAGGGTTTCTCTCCGCTGTGAACGGTGCTTTTTTCTTCCATGTTTAAAATATGACAATATTCAGGTTACGATAAATTAGCCGACAGTATCATTCCCTAATGTGATGTTTGGTTTCAGTTTCCCAACTGCAAATCGTCCCCTTCTAAAACCCTGTGAAATTGATTTAAAACAGAAAAAAGGGAGTGAGAGAGAACCCACAAAAGCACAAAGACAGGTTGTGAAATTGAGCTGAATGAATCTGGTCACTTGTGGGGCCGGCACTGGGAAAAAGTGACCATGAAAACTGCTGGATTCAATTGATTCACTCATGTCCTTCAGGGAAAGAAACCTGCCAACTTGTCTGGACTCTGCACCCAGGTCCTATCCCCGTAGCCCCACATATCCTGTTACTTCCCCGAACCTACACATCTTGGGGCACTAAGGGGCAATTTAGCATGGCCAATCCACCTAGCCTGCACGTCATTGGACTGTGAGAGGAAACAGGAGCACCCAGATGAAAACCCACGCAGACACGGGGAGACACAGTCACCCGAGGCTGGAGTTGAACCTGGGTCACTGGAGCTGTGAGGCAGCAGTGCTAACCACTGTGCTACCCTTTTTCAAAGAACTGGAACAATTTTGTGAAATGTCTGGGACTATTTTATTTTGTTAAAGACACAGTATGAATACAAATTATCTTCGCTGCCCTGATTTTGTTGTTCTGCTCATCAGTAAGAAATTGGAAGTGAAAGAGTGAAGCACTTTGATGGACAAGTTGTTCAAATTCTGTCACTGGGAAGAATTTCAAAACATTGCCCCTAACAAACATGGCGGCTACGCATGCGCCCTACTGTTCCACCTCTTTCTCCAATTCCTCTCCGATCCCCCATCCGCCAAGGAACAGCAGCCGGGCAGAGCGGGCAAGAGGTGACACCCAGGGGGAGCAGCAGCCGAGAGGGTTACAGCGAACCCTGATGGACTGGAGGGGAAACAGCAGTAGCACAGTCTCTGCCCAAAGGCTTTCGCTGTTCAGCTGCTCAAAGACTCTGAGAACCTCTTCAAATGTAAACTTCAGCTTCTCACATTCACCTATCCATCCCTTCCTCCATCCATCTCGCCCTCCCTCCATCCATCCCTCTCCCTCCATCCACCCCTCCTTCCATCCATCTCACCATCCCTCCCTCTCTCCATCCATCCTTCCTGATAACAAGAACCATTCACTCTGCACAGCAGTTTCATCCTCATTCCTCCAGTCTGTATTCCAGCCTTCATCACATCCACTCTGCTCCCAGATATTTTAGACCAATAGATATTACAACTCAAACTTCACAATCTCTACAATTTAATATTTGTTTGGTAACCTTATAGACAGCAGAGAAATCATCAATTCCAAAGCAACCCGAGCTGGAGGATATATTAATACATTTTCTCATTTCACAATAAAACCCACGCACTGAGTTTCAAATTTGCTTCTGTCATTATTTTAGTGATGATGTGGAGATGCCGGCGTTGGACTGGGGTGAACACAGTAAGAAGTCTAACAACACCAGGTTAAAGTCCAACAGGATTATTTGGTAGCAAAAGCCACTAGCTTTCGGAGCGCTGCTCCTTCGTCAGGTAAGTGGGAGTTCTGTTCACAAACAGAGCATATAAAGACACAACTCAATTTACAGAATAATGGTTGGAATGCGAGTCTTTACAACTAATCAAGTCTTAAAGGTACAGACAATATGAGTGGAGAGAGGGTTAAGCACAGGTTAAAGAGATGTGTATTGTCTCCAGCCAGGACAGTTTGTGAGATTTTGCAAGCCCAGGCAAGTTGTGGGGGTTACAGAGAGTGTGACATGAACCCAAGATGCCGGTTGAGGCCGTCCTCATGTGTGCGGAACTTGGCTATCAGTCTCTGCTCAGCGACGCTGCACTATCGTGTGTCTTGAAGGCCGCCTTGGAGAACGCTTACCCGAACATCAGAGGCCGAATGCCCGTGACCGCTGAAGTGTTCCCCAACAGGAAGAGAACACTCTTGCCTGGTGATTGTCGAGCGGTGTTCATTCATCCGTTGTCACAGTGTCTGCATGGTTTCCCTGATGTACCATGCCTCGGGACATCCTTTCCTGCAGCGTATCAGGTAGACAACATTGGCCGAGTTGCAAGTGTATGTACTGTGCACCTGGTGGATGGTGTTCTCACGTGAGATGATGGCATCCGTGTCGATGATCTGGCATGTCGTGCAGAAGTTGCTGTGGCAGGGTTGTTTGGTGTCGTGGTCAGTGTTCTCCTGAAGGCTGGGTAGTTTGCTGCAGACAATCGTCTGTTTGAGATTGTGCGGTTGTTTGAAGGCAAGAAGTGGGGGTGTGGGGACGGCCTAGGTGAGATGTTCGTCTTCATCAATGACATGTTGAAGGCTCCGGAGACGATGTCGTAGCTTCTCCGCTCCGGGGAAGTACTGGACGACGAAGGGTACTCTGTCCACCGTGTCCCGTGTTTGTCTTCTGAGGAGGTCGGTGCGGTTTTTCGCTGTGGCGCGTCAGAACTGTCGATCATTGAGTCGAGCGCCATATCCTGTTCTTATGAACAGGATTATGTAAATTATTTTGTAAATTGAGTTTGTGTCTTTATAAGCCCTGTTTGTGAACAGAACTCCCACTTTCCTGATGAAGGGGCAGCGCTCCGAAAGCTAGTAGTTTGTGCTACTAAATAAACCTGTTGGACTTTAACCTGGTGTTGTGAGACTTCTCACATTATTTTAATGCCCAGCAGATTATTTGGACTGAAATTGGTCTCAGTGTGTCTCTGTGTTGTGAGTGTGTGTGTATTTGTGGAAGTCAGAGTGTTTTTTTGTCTGCATGTCTGTGTGTGCGAGTTTGCCTGTGTCTGTCTGAGAGTGTATGTCTGTGAATGTGTTTGTCTTCGAACTCGCCTGTTGCTATTTCTGAGGTTAGTTTCAACTCTCTAAATAAATTCGTCTGCGTTAATATAAAAAAATAGGAACAAGAAAAATATAGCAGCACAATCCTCCTACGTTTCTATGTTTGAAAATGATCCTTCAGTAGCCTGAGGGTTCAGTGATCTCCCAGGTAGAAGCCATTTACCTCACTTCGCCACTAGAGGGAGCTCCCTCACTGTGATTGTGTGGAATGAAGGAGTCTTGTGTTATTGTCAATATTTTCATGTTTAAAAGATGTTTTTGTTAAAAGCTCATTGTCCGTCCAGTGACTCTGTTCATCCACATTTCTAAAACAAAAAGGTAAAGGTTACGGTCAATTGAGCCGGGGTTTTATTCTGGGACCTTCCTGCCCAGAAGTAACATCAGCTGGGATTGTAACTTAGCAGCAGAAACCCATCTTCTGTTCTATTCCCCCAATTCCCACAAAATAGTTTTTAGATTTGGGTGAGTTTGTATAAAATTGACAACGGTGGAGATTCAAGACACTTAACAAGTGAATAAAGGCAAAAGATTCCACAGATTCTGCACAAACAAAATAAACTTTACTATACACAATGATAAAGGGAAAACAAGTTACAATATGTGGAAGGTAAAACATTCAAGGACTTTAGAGAGGAAAGGGAGATGGGATGGTAGTTTACAAGGGCATGTGTCAAAGATATTTTATTGAGAAGTGGGTGATGATATCGGATTTGAAGGAGAGGAAGATATTGACAATATCAGCTGATGTAGAGAAGTTGTGCTGTCAGTAGCTCAGTGGGAATAGGATTGAGGGATCAGGAGATGGGTCTCATGGACAAGATGAGCTCTAAGAGGAGATGAGGGGAGGCAGGAGAGAAACTGCAGAAAGATGAGAGTTCAGAGCTCAGACAAAGGGCAGCGTTAGAGGAGGTTTGTTCCAGTGGGTTAGGGGAAGGAGGGAAGCAGTAGAGACAGCTGATTGGATTGTCTCAAACTTAGTGACAAAGAAGATTGTGAGTTTTATTCCCAATGAGCACTTGTGGGGAGGTGAAGATGGAAGAGGGACAAAGGGAGAGCAACTCAAAAGGAATTCAGTTGTGCTGATGATATTAAAAAGATTCACAGCACTGAACACAAAGATAATTTATTTGACTTTTATTCAGAATATTAAACAGTATAACTGGCTGGAGTTTATTAACATCAACAAAAACAAACGCAATGAACATATTACAGTCCTGGATAGGATTAACAGCAGATTCCAATCACCATGGTTACTAGTGAATTCTTTCGTGTCTCAGCAGGTAGGATGACTGAGTGAATCTCTTCCCACTCTCAGAGCAGGTGAATGGCGTTTCCCCAGTGTGAGCTCGCTTGTGTCTCAGCAGGCTGGAGGACTGAATGAATCCCTTCCCACATTCAGAGCAGGTGAATGGCCTTTCCCCAGTGTGGGTGCGCTGGTGTAGAATGAGGTCATATGATCGCCTGAACCCAGTCCCACAGTGAGAGCACCTGAATGGTCTCTCATCAGTGTGAACACGTTGATGGGAAGTCAGTTCATCAGAACTTTTAGAGCACTTCTCAGTCAGAGCATTTAATAGGTCTCTCCCCAGTGTGAATACGCTGGTGTGTCATTAGTTGGGATGACCGAGTGAATCCCTTTCCACACTCGAAGCAGGTGAATGGCCTCTCCCCAGTGTGAATTCGCTGGTGTACAGTGAGGTTATGTGAATGCTTGAACCCAATCCCACAGTGAGAGCACCTGAACAGTCTCTCATCAGTGTGAACACGTTGGTGGGACATCAGTTCCCAATAACTTTTGAAGCACTTCCCACAGTCTGAGCATTTAAAAGGTCTCTCCCCAGTGTGAACTCGTTGATGAGCAAGTAGATTGGATGACTGAGTGAATCCCTTCCCACACTCAGAGCAGGTGAATGGCCTCTCCCCAGTGTGACTGCGCCGATGAATTTCCAGCTGGGATGGGTAATTAAATTCCTTCCCACAGTTCACACATTTCCACAGTTTTTCCAAGGAGTGATTGCACTTACGTTTTGACAGGCCAGAGGATCGGCTGAAGCCTCGTCCACACACAGAACCTGTGTACGGTTTCTCCCCACTGGGAATAGTGCTTTTTCCTTCCATGTTCAAAATCCACTGATATTCAGTTATGATAAATTAGACGACTCTGGCAGTTCCTGATATGATATTTACTTTCAGTTTCCTGACTGCAAATCGTCCCCTTCTAGTCCCTGTGAAACTGATTTAAAACAGAAAAAAGGGGATTGAGAGTGAACCCATAGAGACAGGTGATGAATAGAATCCAGACCGAAGCAACAATAAATAAAACACGCAGGAGGCCAGGAACTGAGTATCGTCGAGATATTCAGCAGACTAGGCAGCCTGTGAGAGTTACAAACAGAATTGAGGGCTCCGGTTGCTGACTTGCCCTCAGTCTATAATGAAACATCTAGAGTCACGCACTGACTAATGGCGGTCGCATTTCCCACAATGCTCTGCGCCCCAGAAACCCCTCTATTCAAAAGTTGCTCACCGTAAATCACTAATCATAGAATCCTTCCAGTGCAGAAAGAGGCCATTTTACCCATCGAGTCTGTACTGACTCTGAGAGCATCTTTCCCAGGCTCACCCCCTATCCCAGTAACCCCACGCACTTACTCTGCTATTCCCCATCCTGACCTTTTTCTTCACCCTGCCTGCAACCGCAACAATATATTCTGTACCCGACTCTGTTCCTTTCCCCCTGTGTACTTTACCAAGTTATGACTTTTTTCTGTATAACACGCAAGAAATAATTTTCACTGTATCCCAGAACACGCAACAATAACAAATCAAATTAGACCCTACACATCTTGGGACACTAAGGGACAAATTTAACATGGTCAATTCACCGAACCTGCACATCTTTGGGCAGTGAGAGGAAACCAGAGCACCCAGAGGAAATGCACACAGACAGGGGGAGATTGTGCAAACTCCACACCTGAGGTGGAGATGTTGGACTGGGGTGGGCACAGTAAGAAGTCTCACAACACCAGGTTATCTGGAACCACGAGCTTTTGGAGTGCTGATGAAGGAGCAACTTTGACAAACGGTCATCTGGACTCAAAATGTCAGTTCTTTTCTCTCTTTACAGATGCTGCCAGACCTGCTGAGATTTTCCAGCATTTTCTCTTTTGGTTTCAGATTCCAGAATCCGCAGTAATTTGCATTGATTCCAAATGAATTTATTGGAATTTAACCTGATATTGTGAGACTTCTTACTGTGTAAACTCCACACAGACAGTCACACACCCACGGCTGGAGTCGAACCCTGGCGTTGTGAGGCAGCAGTGCTAACCACTGTGTCACAGTGAAGGGAGTTTGCAGCAAATTTCGGGTGATAACAATGGGCTGGATGTTGCTCAGAATGTGGAGCACTGCAGCAAAGTACAGAGAGACAGAGACAGAGCAGCAAACTGGACTGAGAAATGGAGTCTGCAGACTGGAACTGGCAGCATGAGGAGAGGTTATTTAGTCTAACACTCACAGCAATCTACAACCCACCCCCATTACCGAGACAGTGAGACAGAGATTACAAACACTCACCAACACAGCTCCACTGAAACGTCCCAGGAAAAAGGGGGAACCTGTGGCAGTTCCTGTCCTGATATAACCCCAGGACTGTCACTCAAACCCCCAACCCGGCCCAGTTCACAGCTCAGCCTCTCAGCTTGCAGCTTCCTGCACCTCGAGCCAACCTTGCCCAGGTGTGGGAGGGTCTGTGGAACCACAGAATGGGGGGAGGGGTGACCTCCTGCTGTGTCCCAAATAGTTTGTCCTTCCCCTCCCCCTTGGCGCTCTAAGCTCTCAATGTGGACAGATTGCTGGACTTTGCTGAGCCTCACTGAGCTGCGCCTGTCCCTTATCCTGGGTCACCCCCTCTCCCTGGGTTTAGTGTGTGTGAAATCGCTGCTTGTTTCCCTGCTGAACCTTCAGTTAAACACAAACAGAAAATGCTGGAGAACCTCAGCATTTCTGGCAGCACCTATGATCATCCAGACTGGAAGCATTAACTCTATTCGCTCACCACAGATGCAGTCAGATCCGCTGAGATTTCCAGCATTTTCTGTTTCAGATTCCAGCACCCGCAGTATTTTGCTTTTATCTTCATTTAAACAAGCATTCTTTGATGGCCTTTACCCTGGTTGCTCCTTTCCAGAGCTTCCCACCTTCTGCTATTGTCCCTGACTCCCACATTAACTCTGTCATTCCTCCCCTTTACCCCGCTCACCCTGTCTAAACTCAGGCTCAGAGTCTTACCGCCATCTCCCCCTCCCCCAGCCTCCACATCCCAACACCCGGAATCTCTAACCCAGCGGTTCCAGTTTATCTGGTTTGAGTTCAGATTTGCCGCAGCACCGACAGGATTTCACTTCAAACCAGCCGGAACTGACTGCTCACAAATCCCAAAATGTTTCTCCAGCAGCCCTGGCTTGTTAACGTTGTTTAAAGTCAGTTTCAGTTACTCTCTTCAGTTTAAAAAAACTTCTCCATTTAATTTAAGGTATTATTCGCACCAGACACAAATATAAAACAGTGAACATTATCCCCCCACCCTGACCCGAGCTGGAGTGTCCCGAGGAAGAGACATCTGTTCCGGGTGTAACAATTCTTCGACATTCTCTGTGACATAAAGCAGGAAACGCTGGAAATACTCAACAAGTCAGGCAGCCTCTGTGGAGAGAGAAACAGACTGAATGTGACCTGTCATCGGAACTGGGAAATATATTATTTCCAGCAACTAAAAGAGACACTTTACAGCCTTCAGAACAAAACTGAGCTCAACAATTTTACACCACAATCTCTGCCCCCAGTGTGTTCTGTGTTTCGTTGTTGCTTTTTTCACCTCATTTCCCTCTTGTTTTCTTTACTTTGCATTCGGACTATTGCTAACCGGCTATTTACACCTCATCCAGATAATCTTTTGTGTCTTTACTTGTCCCATTAACACTCGTTTTGGTCTTGGGCTGCGAATCATGTTATCAGTTTGCAGATTTTTCATTTTGTTCTTCTCCACCTCCCTCTCTCCCTTCTTCACGGGTCTGGCTTTCCCTGTGTGGCTCCGGAGAACGAGCGGATTTAAGACGTCTGAAAGAGAGAGAATGAGATTTTTTTTTCTCTCAGAGGGTCTTTGGTCTGTGGAATTCTCTTCCCCAGAGAGCAGTGGAGAGAGAGTCATTGAATATTTTTAAGGCTGATTCATTGAATTCTTGAGAGGAAAGTGGAGTTTTGGTCACAGTCAGATCAGCTGGGATCTTATCTGGAGCAGAGCAGCCCAAAGGTCTACTGCTGCTCTTGATTCATATGGATGTTTAACTGTGTGTTTCACTCTGTTTCTGCCTCCACACAAACTGCCGGGCCTGTTGACTCTTTGTGGCGTTGACTGTTTTATTTCAGATTTTAACACTCTAACCTCACGGTTAAGCTATTGCAGAATATACGGAGGCATGGGATTGAGGGTGATTTAGCGGTTTGGATCAGGAATTGGCTAGCTGTAAGAAGATTTTAAACTCTCTGGGAACTGTGCCCAGGGACACACACACACACACAATTAATCCAGTTCTCCTGGATTTCTGCTCTGTAACATATCACTGTGTAATCCAACAATTAATCCAGTTCTCCTGGATTTCTGCTCTGTAACATATCACTGTGTAATCTAACAATTAATCCAGTTCCCTGGATTACTGCTCTGTAACATATCACTGTGTAATCTAACAATTAATCCAGTTCCCCTGGATTTCTGCTCTGTAACATATCACTGTGTAATCTAACAATTAATCCAGTTCCCTGGATTACTGCTCTGTAACATATCACTGTGTAATCTAACAATTAATCCAGTTCCCCTGGATTACTGCTCTGTAATATGTCACTGTGTAATCTAACAATTAATCCAGTTCTCCTGGATTGCTGCTCTGTAACATATCACTGTGTAATCTAACAATTAATCCAGTTCCCTGGATTTCTGCTCTGTTACATATCACTGTGTAATCCAACAATGAATCAAGTTCTCCTGGATTTCTGCTCTGTAACATATCACTGTGTAATCCAACAATTAATCCAGTTCTCCTGGATTTCTGCTCTGTTACATATCACTGTGTAATCCAACAATGAATCAAGTTCTCCTGGATTTCTGCTCTGTAACATATCACTGTGTAATCTAACAATTAATCCAGTTCTCCTGGATTTCTGCTCTGTTACATATCACTGTGTAATCCAACAATGAATCAAGTTCTCCTGGATTTCTGCTCTGTAACATATCACTGTGTAATCTAACAATTAATCCAGTTCTCCTGGATTTCTGCTCTGTTACATATCACTGTGTAATCCAACAATGAATCAAGTTCTCCTGGATTTCTGCTCTGTAACATATCACTGTGTAATCTAACAATTAATCCAGTTCTCCTGGATTTCTGCTCTGTTACATATCACTGTGTAATCCAACAATTAATCCAGTTCTCCTGGATTACTGCTCTGTAACATATCACTGTGTAATCTAACAATTAATCCAGTTCTCCTGGATTACTGCTCTGTAACATATCACTGTGTAATCTAACAATTAATCCAGTTCCCCTGGATTTCTGCTCTGTTACATATCACTGTGTAATCCAACAATTAATCCAGTTCTCCTGAATTTCTGCTCTGTAATATATCACTGTGTAATCCAACAATTAATCCAGTTCCCCTGGATTTCTGCTCTGTAACATATCACTGTGTAATCTAACAATTAATCCAGTTCCCTGGATTACTGCTCTGTAACATATCACTGTGTAATCCAACAATTAATCCAGTTCTCCTGGATTACTGCTCTGTAACATATCACTGTGTAATCTAACAATTAATCCAGTTCCCCTGGATTTCTGCTCTGTAAAATATCACTGTGTAATCTAACAATTAATCCAGTTCTCCTGGATTACTGCTCTGTAATATGTCACTGTGTAATCCAACAATTAATCCAGTTCCCCTGGATTACTGCTCTGTAACATATCACTGTGTAATCTAACAATTAATCCAGTTCTCCTGGATTCCTGCTCTGTGACATATCACTGTGTAATCCAACAATTAATCCAGTTCCCCTGGATTTCTGCTCTGTTACATTTCACTGTGTCATGGAACCCGCTCCTGCTGCAGTGAACACACAAACACAGCGAGGGAGCTCCCTCTTGTGGCGATGTGAGGTAAATGGCCTCTGCCTGGGAAATCACTGAAGTCTCAGATTACTGAAGGATCTTGTTGGAGGATTGTGCTGCTGTATTTTTCTTATTCCTATTATTTTTATTTGAATATATTTTAATGCAGACGAATCTATTCTCATAACTGATATCAATCTCGGAAACAAATACAGACAAACTCATAGACACACAAATACTCAGAAAAATGCAGACACATACATATGATTCCAAGAATAAATTAGATATAGCTCTTGGGGCTAAAGGTATGGGAAGAAGGGGGATCAGAATGTTGAATTCGATGATCAGCCATGATCAAAATGAATGGCGGAGCAGGCTCGAAGAGCCGAATGGCCTACTCCTGCTTCTAGTTTCTATCTTTCTATAATCTCACACAAACACACACACACGTACGCACAGATACACACTCATGCATACACACGCTCAGACACACACACTATCTCAGACACTCTCACAAACACAGAGACAGACTGAGACCATGAAGGGTTGATGTCAATCTCACTCTAAATAATCTGCTGGGCAAATTAAAATAACTGCAGCAAATCTGAAATTCAGTGTGTGAGTTTTATTGTGAAATGAGATAATGTATAAATATATCCCCATAGCTCAGGGTGGGAGTGGAATTGATGATTTGTCTGCTGTATGAACAAATATTACATTGGAGAGATTATAAAGTTTGAATTGTAATATCTAATGGTGTGAAGTATCTGGGAGCAGAGTGGATGTGGTAAAGGCTGGAATACAAACTGGGGGAATGAGGGTGAAACTGCTGTGCAGAGTGAATGGTTCTTGTTGTAGGGAGGGATGTGAGGAGGGATAGAGAGAGGGTTGGGGGGATGACCTTCCAGAATGTCTTTCCCAGCCTTGAGATCCAGGGAAGTTTTCAATATTAAAACAGAAAATGCTGACAATAAGAATCCACACTTTTCCAAGTACCAGTTGATTGCGCCCCAGATTATTGGTTTCATTTTTCTCCACCGCTGATGTTAAGATGATTGTTCTGTAATTTTTTGAACAGGGATGTAACATTTACAATCTCTCAGCCTTTTGGCACCACTACTCGATAAGGAGGATTGGAAGATTGTGGTCAGAGCCTCCACAAGCTCCATGTGAAGGACAGTGTGTGTCAGAGTGCAGCAGTCCCTCAGTGTCAGACTGCAGTGTCAGCCTAGATAATGTGCTCAGCTTGATGAGTATTTCCTGTTGTTATTGATGTGGATCATTCAGAAACAATGGACACTGATGATGTCATCCAGTCCTGCTGCGATGATGTCATAGAGACTATTACATCACAGCGGAGCCTTAGTGGTGAAAACAGTTTTGTTCCAGACGGCAGCAAGTCCATTCCTGATAGATCAGCAACTAGAATTACTGGGTCACAGAGCACAATATTAGGATGGATGGTCAAAACCTTGTTTGGAGAGACAGACCTTAACAAACACCTTTAATCTGGACAGTTAGGGAGGGAGTTTCAGAATCTCATATCCAGGCCTTGTTACATTCACTCAAAATATTTTACAGAAATTGATAAGTTATAATGATCAGGAAGGTTTGAAAAGCATTAATCTCATCTCTTAGGAACAATGTTGACCCCATTTTCTGTCTCAATCTGTTTCTCTTTGTCTCAGTTTACGAACTTCCATCCCATTCACTCTCACTGTCTCTTTTCCCCATTTACTTTGCTCCCTCTATTCACTTGCTCTCTGTCTGTAATAATCACAGTGGCTGCCGGTGATTCTCTGGCTATAATCAGATAAGAAATTAATCCGAAGTGTGCAGTCCCACCCAGCTGGACAACAATGGAGAGGCACTGGAGGAAGATGGTTTGGTCAATGGTGTCAATAACTGCAGACTGGCTGAGAAGGACAGTGACAGATAGCTTACCTCAGTCATATTCACGCAGTAATTTGAGACTTTGGTAAGAGCTGGTTTAATACTGTGCGAAAGACAAATGTAATCAGAGGGATTCACACAGGGAATTTCAGGACATATGGGCAGAGATTTGGGAGATGACAGGGATTTTGGAAGTTGTAATGAGAGATGGGCAGGAGGGGAACAAAGACACTGGGGTCAAGGATGGGCTCGTGGGAGGAAGGGAAGCAACAGAGGCAGCTTTTTTTATTTCATCTGTGGGACATGGATGTTGTTGCATGGCCAGCATTTATTGCAAGTTGCCCTTGAGAAGGTGGTGGTGAGCTGCCTTCTTGAACAACTGAGTGGCTTGCTCGGACATTTTAGAGTCAACCACACTGCTGTGGCTCTGCAGTCCCATGTAGGCCAGAGCAGGCAAGGACGGCAGATTTCCTTCCCTAAAGGACATCATTAAACCAGATGGGTTTTTACGACAATTGTTTCACGGTCATCAGTAAATTCTTAATTCCAGATATTTTTTTATTGAATTCAAATTTCACCATCTGCCCTGGCGGGATTGAAACCTGGTACCCAGAACATTAGCTGAGTTTCTGGATTAACCGTCTAGTGTTAATACCACTAGGCCATCACCTCCCCTCAACCTTAGTGACTGAAGTCAGGAATGGGTTAATGAACTTTGTCACACTTAAGCATTAAGACCCAAACTCTGTGATTTTGTTGAGAAGACTGCAGAGTTCATGTTTTCGTCAGAGTTCGGTGTTTTTCATGTCTGTACCAGATAAGAGGAACAGCTATTCTTGTTATTAAGAAATGTGATTAGCCCAGCTCAAAATAAGCTAAACAGTCTCCATTTTTATGTACCTTTGTTTAACACGATGGAGTTGACATGTATGCCGTCTGTCTTTGAATCACCATAGATTCATATATATATTCATCATACGTTATTCATCTTATCCTGATATAAAGTATTATACAAACTTGTATGTAGATTAGTTAACTTATTTGTGCAAAACCTGTGATGTTGTTTCAAGGATATAAATGACGAACAATCGTGGCCTTGGAGATCGAACAAACTACGCAGAGGAAGATACTGCTGATGCAACAAGAATCTCACCATGAACAATGACAGACATCTTAGAGAATTGCAATGTAATGAGGGCGGGGCCCCGGGACATATATAAACTCTGTTCTTACTTGTGTTCGATGAGAAGGCTGGGGGTCCACTGTTAGGAACCTCACTTCTCCCACAATTGTGAAAATAAACACTGCATTTTGAACCACTAATAGTGTCAGAGGTTTTTTACCTACAACAGTGACAAAGAAGCTCCATGCGCTCCTCACACTTGTTGTTGGAGGTAAGGATGGAGAAGACAAAGGAGAGGGAGAGCCCTTCAAAAGGATCCAAAGTGAACATAGAACATAGAAAAGCTACAGCACAAACAGGCCCTTCGGCCCACAAGTTGTGCCGAACAATTTCCTTACCTTCTAGGCTCATCTATAACCCTCTTTCTTACTAACCTCCATGAACCTATCCAAAAGTTTCTTAAAAGACTCAATTGAATCCGCTTCCACCACCACTACCGGCAGCCGATTCCACGCACCCGCCACCCTCTGAGTGAAACACTTACCCCGAACATCTCCTCTGTACCTACTCCCCAGCACCCTAAACCTGTGGCCTCTCGTGACAACCATTTCAGCCCTGGGTAAAAGCATCTGAGAATCCATTCTATCAATACCCCTCAACATCTTATACACCTCTATCAGGTCACCTCTCATCCTTCGCCTCTCCAAGGAGAAAAGACCTAGCTCTCTCAACCTATCCTCAAAAGGCATACCACTTAATCCTGGCAACATCCTCGTAAATCTCCTCTGCACCCGTTCTATGGCTTCCACATCCTTTCTGTAATGAGGCGACCAGAACTGGGCACAGTACTCCAGTTGGGGTCTGACCAGGATCCTATACAGCTGCAGCATTATCTCCCGATTTCTAAACTCAATTCCTCTATTGATGAAGGCCAGTATTCCATACGCCTTCTTAACCACAGTCTCTACCTGTGACGCTGCTTTGAGCGTCCTATGAACCCGGACCCCAAGATCCCTCTGTTCTTCCACACTGCCAAGCATCTTACCCTTAATATTATATTCTTCCATCCTATTCGACCGACCAAAATGAACCACCACTCACTTATCTGGGTTGAAGTCCATCTGCCATTTCTCTGCCCAGTCTTGCATCTTATCTATGTCTCTTTGCAACTGCTGACATCCCTCTACACTATCCATAACACCTCCAACCTTTGTGTCATCAGCAAACTTGCCAACCCATTCTTCCACTTCCTCATCCAGGTCATTTATAAAAATCACAAAGAGCAAGGGTCCCAGAACAGATCCCTGGGGCACCCCACTGGTGACCGACCTCCACCCTTTGCCTTCTGTGAGCAAGCCAGTTCTGAATACACAAAGCAACATCACCTTGTATCCCTTGCCCCTTCACTTTCTCCATAAGCCTTGCATGGGGCACCTTATCAAACACCTTACTGAAATCCATATAAACCACATTTACCGCTCTTCCGCCGTCTAAGTGTCTAGTCACATCTTCAAAAAACTAAATCAGACTCGTAAGGAATGATCTGCCTCGGACAAAGCCGTGCTGGCTACTTCTGATCATACTATTCCTTTCCAAATGTTCATAAATCCTGCCTCTCAGGATCTTCTCCATCAACTTACCTACCACTGAGGTTAGACTCACCGGTCTATAATTTCCTGGGCAATTTCTTCTCCCTTTCTTGAATAACGGAACCACATCCACCATCCTCCAATCCTCCGGAACCTCTCCCGTCTCCATTGATGACGCAAAGATCATCGCCAGAGGATCAGCAATCTCTTCCTCACCTCCCACAGTAACCTGGGGTACATCCCATCCGGTCCCGGCGATTTATCTCACTTAAGTGAGTTAGAGACATTAAATAGATGCAACACAGTGTGTTCAATATAAAAATAGTAATATGAAACTGATTTATTTGGCCTTTATTCACAATATTAGCCCAAACAACTGGCTGGAATTTATTGACATCATCCAATAGACCCCAACGAACATAATCCTGGATGTCATTGACAGCAAAATCCAATCATTGTCGTTGTCTGTGAGCTTGTTGGTGTCTCATCAGTACAGAAAAATAAGCAAATCCCTTCCCACATTCAGCACATGTGAATGGCCTCTCCCCAGTGTGAACTCGCTGGTGTGTCAGCAGGTTCGATGACTGAGTGAAACCCTTCCCACACACAGAGCAGGTGAACGGTCTCTCCCCAGTGTGAACCCGCTGGTGCATCAGAAGTTTGGATGAGGAAGGGAAACCCTTCCCACACTCAGAGCAGATGAATGGTCTCCCCCCAGTTTGAACACACTGGTGTGTCAGAAGGACGGATGACTGAGTAAACCCTTTGCTACACTCAGGGCAGGTGAACAGCCTCTCCCCAGTGTGAATTTGCTGGTGGACAGTCAGATGAGATGATCGTTTGAATGCAGACCCACAATGAGAGCATCTGAACGGTCTCTCATCAGTGTGAACAGGTTGATGCTGCATCAAGTCCTGGGAACTTTTAAAGCGTTTTCCACAGTCTGGACATGTAAAAGGTCTCTCATCAGCGTGAACTCGCTGGTGTGTCTGCAGTTTGTATTGCTGAGTAAATCCTTTCCCACACACGGAACAGGTGAATGGCCTCTCATTGCTGTGAACACGTTGATGGCGCATCTGTTCCCCAGAACATTTGTAACACTTCCCACAGTCTGAGCATTTAAATGGTCTCTCCTCAGTGTGAACTCGCTGGTGATTCAACAGGGTGGATGACTGAATAAATCCCTTCCCACACACAGAACAGGTGAACGGCCTTTCCCCAGTGTGAAGTCGCTGATGTGTCAGAAGGTAGGATTGACGAGTGAATCCCTTCCCACACTCGAAGCAGGTGAACTTTTTCTCCCCAGTGTGACTGAGCCAATGACTTTCCAGGCCAGACGGGGATTTGAATCCCTTCCCACAATCCCTGCATTTCCACGGTTTCTTCCTGGATTGACTGCATTTGTGTTTCAACAGGTCAGATGATTGGCTGAAGCCTCGTCCACACAGAGAGCACGTGTACGGTTTCTCCCCATTGTAAATGGTGCTTGTTCCTTCCATGTTCAAAATCAAATGATATTCAAGTTACGATAAATTGGAAAACTCCACCAGATTGTGATGTGATGTTTCGTTTCAGTTTCCCGACTGCAAATCCTCCTCTTCTAAAATGCTGTGTAACTGTTTCAAAACAGAAAAAAATGGAGTGAGAGAGAACCCACAAAAACACAAAGGCAGTTTGTGAAATTGAGCTGAATGAATCTGGTCATTTGCGGGGCCGGCTCCAGGGAAAAGTGACCATTAAAACTGGTGGATTCTCATAAAAACCCAACTGGTTCACTAATGTCCTTCGGGAAGGAAACCTGCCACCCAGTCTGGGTCGACACAGATTCTGTCCACAAATTTCTAAACTGTCCCTGAACACCAAGGTCTGGGTCATTTGTATACATTAGGAAGAGCTGGGTGTTAACACCAGCTCCTGAGGAACTCCCAAACATCCATTAACCAGTATTTTGTGTGTTTCCTGTCCCCCAGACAATTTTGTGTCAATGCTGCTGCTGTCCCTTTTATTCCACGAGTCATACCTGTGCTCCGATGTCTGCTGTGCAGCAATTTATCTGATGCTTTTTGGAAGTCCATGTTCACCACATTAACAGCATTATCCTCAACAACGGGATCTGTGACCTCATCAAAATATTTAACCAGGTTCGATAAACACCATTTCCTCTGAACACTGTCCTTCTTAACCCACATTTACTCAGGTGACTAGTAAATATGTCCTGAATTATTGTTTCAGGAATCTTCCCTATCACTAGCATTGAACTGACTGACCTGTAGTTTCTGGGATTATCTTTTGAGCAGTTATTGACTAATCCACCTAACCTGCACATCTTTGGACCACGGGAAGAAATCCATGCAGACACGGAGAACGTGCAAACTCCACACAGACAATCGCCCGCGGCTGGAATCGAACCCTGGTCTTTGGCGCTCTGTGGCAGCAGTGCTAACCACTGTGCAGCCCCAAAACGTTTTCCATGTTCCAATTTCCAATTGCTGTATCCTGTAAATAGAGTTTCCAAAAAGATCATCACTGTTAAACCAGGACATAAATTCAGAAGAGACAAACCATTCCTTGATTTGAATTTTCTGTGTGTAAATCCCCCACTTCTAACCAAATAAAAGCAAATTACTGCGTCTGTTTGAATGAGGAACCAAAAGAGAAAATGCTGGAAAATCTCAGCAGGTCTGGCAGCATCCCTAAGGAGAGATGCAGATGGTCTGTTAGCCTTTATTCCCCAGGGATGCAGTTTCCGAGTGAGGAAAGCTTTCTGAAATTGTATCCAGTTTTGGTGAAACCACATGTGGAACACTGCAGAGTTTGGGTCTCCTTACCCAGAGAATTGCCCCAGAGGACGAGTAACAAACGTTCACCAGACTGCTTCCTGGGATGACAGGACTGTGCAATGAGGAGAGATTGAGCAGAACTGGTCTTTACTCTCTGACCTGATCGTAACCTCAAATCTTCATCCTGCTGACCTCCAATAACCTTTCACCTCCTTTCTTACCAAGAATCTATCCACCTTTGCTTAAAATATTCAAACACTCTTCTTCCACCACCTTTTCAGGGAGAGAGTTCCAAAGACTCACGACACTTGGAGAAAAATTCTCCTCATCTCTACTTTAAATGGGTGATGCTTTATTTTTTAAAACGGTGACCCCTAGTTCTGGATTATCCCACAAGAGGAAACATCCTCTCTACCTCCATCCTGTCAAGGCCTTGCAGGAACAAGTCGCCATTTACTCTTCTGAACTCCAGCGGATACACTCCTAGCCTGTCCAACCTTGCCTCGTAACACAACCCATCAATTTCAGGCATTGTAAGAAGTCTCACAACACCAGGTTAAAGTCCAATTGGTTTATTTGGAATCACGAGCTTTCGGAGCGCTGCTCCTTCGTCAGGTGCGGAAGGATTCCAAATTCCAAATAAACCTGTTGGTCTTTAACCTGGTGTTGTGAGACTTCTTACTGTGCCCACCCCAGTCCAACGCCGGCATCACCGCATTATTTCAGGTATTGGTCTGGTAAACTTCTCTGAACTGTCTCCAGCACACTTACACCCTTCCTTAAACAAGGTGACCAATACTGTACATAGTACTCCAGACGTGGTCTCACTAGTGACCTGTACAACTGAAGCATAACCTCCCTAGTTCTGTATTTAATTCCCTTCACAATGAATGATAACATTCTATTAGTGTTCCTAATTACTGATTTACTTGCATATTAGCCTTTTGTGATTTATGTACTAGAACACCCAGATCCCTCTGAATCTCTGAGCTCTGCAATCTCTCACCGTTTAGACAAAATGCTTCTTTTTCATTCTTCCTGCCGAAATGGACAATTTCACATTTGCCCACATTCTACTCCATTTACCAGATATTTTCCCACTCACTTAACCTTTCTGTCTTTTTGAACCCTCCGTATGTCCTCGTCACAACTTACTTTCCCACCTATCTTTGTGTCATCGGCAAATTTGCCAACCAGCCCTTCATCCAGTCATTTCTATAAATCTTTGATTCCTTGCCCCAAATTTGTTTCCCTGTCTACTATTTAGTTTTAAAATGCTTTCCCCAGTACTGGTGTCAGTGCCCCATGAACCAGAACCCACCTCCCACACCAATCTTTGAGTCACTCATTCATCTCTCTGATCTGATTTGTCCTAAGACAATTAGTAAGTAGTTAAGGTAATTATCCAGATTATGAACTTTGAGATCCTGCTTCTTAATTTGGTACCTAGGTCCTCATACTAGCCATGTAAAACCTCCTTCTTTGTCCTGCCTGTGTCATTGGTACCTACATGGACCACAATGACTGGGTCCTCCCCCGTGCAGCTGTTTTTGAGCTGCAGATCCGACACAATACTGTAAGTTCCTCTTCAGACCTGAGCAGATGTCCTGAACCCTGGCACAAGCCAACACAGCCATCTGGACTCATGCTCTTTGCTGCAGAGAACAGTGTGAATCCCTCTGATTACACCATCCCATACTACCCCTACATTCCCTTTTTCTCCTCCAACTTGAATGGCTTCCTGTACCACGGTGCCAAGGTCAGTTTGCTCATCCACCCTGCAGCATAAACAAGCTGAAAAAACTGCAATCCGGTTGGACAATTGTGAAGGCTGAGGCTCCTGCCACCTGAATCCCCTTACCTGCCTCACTCACAGTCATCCTCCTGTCCCTGATCACTGACCAAATCAGTAGGTCCTGTCCTAAGAGGTGTGACTGCTTCCTGGTGTAAAGAATCCAGGTAATGTTCCCCCTCCCTGATGCATCGCAGTGTCTGTAGTTCAGCCTCCAGCTCATAAACTCTAACCGGAGCTGCTTGAACTTCAAACACTTACTGCAGATGTGTTTGCCCTCGATCAAACTGACACCCAGGAGCTCCCACACGCTGCAGCTGTGACACATCACCTGTCCTCCCATCTTTAATGTGTGCGAAAAAAGTATTTAATTATTTTATCCAATGATGTATTTTACTTTTGATTTTATATATTTTATTAACCTTACCAGCAGTTGCTATACGATTTTGATCCTTAGACATCGAATAAACTTTAGTCACTTTGCAGATACTCAGCAAATAGCTCGCCGCTCTTTCTCCTGTAGAAGAGGAAGATCACTTCCCAAAGGCTGAGAATATTAGAAAGCAAAAGGGTACCTCGTTCCCTTCCTTCCCTAAGTCCCTTAATCACCCAACTCTTAGCACACTGTTCTAAGCTGCATTCAAGTGATGCCAGTTCAGAGCTGTTTCTGAGCTGCAGATTCAATACAATACTCACTTGCAGACATGGACATCAAGGCCTGTATGGGTCTCCAGGCCATCATGCACACCATCATGATAGGGAGGATGGAGATGGTGTTGCCAGCCATGTACATGATGAACAGATTCATGGGCAGCTGTTTCAATGGGCCCAAGGTGATGAAAACAGAAAGTGAGCAGGGTATCAGTAAAGGGGGCCGGTTTGGGGAGGCCATATGCTGATCTTATACACAGGTCTGGAAGTAACAATTAACTCAATAAGTCCCTTTATCAAACAGGCTGCTGTGGTTCACCAAGGCACTTCACCACTGTGGACAAACCAGGGGCGTTGTCAGCCACACACTAAAGACACATTCAAATCTAACTTACCTTCTCAACTCGGATCCGGTCTGTTTCTTGGACGCGGATGTCCGGTAGCTGTTTGTCCGAATATGCGACTGGGTACATGGAGTCTCTCTGGCCACACTGTTGATCACGGCTCCTGTGAGAAACAGAAAACACAAATTGGTCACCCTTTCAAGACCTTGTTTAAAGAGGGAGTCTCTCTGTTGAGGACCCCAACGTGGTGACAATAGTGCCAGCATGAACTAAAGCTTGGGCAAACCTCAGACACACACTGCCGTTGCGTGTACCAAACTGCCAGGGGAATGGAGGGCTGCAGAAGTGGATTAGTGTCAATCAGGGTGCCAATCCACTTGCCCTCCATTGAGGAACAAAGCGACAAATCACCACATGTACCAAATTGTATCTTGAAAACAAACACTGCGGGACATTGAGAGAGATCCAGTTCAGCACCCGGCCCTGGAAACCAGCAATCGTTCCTCCAACCACCACCGCAGTTGGCACCTGATCAGGTGGAGGGGCTGAAACCAAAAGGGCATCTCAGGGTCATGACCTGGGAAAAGATGCCAAGTGGGGTCTGAGTGGTTTCTGGGGGATTTGAGGGGCTGCTTTGTGCTGAGGGGCTCGGTGAGGGGTAAAAGACGCGTGAAAAACCCGGGGTTGGGAAGTTTTGGGTTGGTTCCACATCCCCGGGTCAGTGTGCGGTGGCGTCCCCTCGGGAGAGGCGGGCTGACCCGGCTTGCCGCTTACTCGAGCCCCCGGCTCCCCGCGCGGCCTCCGCAGCTGCTGCTGCCGCTCAGGTTAAACTCGAGGGTCCACTTGTGCCAGCGCGCGCGGTTGGCAAGCCCCGCCCCTGCTGCCATGGCAACGCCGGCGACAGTTAACCGCTTTCAAATCTGATTCCGATCCGAAGAAGAAGCCGCGCGCTTCCGTCAACAAACCACAACCGCAGCAATGCGCATGTGCGGTCCCAACCTCCTCAGCCCATTGCCCCGCCCCCACATCGCAGCCATCTTTGTTAGGGGCACATCGGCTCCGACACTTCACCTTGTCAAACGGAGCACGTCTGCCCCGCACAAAGATGGACGTCACTTAACCTCAGAGGTATTTACATCGCTTTTTTCGCCTCAAAAAACGTGTAACACAGTATAAAACGTCAATAAAACCTAAAGGACCTTGCCTCCTCAATCAGCAATCAAAATCATAAATATCTATTGTAATGGGTTTCTCCACAGATGCTGCCAGTCCAGCATTTTCAGTTTAAATTTCACAATTCCAACATCCGCAGTATTTTAATTTTATTTCCTTTCTATTCTGCCTCTAATGTAACTGGATATCATGAGTAAAGCTGCCACCAGGCTGATCCTTCAGTGTGGCACAGTCGTTAGCATTGCTGCCTCACAGCGTCAAGAACCTGGGTTTGATTCCCATCCTTGGATCATTGTCTGTGCAGAGTTTGCACGTTCTATGTGGGTTTCTTCTGGGTGCTCCAGTTTCCTCCCATACGCCATCCTTTTCTTCACATGAGAATCCAGTATTTTGTCCTGAATGAATTTTGAGGCCCAAGTCAGAGCGAATAAGTAAAAGCAAAAAACTGTGGATGCTGGAATCTGAAACAAAAACAGGAAATGCTGGAAAATCCCAGCAGGTGTGACAGCATCTGTGGAGAGAGAATAGAGCCAAGAGAGCCAGCGAATAAATAACCCTATCAGGTACCAGATTCACATAGAATTCAGCAAGAAATTCTGCAAACGTCCTTCAAACTGAACAGGAAACATTGCCATTCAAGTTTTAGCCTGGTTTCGGAACGGGGACCTTTCACATGCTAGGTAAATGTGATAACCACTACACTGCAGAAGCTGTTGACAGCACAGGGCAGCCAATCGGCCTGTCGGCAATGTTCAACTCTGCTATGTTACTGCAGGTTCCAATAGTTAGACTGAGAGCCCATGCCACTTAATACAAGAAGACAACTTTTACTTTCAACCTGATGTCTCAACTTATATTGAACTTCAAAATTTAAAAGTGTCCGTCTGGCAAATGTCTAAAGGAGCAATTATTTCTGCTCAATTATAGAATCCCTAAAGTGCAGAAAGAGGCCAGTCAGTCCATCGAGTCTGCACCGACAACAATCCCAACCAGATCCTATCCGCATAACCCTATATATTTGCACTGCTAATCCCATGACACCAAGGGGCAATTCAGCATGGCCAATCCACCTAACCTGCACATTTGAGGAAACGTACACAGAGACGGGGACAATATGCAGATGCCACACAGATTTCCTTCCCAAGGCTGGAATCGAACCTGGGTCCCTGACACCATGAAGCAGCAGTGCTAACCACTGTGCCAAATTCATCATTCTCAGTCTATATTACTCGGTATTTGTTTCATTATTCAACATTTAATATCAATACATTTATTTAACATAGATGTCATCATTCTGAATTGCATATCTCTGAACTATATCACATTGAATTGCAAATGTGACTGACCAACAATACAGATCGAGTCACTGGGTAACACACATCCCATGGTGCTTATTTGAGATTGAGTCAGTCTTTAAACAAAATCAAATATCTTTAATGGGAAGAGATTTAGAAATGATCAGTTAGTTATACTTGATCCTTCTTTATTCTGGGTGTGAAACATTCTGGCACTTAAATCCCATGGGCGGCACGGTAGCACAGTGGTGAGCACTGCTGCTTCACAGCTCCAGGGTCCCAGGTTCGATTCCCGGCTCGGGTCACTGTCTGTGTGGAGTTTGCACATTCTCCTCGTGTCTGCGTGGGTTTCCTCCGGGTGCTCTGGTTTCCTCCCACAGTCCAAAGATGTGTGGGTTAGGTTGATTGGCCAGGTTAAAAATTGCCCCTTAGAGTCCTGGGATGCGTAGGTTAGAGGGATTAGCGGGTAAATATGTGGGGGTAGGGCCTGGGTGGGATTGTGGTCGGTGCAGACTCGATGGGCCGAATGGCCTCCTTCTGCACTGTAGGGATTCTATGAATTTATCTACAGGAGAGTCCAGCAGATCCGCACTGATTCTCGATTTCCTCATCTGCCAAGTGTTTTTTTCTATTTCTCTATTGTGAAGACCGATTTTTAAAAAAAGATTGTTCTGCGCAATGTGCGTCATTTCCTCTAGTTCAGTTACAGTATCACCTTTGAGTCTGTCTTTATGAGCACACAATACTATTAGACATGTTTCAGGTGGTAATTAACTATGTTAGTCTGCACCTACAAATTCTGTTGTGGACTGAACAAATTGCTAATATGTGCACGGTGTCAAAATGCAAACATTTATTTCCTTGTTGCGTTTTAAAATATCGCATTCCTGATTTTCCTGAAAGCATTTGTACCGAGATCAGAGCAAAGATAATAGCTGGAATTTTACCGTTGGCCTCGGGTGGGATTTTATGAGCCTTGCGAGAGCGATGCTGTAAAATACTGGTCAATGTCTGTAACATCGAGATTTGGATAATGTTCAGCAAATAACTGAAATCATGCAGACTTCCCTCACCCTAACGGGTAAAGTTTCATTAATGTTTCTGCCCGGTTTTGAACCTTCGTGTGTTAGGCAAATGGGATAATCACAACATTACAAAAACTGCCAACAGCGCCAGGCCTACAATCGACCTGTCTGCAATGTTCAGCTTTGCTGTGTTGCTGCTGGTTTTCATGGCGAGACTAAGAGCCCATGTCACTTCAGATGTGACAGAGCTCTGACGAAGGGTCATCTCGACTTGAAACATTGGCTCTATTCTCTCCCCACAGATGCTGTCAGATCTGCTGAGATTTTCCAGCATTTTCTGTTTTTGTTTCAGATTACAGCATCAACAATATTTTGCTTTTAAAATAAATGGAAATTGGTGAAATGGGTGAAGGTGAAGGGGAGAGTTCATGCTCGTGAATTGTCAGAGATGGACCTTCACATGGTCCATCTCTGAGACTTCTCTTCCCCCTCCTTGACATTTCTGACTCCATTTCTGGTAGTCATGATGTGGAGATGCCGGCGTTGGACTGGCGTAGGTACAGTAAGAAGTCTCACAACACCAGGTTAAGGTCTGAGTGACTCACCTGATGAAGGAGCAGTGCCCCAAAAGCTCGTGATACCAAATAAACCTGTTGGACTTTAACCTGGTGTTCTGAGACTCTTTACTGTGTCAATTTCTGGTGATAATATCACTGGTATCTATTACAAGCACACCGACACCTACAACTACCTTGACTACAGTTCTTCACACCCCATATCCTTAAAGGACTCCATCTCATTCTCTCAGTTCCTTCACCTCCGCCACATCTGTCCTGATAATGCCATTTTCCAAAATAGTGTTGCCCATGTCTTTCTTTTGCCAATTGTGGTTTTTCACCTACTGTGGTTGACAGGACACTTGACCATGACCGACCCATTCCCCAGGCCACTGCTGTTACCCCCTCCTCTCCCTCCCAGAACCAGAATAGGCTTCCCCATGTCCTCACTTTTCACCCCACCAGCCTCCGCATTCAAAGGATCATCCTCTGCCATTTCTGCCAACTCCAGCATGATGCCACTACTCATCACACCTTCCCCTCACCCCTTCTCCCCCCCCCCCCCCCCCCCGCCACCTCCACCCTCCTCAGCAAGAACTCACAAGGACCGTTCTCTCTGGGACACCCTGGTCCATTCCTCCATCACACCCACCATCTCACCCCCTGTCCATGGAGCCTTCCCATCTTCCCATGCAATCGTTGAAGGTGCAACACCTACCCTTTTACCTCCTCCCTGCTCACTGTCCCAGGTCCCAAACACCATTTCAGGTGAAGCAGCGTTTCACAGACATCTCCTTCAATCTGGTCTATTGCATTCGCTGCTCCCAATGTGGTCGACTCCACACTGGAGAGACCAAATGCAGACTGGGTGTCTGTTTTGCTGAACACCATCCACAAGCAAAACCCAGACCTTCCTGTCAGTTCAACACACCACCCTACTCTCCTGTCCACATGTCGGTCCTTGCAATGTTCTAGTGAACCCCGATGCAAACTGGTGGAACAGCACCTCATCTTCCAATTGGACACTTTACAGCCTGAACATTTACAGGACTGAACATTGAATTCAACATTCACAGCGTGAACTCTCTCCTTCACCTACACTCCATTTATTTCATTTAATTCTGATTCTTCTTTTTGTCTTATTCATCCATTTTATCATCCTTCTTTCTCACTTCCATGTTTCCAGTTCTCCATTCTTGCTTTCTGCCTTGTCCACCCCTACCCGCCATTCAGCGCAACTGTTTCTGCCTTGTCCACCCCCTAACCACTCCCCCTCCCCCCACCCACCCACATTCAGGGCAACTGCCTTAAACATCTGTACTACTGTTCTGCCATTCACATATTCTGATCGCTTCATGGACACTTTTAACACCTCTCCCAGCTCTCTTCATACATAAAAAGCAAATTGTTGCAGATGCTGGAATCTGAAACCAAAAGAGAAAATGCTGGAAAATCTCAGCAGGTCTGGCAGCATCTGTGAGGAGAGAAAAGAGCTGATGTTTCGAGTCCAGATGACCCTTTGTCAAAGCTGGCAGGGTCTTCATCCTCATTCATCCTCTCTCCCCCCTGTCTGTTAGACATGCACACGCTCCACTTTCTGGTGAACACACACTGACTCTCTGCTTCAAGCTTTACTCTTTGTACCAATTCACACTCTGACTCCTTTTACAATTACTCATTGTTCCCAATAGGCTCCATTCCCTCTGACTCCATCCCCCTGAACTCAGAGCATCACCCCAGGGATCCTTCCTCCCTGCTCCATCCCCCTGAACATCATCCCAGGGACCCTCTCTCCCTGCTCCATTCCCTCTGACTCCATCCCCCTGAACTCACTGAGCATCACCCCAGGGATCCTCTCTCCCTGCTCCATTCCCTCTGACTCCATCCCCCTGAACTCACTGAGCATCACCCCAGGGATCCTTCCCCCCTGCTCCATCCCCCTGAACATCACCCCAGGGATCCTTCCCCCCTGCTCCATTCCCTCTGACTCCATCCCCCTGAACTCACTGAGCATCACCCCAGGGACCCTTCCCCCCTGCTCCATTCCCTCTGACTCCATCCCCCTGAACTCACTGAGCATCACCCCAGGGATCCTTCCCCCCTGCTCCATTCCCTCTGACTCCATCCCCCTGAACTCACTGAGCATCACCCCAGGGACCCTTCCCCCCTGCTCCATTCCCTCTGACTCCATCCCCCTGAACTCACTGAACATCCCCCCAGGGATCCTTCCCCCCTGCCCCATTCCCTCTGACTCCATCCCCCTGAACTCACTGAGCATCACCCCAGGGATCCTCTCTCCCGGCTCCATTCCCTCTGCCAGCATTCCCCTGAACTCACTGAACAGAAGGAGCAATCCCAGAGTAACTGTTGGGAATGGAGACAGGGAATGTTCCAGGTTTGTGTATTTTTAGTTATCCTGGTGTCAGAACACACACACACATCAATAAAAGAGGGCATTCCTGCAAACACACTGCAGCTCCTCATGTCTGTTGTATAATTGTCCCAGGCTCCTGTGAATTCCTTCAACTAGTATGTAATGTAGACTTGAATTGATTTATTTTAAAACGGTTTATTTTAAACATATTAACACAGGCCTGAAAGTTGTAGACTCAGGACTGTCACACAAATGCTCTCAATCTGATGGTGTGGTGGTATTGTCACTGGGCTAGTCACCCAGAGTCCGAGGGTAATGCTCTGGGGAGCCAGCTTCCAATCACACCACAGCAAATGGTGAAATCTGAATTCAATGAAAATCTGGAATTAAAGGTCTAGCGATGACCATGAACCCATTGCTGTTCAAACCCATTTGGTTCACCGATGTTCACTGATGCCCTTTAGGGAAGGAATTTATACGACTCCAGAATAAGACCAGAGGATGCTGGAAAAACTCAGCAGGTCTGGCAGCATCTGTAAGTCTTTCATGTGGCTCCAGGTCCACACAATGTGGTTGACTCTGGAATGGTCCAGCAAGCAAGCCACTCAGTTCAAGGGCAGTTAGGGATAAGCCACAAGCAATGAATTAAAAATAATCTTCACAAAATGTTGACCAGTCATTTTCAGTCTGGAAATTTAAACCTGCTGTTTCAGGAACAGATCCCAGATTTAAACCAATCGTTGATTTAACAGCACACTGCCAGCATTCACCGCTGTTCTTCCCAACTCTAAAACACAGTTGTAAAGGAGTCTTTGTTCCATGTCTTAGAATCCTACAATGCAGAAGGAGGCCATTCGGTCCATCGAATCTGCACTGACCACAATCCCACCCAGGCCCTATCCCCATAACGCCATGAATTTATCTTGGCTAGTGCCCCGACACTAAGGGGCAATTTATCACGGCCAATTCACCTAACCCTCACATCTTTGGACTGTGGGAGGAAACCGGAGCACCCGGAGGAAACCCACGTAGACACGGGGAAAATGTGCAAACTCCACACAGACAGTGACCCAAGCTGGAAATTGAACCCGGGTCCCTGGCGCTGTGAGGCAGCAGTGCTAACCACTAAAGCTCTGAACCATGGAAGAGAGTGGTTGGGATACATTTCTTACACACCTCAGGAATATCCCACACATTTTGTCTTGAATGTGATTAACAGCAGCAATAACTGCAGAATGCAGCTCCTGAAGACACATGAACTCATTGAGGTGTTAGTAGATGAGGTAGGCAGCACGGTGGCACAGTGGTTAGCACTGCTGCCTCACAGCACCAGCGACCCCGGTTCAATTCCGACCTCAGGGGACTGTCTTTGTCGAATTTGTCCATTCTCCCATGTCTGCGTGGGTTTCCTTCGGGTGCTCCGGTTTCCCACAGTCCAAAGATGAGTAGGTCGGGTGGATTGACCACGGTAAAGACAGTTTGGCCCGGTGGGCTTGTGGAAGGGAGGGAAGCAGCAGAAACAGCTGATCAGATTGTCTCAAGCTTAATGACAAAGAAGCTCCATGAACTCCTCGCTTGTTGCTGGAGGTGAGGATGGAGGAGACAAGGGCAAGGGAGAGACCTTCAGTAGGAATTGATCTATGTTCGAGATATTAAAAAGATTCAACACAAATCTGATTGATTTAACATTTATCTGGAATATTAACTCAGCTGAGATGGAGTTTATGAACATCAGCAGAAACAGAGCCCAATCGACATGCTTCATTTCTGGATGTAAATAATGGCAAAATCCAATCACTGTTGTCATTTATGAACTCGCTGGTGTGTCAGCAGATTGGATGAAGAAGCAAATCCCTTCCCACAGACAGAGCAGGTGAATGGCCTCTCCCCAGTGTGAGTGCGCCGGTGCACAGTGAGATGAGATAATTCTCTGAACCTAGTCCCACAGTCAGAGCACCTGAACGGTCTCTCCCCAGTGTGAACACGTTGATGACGTATCAGTTCCCCTGAACTTTTATAGCATTTCCCACAGTCCGGGCATTTAAACGGTCTCTCCTCAGTGTGAGTGCGCTGGTGTGAAGTGAGGGCAGATGATGTCTTGAACCCAGTCTTACAGTGAGAACACCTGAACGGTCTCTCATCAGTGTGAACACGTTGATGGCGCATCAGTTCCCCAGAACTTTTATAGCTCTTCCCACAGTCTGGACATTTAAATGGTCTCTCAGTAGTGTGAACTTGCTGGTGTTTCAGCAGGGTCGATAACTGAGTGAATCCTCTTCCACATTTGGAGCAGATGTAAGGTTTCTCGTGAGTGTGAACTCGCTGGTGTCTCTGCAGGGTACATGAATGAGCGAACCCTTCCCACACTGAGAGCAAGTGAATGGCCTCTCCGCAGTGTGAGTGCGCTGGTGTACAGACAGGTTACTCAATTGTCTGAATGCAGTGCCACACTGAGAGCATCTGAAAGGTTTCTCATCAGTGTGAGTGCGTTGGTGTTTAGTTAGGGCAGAGGATGTCTTGAACCCACTCCCGCAGTGAGAGCACCTGAATGGTCTCGCATCAGTGTGAACACGTTGATGGGACAAAAGTTCCCCAGAACTTTTATAGCACTTCCCACAGTCTGAGCATTTAAAAGGTTTCTCTTCAGTGTGAACTCGCTGGTGCATCAGCAGGTTAGACGACCTTGAGAATCTCTTCCCACACTCGGAGCAGATGAATGGCTTCTCCCCGGTGTGAACTTGTTGGCGTTTCATTGCACACTCAGAGGAGGCCAATGGCCTCTCCCCACTGTGAACTCGCTGGTGTCTCAGCAAGTTGGTTAACTGAATGAATCCCTTCCCACAGTCAGAGCAGGTGAATGGCTTCTCCCCAGTGTGACAGCGGCAATGCTTTTCAAGGTGAGATGGGGATCTGAATCCCTTCCCACAATCCTCACATTTCCACGGTTTCTTCCTGGTGTGACTGCGCTTGTGTTTCGACAGGTCAGATGATTGGTTGAAGCCTCGTCCACACACAGAACACACGTACGGTTTCTCTCCGCTGTGAATGGTGCTTTTTTCTTCCATGTTCAAAATCCGATGATATTCACGTTGTGATAAGTTGTGCGACTGCCAGGTCCGGATGTGATGTATGGTTTGAATTTCCTGACTGCAAGTCCTCCTAAAACCTGTGAAATTGATTTAAAACAGAAACAAGGGAGTGAGAGATAACCCACAAAAACACAAAGGCAGGTTGTGAAATTGAGCTGAATAAATCTGGTAATTTATGGGGACAGCATGAAGGAAAAAGTGACCATGAAAGCTGCTGGATTTTTGTAAAAACGCAACCGGTACATTAATGTCCTTCAGGGAAAGGAACCTGCCACTCAGTCTGGGTCTGCACAAAACACTGACCTTTAAATGAGGGAGTGGCACGGTGGCACTGCTGCCTCACAGCAGCAGGGACATGGATTTGATTCCCGGCGTGGGTCACTGTCAGCGTGGAGTTTGTACATTTTCCTCCTAGACATCTGTATGGGTTTCCTCCGGGTGCTCCTGTTTCCTCCCACAGGTTAGGTGGATTGACCATGTTAAATTGCCACTTCGTGTCAGGGGGACTAGCTAGGGTAAATGCATGGGGTTAAGGGGATGGGGCCTGGGTGGGATTGTGGTCGGTGCAGACTCGATGGGCCGAATGGCCTCTTTCTGCGCTGTTGGGATTCTGTGAAAATCACAACATTCTCTCCTCCTGCTGACAGGGAGCACCGCGCATGCGCATTACTGCGCATCGCCCCAGGAAAGATGGCGGCCGTTTATCCATGCTTGTCTCTGCAGAAGTAGAATGGCTCTGGACAAACCCGGGACTGGCCCAGGACCTTCGTGTTTGAGGTTTGAATTCACGAAGTGTTCATGAAACCTTACCGCCCTCCCTTTGCGCCCATCGCTCCCTCAGACACGCCGCTTCCTTACCCGCCACGGAGACAAGAAACAACAACTTCAACTCCACAGCACTCCCTCTGCGCATGCTCAGAACACGGTCACTACTGCGCCTGCGCGGTCGTGATTGCCTGGATCGGAGGCATTCCTCGTCGCTTGGGACGCTGGGTAAACGCCCTGCCATTGAATAGAACAAATGGTTTGTCGTGATTTCTTTGTTGTTATCGCGTGCAAGCTGGGGCTGAAGGGCCAATAATAAAACTAGGATACATATCATATAGAGACCTGATTGCACAGACCATTATCTCAATTCAGAGAAGGAAATTGGAATTGTTCAGAAATCGAAAGTCACCTGAAGGTAGAAATAAGAACAGAAACCCTCTCCTACAGTCATATGTGAACTCACTGGTATCTCAGTAGCACATGAATATCAGGAATACTGCAATTAATTATGAAGATGTACAATGTGAACGGTGACTGTTAGATAAAGTGCAATGTTCTAACACATTGGAGCAGCTATGGTCAATGCGAGGGGAATATTGGATCACAGTGTCACAACAACTTTATGCTCTGTCTCCTTGTAGCCTGTCTCAGAATTTCCTTCAATAACTAGGCCATTAGTGTGACAGGATTTAGCATCTATGATCTGCCAAAATTACAAGAGGAAAGTTAGTGACTGCAATTATCCCAGAATTAAATTATATATTGCATACTATCTCCAAATGGGGCTCATAACACAATTTATTTTATTTATTAGTGTCACAACTGGGCTTACATTAACACTGCAATGAAGTTCCTTTGAAAATCCCCTCATCGCCACACTCCAGCATCTGTTCAGGTACGCTGAGGGAGAATTTAGCATGGCCAATGCACCCAACCAGCACGTCTTTGGACTGTGGCAGGAAACCAGAGCACCAAGAAGGAAAACACACACAGACACTGGCAGAACAGGCATATTCTGCAAAGACAGTGCCCCAAGCCAGGAATCAAACCTGGGTCACTGGCGCTGTGAGGCAGTAGTGCTAACCACTGTGCTGCCCTTAGAATCTCAATTATTTCGGAAATTGATTTTATGCCATTGATTTTACTGAAGGCTGTGGAAATAGTAATATCTAAATCCTGTACAGAAACAAGCAAGATGCAGCTACTTTTTACACATTAGCTTTGCATATTTCCCTCAATGAGTGGGGTATTTTGAAATTTTGAGGTTTACTTCACAAGGTGTTAAGATTAGCACACATGGATTTTTACTTCATGATATGTGGGTGTGGCTGGCAAAAGCCACACTCCAAAATGGTGGTGAGCCAACTTCTTGATCAGCTGCAGTCCATATGGTGTCAGTACACGCCCCACTTCTCTTTGGGAGGTGATCCACGATTTCAATGCAGTGACAATGATGCAATGCAATATAATAGCAATATAATTCCAAGTCAGGATGGTGTGCAATTTGGAGGGGAACGTGAAGGCGGTGGAGTTCATACACACCTGCTGTCCATGATCTTTTAGGTTCAGAGTTCACAAGATTGGAAGGTGCAATTGGAGGAGCCTTGACTAATCACTGCAATAAATCTTGTAGTTGTGAGAAATGATCATTTGACTTCAAGTCCATTTCTTCTGCTCTTCTGCATGTCCATCTCATCATGGACTCTACCACACTCATTTAATTTCATGAGGGACAATTCTGCACAAATACTCCCCAATTTCCAGAGATCAAAATCCAAACATGTATCCAAATATATCAAGATATGTATCACTTCTCAGATTTCCACCACACTGGCTTTACATTTTTCAGACAAACATTTCCATGCCTGACAGCAAATATATGATTGATCACCTCAGTCTATACACTGCATAGGTGGCAATGATCACTCAATGTTAATGTTTTGCTGTTGTATCTGTACCAAGCGTGGTTCAGTATAGATTTAAGGTTCAAATAAAGAGGTGGAATTGAATGGTCAAAACAACATCATCTTTGGAGCATCATTTTTTCCTTGATTCCCTTGCAATTTTTGGCCCTTACATGAACACTTTAACTCCAAAATTAGTCAGGTTGGCAGGTGTTGTCTGCCCAAAAGGACATGAAGTATCCCTTGTGTGTTTATGTGTGGGAGTTGGTGTATACGTGAGCGTGTGAGTATTGAGGAATATAGCTGCGCGCATGTGCCTGTATCTGTATGTGAGGAAAGGATGCTTCTATGTGAGACAGAGGGAGAGAGTGTTTGTGGATCTCTGTGTTTAGGTGTCAGTCTGTTCTGCTTTTCATTTACTGTAACATAAATCTTCCTCTCCAAGCAGACAATTTCCTGAAAATTCCATTGACTGATTTCAATTATACAATTAGGAGATTTGTCTTCAGGCTGAAACCACAAGCTGACTGTGTGTTGTGTGAAACATGACATCTACACAGGTCCCACTCTCCCAAAGCAACATAAAGTGTCTGCTACTTCCCAGATCCCTTCCTTTCCCATCATCTGCTTAAAGCCACAAACAAAAAGGTCAATTTTTCTCGTGGAGTTTGAAAGAAAGCAGCTTTCAAAATGATGCAGAGTCTCCGTCAATCTGGGCTCCGATATTTCCCTCATTCACTCCGATTGAACCATAGAATCCCGACAGTGGAGAAAGAGGCCCTTCAGCCCATCTGGTCTGCACCGACTCGCCGAACCAGCATTCACCCAGGCCATTTCCTCTGTCCTATCTCCGCAACCCCACATATTCATCATGGTCAATCCATGAAATCCGTACATGTTTGAGCTGTGGGAGGAAACCGGAGGAAACCCACGTTAAATTCGGGGAGAACATGCAAACTCCACAGCCGAGGCCAGAATTGAACCCGGGTCCCTGGCGCCATGAGGCAGCAGCGGTAACCACTGTTCGGAGGACCAGCTGCTCCCGCTCGGTCCTCCAGCTCCGCCCCCTCATCCTATTGGTCCAGAGTTACCGTCAATCACTGCCCGGGCATTGTGATGTGGAGCATGCGCAGTGCTGCTGGGAGCTCAGGATTGAGGCGGTGGAAATTCTCATCGCATCAGAAACCGGCGGGTGGGGAATGAGGGGGGGATGGAGCCGGCGGGTGGGGAATGAGGGAGGGACGGAGCCGGTGGGTGGGAATGGAGGGATACAAAAGAATGGTCTAGTTTGGACCAGGGAGCGGCATGGGCTTGGAGGGCCAAAGGGCCTGTTCCTGTGCTGTATTGTTCTTTGTTCTTTGGATGGATCCGGTGGGTGGGGAATGAGGGTGGGATGGAGCCGGCGGTGGGGGAAGAGGGGGGGATGGAGCCGGCGGTGGGGGAAGAGGGGGGGATGGAGCCGGCGGGTGGGGAATGAGGGGGGGATGGAGCCGGCGGGTGGGGAATGAGGGGGGGATGGAGCCGGCGGGTGGGGAATGAGGGGGGGATGGAGCCGGCGGGTGGGGAATGAGGGAGGGATGGAGCCGGCGGGTGGGGAATGAGGGGGGGATGGAGCCGGCGGGTGGGGAATGAGGGGGGGATGGAGCCGGCGGGTGGGGAATGAGGGAGGGATGGAGCCGGCGGGTGGGTAATGAGGGAGGGATGGAGCCGGCGGGTGGGGAATGAGGGGGGGATGGAGCCGGCGGGTGGGGAATGAGGGGGGGATGGAGCCGGCGGGTGGGGAATGAGGGAGGGGATGGAGCCGGCGGGTGGGGAATGAGGGGGGGGATGGAGCCGGCGGGTGGGGAATGAGGGGGGGGATGGAGCCGGCGGGTGGGGAATGAGGGGGGGATGGAGCCGGCGGGTGGGGAATGAGGGAGGGGATGGAGCCGGCGGGTGGGGAATGAGGGGGGGGATGGAGCCGGCGGGTGGGGAATGAGGGGGGGGATGGAGCCGGCGGGTGGGGAATGAGGGGGGGATGGAGCCGGCGGGTGGGGAATGAGGGGGGGATGGAGCCGGCAGGTGGGGAATGAGGGGGGGATGGAGCCGGCGGGTGGGGAATGAGGGGGGGATGGAGCCGGCGGGTGGGGAATGAGGGGGGGATGGAGCCGGCAGGTGGGGAATGAGGGGGGGGACGGAGCCGGCGGGTGGGGAATGAGGGGGGGATGGAGCCGGCCGGTGGGGAATGAGGGGGGGATGGAGCCAGCCGGTGGATGTCAGGCCCCAAGCCCCGAATACAAAGCTCGGGAGCGGGTTGTGAACCGGGGAAATCAGCTCGGGCTTTTCCCCAGAACAGGCCCAGATTCCCTCCATCGGGATCCTGTGCGGCCCGGAGCATGCGCACTGAGAAAGCCTCGGGCCTCCCGCCGCCACCCCGGCCCCCCCCCCCCCCCTCCGATTGGTTGGAGGACCAACCGCTCCATGTTTTATTGGTCCGGACCTGCCGTCAATCACCCCGGGGCATTGTGAGGTGGGCGGGGAGGATTCACAAACACCCGCTGGAGGCCCCAACACCCCCAATAAGACCCATTGGTTTTATTGTCAGTCTGCAGACAGGAGCTGGAGAACTGAACCCAGACAGAGGAGAGGGAGGGAGAAAACTGGGAGTGGAGGAAAGAAATGGGGAGATGGGTTTGGATTTCAGGATGTGGAGATGCCGGCGTTGGACTGGGGTAAACACAGTAAGAGTTTTAACAACACCACGTTAAAATCCAACAGGTTTATTTGGTGGCAAATGCCATTAGCTTTCGGAGCGCTGCTCCTTCGTAAGATGGAGTGGAAATTTCCTGGTGTTGTTAAAACTCTTACTTTGGATTTCAGCCCGGGGAGGAGGGAGAGTGTGTGGGACGAGATTTACAGATTTGGGGGAACGAGAGAGGAAAAAATGTTCAGGAGAAACTGGAATTGTCTGTTCAAAATGGACTGTCAGTGATGACTTTTGTGAACTCCTTTTACAGAATATTAAGAGGATTACAGATGGGAAACCAAAATTCATGCCAAATTTCATCTGACAGTCAGCTGGTTCACCAGGACCTGAATATCATCACCTTTGAGGATTAAATGAGAATTGTTCATTTGTTCCGTCTGAGGGAAAGATTTTAAACTTCAGTGTGACTGGAAAAGCACCGACACACACACACACCCCCGAGAGTGTTCCAGTGAACGGACTGCAGAAAGCTTCAATCAGTTGCACAGCCTAATAAAACATTGCAGCATTCACAGCGAGGAGAAACCATACACGTGTTCTGTGTGTGGACAAGGCTTCAACTAATCATCCAACCTGGAGAGACACAAGGACACCGGCACCATGGAGAAACCTTGGAAATGTGAGGATTGTGGGAAAGGATTCAATTACCCATCCCTGTTGGACAATCACCGATGCATTCACACTGGCGAGCGGCCATTCACCTGTTCCGTGTGTGGAAAGGGATTTACTCAGCCAACCGGCCTCATGTTACACCAGCGCATTCACACTGAGGAGTAGTTGTTCAGCTGCACTCACTGTGGAAAAAGTTTCAGGTCTTCATCCGATCTCAGTCAACATCAGCGGGTTCACACTGGGGAGAGGCCATTCACCTGCTCCGTGTGGGAAGGGATTCACAAAGTCCTCCAACCTGGTGACACACCAGCGAATTCACTCTGAGGAGAAGCCGTTCACCTGCACGTCCTGTGAAAAGAGGTTCAGGTATTCACACAGCCTTGAAGAACACCAGCGAATTCACACTGGGGAGAAGCCTTTCACCTGTTCAGTCTGTGGACAGGGATTCACTCAGTCATCCAGTCTAGTGAGTCATCAGCGAGTTCACACTGGGGAGAGGCCATTCAGCTGCACCTCCTGTTCTATGTGTGGACGAGACTTCAACTGATCCTCTAACCTGGAGAGACACAAGGACACTGGCACCATGGAGAAACCTTGGAAATGTGGGGCCTGTGGTAAAGGATTCAAATCTTCATTCCAGCTGGAAATCCATCGACACATTCACACTGGGGAGAAACCATTCCTCTGTTGTGTGTGTGGGAAGGGATTTACCAAGACAACCTACCTGATGTTACACCAGAGAATTCACATTGAGGAGAGGCCCTTCAGCTGCACTCACTGTGGGAAGAGGTTCAACAGCACATCCAGCCTCGCTACATACCAGCGGATTCACACTGGGAAGAAGCCACTCACCTGCTCTGTGTGCGGTGAGAGGTTCACTCGGTCATCTGGCCTTTGGACACACAAGCAAATTCACATTGAGGAGAAACCATTCAGCTGCACCTCCTGTGGAAAGAGTTTTGGACAGTCATCCACCCTGACTGCTCACCAACACACTCACACCGGGGAGAGACCATTCAGCTGCTCCATGTGTGGGAAGAAATTCTCCCAGTCATTTGATCTGGTGAGACATCAGCAACTAACTTCACACTGGGGAGAGACCATTCACCTGCTCGGTGTGTGGGAAGGGATTCACTCGGTTATTCACCCTCCAGTCCCACCACCGCACTCACACTCAGGAGAATCCATTCAGCTGCAGTACCTGTGGAAAGAGTTTCAAGCAGTCATCCAACCTTCTGACTCACCGACACACTCACTCTGGGGAGAGGCCTTTCACCTGCTCCTTGTGTGGAAAAGCATTCACAAGGTCTTCCAGCCTGCTGAGACACCAGCAAATTCATAATAGACTGCAAGGATTGGATTCTGCTTTTAATCACAGCCTGGATTGATAGTCTGACAATATCTGGTTTGTTTCTGCTGATGTTATCATCCCTATAACTTTAAAGTTTTTTTTAAAAAAAATTATTAGTCACAAGCAAGGCTTCATTAACACTGCAATGAACTTACTGAGAAATGCCCCTAATCACCAAACTCCGGTGCCTGTTCGGGTTAATGCACCTAACTAGCACATCTTTCAGACTGTGGGAGGGAACAGGGGCACCTGGAAGAAATCTACAAAGCACGGGGAGAACATGCAAACTCCACACAATGACCCAAGCCCGGAATCGAATCCGGATCGCTGGTAATAAGAGGTAGCAGTGCTAACCACTGTGCCACCGTGGTTGGAGTTTAATATTCTGGAGATGTCACTGATTTTCAGAGCTGCAATGTTCCTTTTTAAAAGCACCTTCTGTGATCTTTCTCCTTAATTCAAGAATCCTCAACAAGAACCTGTTCATAAAGTTAACAATAAAATTACGAACTTTACTTCAGTCCTAAATTAATTAATCTTTTCTGCAAATCTGTGTATGAGGGGTTCCACTGATTAACATCTCCAATTAGAAAGTGCTGATTAATCCTTGCTGATAATTCTGACTGACCTCTTCACAGTGATGTGTCCATTATGAAATTCAATTGTGAAGGAACCCAAACAAAGTAGTGAAATATTATACAGGCACGATAAAAGTTTACATAAAAACTTAAACAACACAGATAACCAGGATAAATGTGTAGTGGGACATTTTGGAACGCGGATAAATGTGTAGTGGTACATTTTGGCAGGTCAAATGGGATGAAGGAGTATAATATCAAGGGTAAGCAGTGCAGAGGATCAGAAGGACCTTGGGGTCCGGGTCCATAGGACTCTTAAATCGGCCTCACAGGTAGAGGAGGTGGTTAAGAAGGCGTATGGTGTGCTGGCCTTCATCAATCGAGGGATTGAGTTTAGGAGTCGGGAGATAATGATGCAGCTTTATAAGACCCTCGTCAGACGCCACGTAGAGTATTGTGCTCCGTTCTGGTCACCTCATTACAGGAAGGATGTAGAAATTATTGAAAGAGTGCAGAGAAGATTTACAAGGATGTTGCCTGGATTGGGGGGCATGCCTTATGATGATAGGTTGAGGGAGCTCGGTCTTTTCTCCTTGGAGAGACGAAGGATGAGAGGTGACCTGATAGAGGTGTAGAAGATGTTGAGAGCTATAGATCGGGTGGATTCTCAGAGGCTTTTTCCCAGGGCTGAAATGGCTGCTACGAGAGGACACAGGTTGAAGGTGCTGGGGAGGAGGTTCAGAGGAAATGTCAGGGGTAAGTTTTTCACTCGGAGGGTGGTGGGTGAGTGGAATCGGCTGCCGTCAGTGGTGGTGGAGGCAAACTCAATGGGGTCTTTTAAGAGACTCCTGGATGAGTACATGGGACTTAATAGGATTGAGGGTTATAGGTAAGCCTATATATAGGCCTAGGTTGGTAGGGACATGACCGGTGCAACTTGTGGGCCGAAGGGCCTGTTTGTGCTGTAGTTTTTCTATGTTCTATGTCTCATGGTCTTCTGTTACCATAGCTTCCACTTGGCAAAGAACTGCGTCACATTCAGAGATCTGGAAAAGGAAAGGTTGCTGTTCCACTCTGCTGTGATGCGCGCAGTAAACACGCGTATTTCAGGGGCAAACAGTCGAGCTGCTGCGTGCCATTCCAACAGAGAAAACGGCTCCTTATTTTCAACGGCACTGATACCTGGGCTGAGGACTGGACTGAGTGAACATATTCACACAGGTTCCATAAATACAAACAAAAATTCGCACAAATGAATTTTAAGATGTCAATTAGACTAACTTGAGCACACAAAGTTGAAGCTTCCTCAAATTATGGTCAGTTGAGTCAGTGAAGCAGCCGATTATATTTGCAGTGATGTCTGCATTCGAGCTCTTGCTGCTGTTTGAACTGAAGGCGGCTGAATCAAGGATTGCGTTTGCCGGGTGTTGTGGCGCGCACCTGTAATCCCGCTGCTGGGAGGCTGAGGCTGCTGGATTGCTTGAGGTCGGGAGTTCTGGGCTGTTGTTCTCTGTGCCGATCGGGTGTCCGCACTAAGATCAGTATCCGCATGGTGTTCCAAGAGGACTCTGGGAGCACCAGGTGTGCTAAGGAGGGGTGAACCGGCCCAGGTCGGGAACGGAGCAGGTCAAATCCCCTGTGCTCTTCAGTAGTGGGATAGCACCTGTGAATAGAAGCAGCAGTGCCGCCTGACCAATACAGCGAGACGCTTCCTTTTCTCCACACCTTCAATCGCAGCAAACAAACTGTTTTGCCGTTCCCATCAATGCAGAGAAACCGGATGCCTCTCTGCCTGCCTCCACACTCACTCCCTCTGCTGCCCCTTTCATTCACTCTCACATCCAATGCTATCACCACAGCAAACTACGCAAGGACACCAAAACCAAGTACACACACTTTTGACCAACCAACTCTCCACCAGCCCTGCACGCTCACACGCACCATTCTGCAATTCCCACTTTCCTCACTCTCCCCATTCTTTGCCTCCTCAATATCCACCTCACTTCTACCGCCCCCTGCTGCTCACGGCAGGAACTGAACTTTTAAAATCTTCAACTTGCACAATCATGTCAGCCACGGCCACAAGAGAGCGCGAACCTATTCACCTCCTCCACACTACTCATATCGCGCACACACTTCCCAGCACAACCACCAAACATTCAATCTGTCTCTCGGCTCTCATAACTCCTTCTCGTTTATTTATTCCCTTCTGGCAAATTCTCCACTGTCAACATCGAAAGTCTCGAGGCTTTGGACTTGATCTAATGCTGTAAATAAGAGAGTGGGAGAGAAAGAAAGAGAGAGAGAGAAAGAGAGACAGGAAAATGCTCATTGTAATTTCCAGTTTAATCGCCAAGCCACATTGGCAATTCACAGACACCCCATTGTTCGATGTCCCCTCGACCGAGTCTATTCTCAAAGATAAGACCCGGGGTGGTGACTGCACCGGAGGGAACGCGCAGAAACCAAGCATTGCGCTTAATAGATTTCACTTCGCAAAAAGTGCGTCAAATTCAGAGATCTGGAAAAGGAAAGGTCTCTGTCCCACTCTGCTGTGATGCGCGCAGTAAACGTGCGTATTTCAGGGGCAGACAGCCGAGCTGCTGCGTGCCATTCCAACAGAGAAAACGGCTCCTTATTTTCAACGGCACTGATACCTGGGCTGAGGACTGGACTGAGTCAACATATTCACACAGGTTCCATGATACAAAGAATAATTCGCACAAATGAATTTATGTTGTCAATTCGACTAACTTGAGCATTCAAAGTTGAAGCGTCCTCAAATGATTACCAGTTGAGTCAGTGAAGCAGCCTAGGATATTTGCAGTGATGTCTGCAGTGGAGCCCTCCTGCTGTTTGAACTGAAGGCAGCGGAATCAAGGATGGTGCTGGTCGAGTGCTGTAGCGCACCCCTTTAATTCCGCTGCTGGGAGACTGAGGCTGCTGGATTGCTTGAGGTCGGGAGTTCTGGGCTGTTGTTCTCTGTGCCGATCGGGTGTCCACACTAAGATCAGTATCCGCGTTTGTTTTCCAAGAGGACTCTGGGAGCACCAGGTGTGCTAAGGAGGGGTGAACCGGCCCAGGTCGGGAACGGAGCAGGTCAAATCCCCGGTGCTTTTCAGTTGTGGGATAGCACCTGTGAATAGAAACAGCAGTGCAGCCTGTCCAATACAGCGAGACGCATCCTTTTCTCCACACCTTCAATCACAGCCAACAAACTTCTTTGCCATTCCCAGACAAACCCGATGCCTCTCTGGCTGCCTCCACACTCACTCCCTCTGCTGCCCCTTTCATTCACTCTCACATCCAATGCTATCACCACAGCAATCTACGCAAGTAAACCAAAACATGTACACACACTTTTGACCAACCAACTCTCCACCAGCTCTGCACGCTCACAAGTACCATTCTGCAATTCCCACTTGCCTCACTCACTGCCCATTCTTTGCCTCCTCAATATCCACCTCACATTTACCGCTCCCTGCTGCTCACGGCAGGAACTACACTTTTAAAATGTTCAACTTGCAAAATCATGGCAGCCACGGCCACAAGAGAGCGCGAAACTCTTCACCTCTTCCTCACATCTCATATCGCGCACATACTTCCCAGCACATCCACCAAGCATTCAAGCTGCCTCTCGGCTCTCATATCTCCTTCTCCTTTATTCATTCCCTCCTGACAATTCCTCCACTGTCAACGTCGAAAGCCTCGACGCTCATGACTTAATCTAATGCTGTAAATGAGAGAGTGGGAGAGAAAGAAAGGGAGAGAGAGAAAGACAGCAAAATGTTCATTGTAATTTCAATTTCAGCGTTGATCGCGAACCCACTTTGGCAATTCACCGACCTTCATTGTTCAATGTCCCCTCTACTGAGTCTATCCTAAGGAGGAGGAAACATGTCAAGGGGAGGCCGAGGCATCCACGGCTGACGAGGGAAGTCAAGGACAAGATAAAAGCAAAAGAAAAAGAATACAAAGTGGCGAGGATTAGTGGGAAGCTGGAGGATTGGGATTTTTAAAAATGCGAGCAGAGGACAACTATAGAAGCAATAAGGGGTGGAAAGATGAAATATGATTGCAAGGTAGCCACTAATACAAAAGAAGATAGGAAGAGTTTTTTTCAATGTATAATTGATAAGAGAGAGGCAAAAATAGACATTGGATCACGATACAATGAGGCTGGAGAAGTAACAATAGGAAACAAAGAAATGGCAGATGGACTGAATCGTTACTTTGCATCAGTCCTCACGGTGGGAGACACCAGGGGGATGCCAGAGCTCCAGGAGAATCAAGGGGAACAGGTGGCTGCAGTGGCCATCACTAAGGAGAAGGTTCTGGGGAAACTGAAAGGTCTAAAGGTGGATAAATCACCTGGACTGGATGGACTACACGCCAGGATTCTAAGAGAGATAACTGAGGAAATTGTGGAGGCATTGGCAGTGATCTTTCAGGAATCACAGAGGACTGGAAAGTAGCGAATGTAACACCGCTGTTTAAGAAGGGACGGCTGCAGGAACTGTGAAATTAGAGGCCAGTGAGCCTGGCTTCGGTCATTGGCAAGATTATAGAGTCAATTATGAAAGATGAGGTTGCAGAATACTTGGAAGTGCATGATAAAATAGGACTGAGTCAGCATGGCTTGGTCAAGGGGTGGTCATGTCTGACAAATCTCTTAGCATTCTGTGAGGAGATGACAAGGAAGTTCGGTGAAGGAGAACCAGTGGACGTGATTTATTTCAATTCCCAGAAGGCCTTTGGCAATGTGCCGCATAGGAGACTGTTCAATCTGTTAGGAGCACATAGTTCTAAGCTTAAGATCCTGGCATGGATAGAGGATTGGCTGATTGGCAGGAGGCAGAGTGTGGGGATAAAGGGGTCCTTTTCAGGATGGCAGCCGTTGACTAGCGGTGTGCTTCAGGGGTCGGTGCTGGGACCACAACTTTTCACAATATACATTAACGTTTTGGAAGAAGGAACTGAAGGCACTGTTGCTAAGTTTGCAGATGATACAAAGATATGCAGAGGGACAGGTAGTATTGAGGAAGCAGGGGGCTTCAGAAGGACCTGAACAGGTTAGGAGAGTGGGCAAAGATGTGACAGATGGAGTATAATGTGGAAAAGTGTGAGGTTATGCACTTTGGAAGGAGAAATGGAGGCACAGACTATGTTCTAACTGGGGAAATGCTTAGGAAATCAGAAACACAAAGGGGCTTGGGAGTGCTTGTTCTCAAGGTTAACATGCAGATTTAGTCGGCAGTCAGGCAGGCAAATGCAATGCTAGCATTCATGTCGAGAGGGCTAGAATACAATAGCAGGGATGTATTTCTGAGGCTGCATAATACCCCATTTGGAGTATTGTGAGCAGTTTTGGGCCCCGTATCTAAGGAAGGATGTGCTGGCCTTGGAAAGGGTCCAGAGGAGGTTCACAGGAATGATCCCCAGAATGAAGAGCTTGTCTTATGAGGAACGGGTGAGGACTCTGGCTCTGTACTCGTTGGAGTTTAGAAGGAAGAGGGGGAAACCTGCAGGATACTGCGAGGCCTGGATAGAGTGGACGTGAAGAGGACGTTTTGATTTTGATTTGATTTGATTTATTATTCTCACATCTATTAACGTACAGTGAAAAGTATTGTTTTTTGCACGCTATACAGACAAAACACACCATTCATGGAGAAGGAAAACAAGAGAGTGCAGAATGTAGTGTTACAGTCATAGCTAGGGTGCAGAGAAAGTTCAACTTAATGCAAGGTAAGTCCATTCAAAAGTCTGACAGCAGCAGGGAAGAAGCTGTTCTTGAGTCGGTTGGTACAGGACGGTTCAACGTTTGACACTTTTTCTTGAAGGAAGAAGGTGGAAGAGAGAATGTCCGGGGTACATGGGGTCCTTAGGTATGCTGGCTGCTTTGCCGAGGCAGTGGGAAGTGCAGACAGAGTCAATGATGGGAGGCTGGTTTGCGTGATGGATTGGGCTACATTCACGATTTTTTGTAGTTTCTTGCGGTCTTGGGCAGAGCAGGAGCCATACCAAGCTGTGATACAACTAGAAAGAATGCTTGCTATGGTGCATCTATAAAAGTTGGTGAGAGTCATAGCTGACATTCCAAATTTCCTTAGTCTTCTGAGAAAGTAGAGGCATTGGTGCTCTTTCTGAACAATAGTGTCGGCATGGGGGGGACCAGGACAGGTTGTTGGTGATCTGGACACCTAAAAACCTGAAGCTCACGACCTTTTCTATTTCATTCCTGTTGATGTAGGCAGCAAAAAGTCTCACAAAGCCAGGTTAAATTCCAACAGGTTTATTTGGTAGCAAATACCATAAGCAAATACCAAATAAACCTGTTGGACTTGAACCTGGTGTTGTGAGGCTTCTTACTGTGTTCACCCCAGTCCAACGCCGGCATCTCCACATCATGATGTAGGCAGGGGCATGTTCTCCTTTACACTTCCTGAAGTTGATGACAATCTCCTTCGTTTTGTTGACATTGAGGGAGAGATTATTGTTGCCGCACCATTTCACCAGATTCTCTATCTCATTCCTGTACTCTGTCTCATCATTGTTTGAGATCCAACCCACTACAGTGGTGTCGTCAGCAAACTTGAAAATCAAATTGGAGGGGAATTTGGCCGTACAGTCATTGGTATCATAAGGAGTATAGTAAGGGGCTGACAACACAGCCTTGTGGGGCACCCGTGTTGAGGATGATCGTGGTGGAGGTGTTGTTGCCTATCCTTACTGATTATGGTCTGTGAGTTAGGAAGTGCAGGATCCAATCACAGAGCGAGGTGCCGAGGCCCAGGCCACGGAGTTTGGGGATGTGTTTCGTGGGAATAATAGTGTTGAAGACTGAGCTGTAGTCAATAAATAGGAGTCTGACATCGGTGTCCTTGTTATCTACGTGTTCCAGCGCTGAGTGCAGTGTTGATGTTTCCACTAGTAGGAAAAACTAGGACCAGAGGGCACAACCTCAGGCTAAAGGGACAATCATTTGAAACAGGTATGAGGAGGAATTTCTTCAGCCAGAGTGTGGTGAATCTGTGGAACTCTTGGCCGCAGAAAGGTGTGGAGGCCAGATCATTGAGTGTCATTAAGGCAGGGATAGATATGTTCTTGATTAATGAGGGGATCAGGGGTTTGGGGAAAAGGCAGGAGAATGAGGATGAGAAAAATATCAGCCATGATTAAATGGCGGAGCAGACTCGATGGGCCGAGTGGCAAAATTCTGCTCCTATGTCTCATGGTCTTCTGGTATCATAGCGACCACTTGGCAAAACACTGCGTCACATTCAGAGATCTGGAAAAGGAAAGGTCTCTGTTCCACTCTGCTGTGATGCGCGCAGTAAACGCGTGTATTTCAGGGGCAGACAGCCGAGCTGCTGCGTGCCATTCCAACAAAGAAAACGGCTCCTTATTTTCAACGGCACTGATACCTGGGCTGAGGACTGGACTGAGTGAACATATTCACACAGGTTCCATGATACAAAGAATAATTCGCACAAATGAATTTACGTTGTCAATTCGACTAACTTGAGCATTCAAAGTTGAAGCGTCCTCAAATTATTACCAGTTGAGTCAGTGAAGCAGCCGATTATATTGGCAGTGATGTCTGCAGTGGAGCCCTCCTGCTGTTTGAACTGAAGGCGGCTGAATCAAGGATTGCGTTGGCCGGGTGCTGTGGCGCGCACCTGTAATCCCGCTGCTGGGAGGCTGAGGCTGTTGGATTGCTTGAGGTCGGGAGTTCTGGGCTGTTCTCTGTGCCGATCGGGTGTCCACACAAATCCCTGGGTCCAGATGGACTTCATCTGGGGGTTTTAAAAGTGGTCCATGCGATAAAAATAAAGTGCTGTGGATGCTGAAAATCTGAAATAAAAACAGAACGTGCTGGAAAGACTCAGCAGGTCTGAGTTAACGTTTCAAGTCCAAATGTCTGTTATTCAGCTAAAGCGGGATAGAAATGGCCAGTGAGATAGTTGACGCTTTGTTTTTAATTGTCCCAAATTTCCTGAATTTGGGGAAATTTCCTTTAAATTAGAAAGTAGCAAATGTAACTCCATTATTCAAAAAAGAAGAAAAAAGCTGGAAACAACGTGCTAGTTAAAATTTCATAGGAAAAACGTAAGAAGCTATTATTAAAGATGTTCTAGCAGGGCAGTGATTCAGGCAATAAGGGAGAGTCAACATCGTTTTGAGAAAGGGAAATCATATTCAACCCATTTATTAAGTTCTTTGAAGTCACATGTGCTGTAGATAAAGGGGAACTAAAGGTGAATGTACTTAGATTTCCAGAAGGCATTTGATACGGTATTCTTCACTTATACAGATCACTGGTGACAACATCTGGAGTATTATTGATCTCCTTGTTTATGAAAGGATGTAAATGTGTAAGAAGAAGTTCAGAGAAGATCTTTCGACTAATACCTGGAATGGGTACAAAAGCAATCGACAAGGGAGTTTTGATACACCACAAGTAGGCTATAATATTGATACACCACAAGTAGGCTATAACTACAGTGTGTTTTGATAGAAGTCATAAGTCACAACTCAGGGCGCTAGACAGTCAAGAACCATAGACATCTGTTTATTGATAATGTAGCTCTGTGTATGTGCCTTGTTGATGATTGAATATTGTAATTAGGGGAGCATAGTGCTGCTGTAATTAGTTAAAGACTACTGTGGGAAACACATGAAGTAATCTTAACTATTATTTGGGATTGGACATTGAGTACCTTCAAATAAGTGTACATTTTCTCCTGCTGTTTGTTAATTACTCATTGCAATTGTATTCCTTTGTTCTGGGAGTCTGTAAGCCATGTGTGTAGAACAGGTTTCCTCTGCTACAGCTTGAATAAAGGCCTGTTTTTAAACTCTGAAAATCTTCATCTGACCTCTCGGAGCAGTGAAGAATTTGATAGCTGGATAGCTAGTGAAGTTCCCCAATAAGGGGTATGGGGGAAAAGGCAGGAAAATGGCATTAAACCACAGTGCTCATTTGGAGAGTTGGTGCAGACACGATGGGCCAAATAGCATCGTTCTGCACCATGAATCTGTGATATTCAGGTCCGGATGGATCGAGTGACTCTGTCAGATTTTGATGTGATGTTTGGCTTTAATGTTCTTTCAGTAAACTCTTCTCTTCTAATCCCCTGTAAAAGGAGTTGACAGTGCCAGTGTCACTATCAGTGCAGGATAGAAATTCAGAACAGACAGTTCTAGTTTCTCTGGAACATTCTTTCCTCTCGTTTCCCCAAACTTGTGGTTCAATCAAACTAAAAGACCAAAATCAGGAACAAAGTCCCAACAGAATCTCCTTCTCCAGGGCCACCTGGGCACAGAAAAGACCACAGAAGATCATCCGGCAGCCAGAGAGACCCCCCGCCTTTCCCTTCAGCCCCACCCATCCTGGATCTACGGATTACTGTTCTAACCAGGGTCCAGATCAGGTCCAGAAGATCCTCCCACTCACCCATCCCCTCCACACTTTACAGCCTCCTGGACTCAATATTCAGTCCAACAGTTTCAGTGAGTAAACTCTCAGCCCGTTCTGTTTCTTTTTCTTTGATTGTTTCACTTTTCCTTTTTTCAGTCGGCAGCCCCCCTGCTCCAGCCACAGCTTTTGTTTCTTTGTTTCTTTTCTCGCTCCATCACCATTCCCTTTGGCTCTGGGGCATTCACTTTTCTCTCATTCAATCTCTCCTGTCTTCCACCCTCACACAGACCTTCCTTTAGTCCCTGTCCCACCCGCCCCTTTCTCCAAACCTGTTACATTCCTAACTTTTCCCAGTTCTGATGAGGTCACAGACCTGAAATGTTAACTCTGTTTCTCTCTCTGCACAGATGCTGCCAAACCTGCTGAGTTTTATTGCAGCATTTTAGGCTTTTAAAGATTTCGGAATCACTGAAGAGTTTTGGTGTCATTTGGCCCATTGTGTCTGCACCAACTCTAAGAATGCGTAACTCAACTCGTTCCATTCTGCCGCCTTCTCCCTGTATCCTTATACATTCTTCCTATTCTGATAATGTCTAATTTCCCCTTTGATTGCTTCAATTGAATCTGCCTGCACCGCACATTCAGGGAGTGCATTACATTCCCTAACCCTGTGTGCGAAGGGATTCGCTCTCTGTCATTCTGTCTCACTGAAATTTAATTTCTTAACACTGAAAATAGTCCTTTAAAATGTTCCAAATGTGTAAAAATTTTAAAAGCAGACATGAAATGCTGAAACATCAACTCATTCACAAAAGGGTGATGTCATTCACCTGCTCCATTTGTGGGAAAGGATTTGCCCTTCCAACCTGTTGAGACACCAGTGAGCTCACACAGGGGAGTAGTTGTTTTGAGTGTGGGAAGAGCTTCATTCAGTCATTCAACCTGGTTAGGCACCAGTGAGATCACAAGTGACTACGAAGGTTGGCTTCTACTGTCATTACTGCTGTTTTTTTAAGTTTATTTATTAGTGTCACAAGCAGGGTTACATTAAGACTGCAATGAAGTTACATGTGAAAATCCCCTAGTTGCCACACTCCGGTGTCTGTTTGAGTACACTGAATTTGAGAGAACTTGGCATGGCCAATGCACCTAACCAGCACATCTAAGGAAATTTGGCATGTCAGCTACGACTCTCACCAACTTTTACAGATGCACCATAGAGAATATTCTCTCTGGTTGTAGCACAGCTTGGTATGACTCCTGCTCTGCCGAAGACCGCAAGGAACTACAAAAGGTTGTGAATGTAGCCCAATCCATCACACAAACCAGCCTCCCATCCATTGACTCTGTCTACACTTACAGCTGCCTCAGCAAAGCAGCCAGCATAATTAAGGACCCCACGTACCCCGGACAATCTCTTTTCCACCTTCTTCCTTCAGGAAAAAGATACAAAAGTCTGAGGTCATGTGCCAACCAACTCAAAAACAGCTTCTTCCCTGCTGCTGTCAGACTTTTGAAGGGACCTACCTTGCATTAAGTTGATCTTTCTCTACACCCAAGCTATGACTGTAACTCTACATTCTGCACTCTCTTGTTTCCTCCTCTATGAACGATATGTTTTGTCTGTATAGCATGCAAGAAACAATACTTTTCACTGCATGTGCATACATATGACAATAATAAATCAAACCAAATCTTTCTGAATATGGGAGGAAACCCACACAGACACGGGGAGAACATGCAGACTCCACAAAGACAGTGGCCCAAGATGGGAATCGAATCTGGGTCCTTGGCACTGTGATGCAGCAGTGCTCACCATTATGCCACCATGCCATCCAGTTGGACTGAACAATGTTCATTCTGAGAGTTTGTTTTTGTTTTTGACAGCAATGACAATCCTAACAACTGGGCTTTACTTATGGATAAATATGAAATTAATCAACTTTTTTTCAAAATTATGTTTCTGGATTTTTTTCTTTTCCAAAGACTGCAGAGCTGTTACATTATTTCTGCTGTGAAATTAGAGCAGTTTTCACTCTTTATCCATTTCAGGAAGCCTCATCTGGTAAAGACATGTTCCCACAGGACTTTAACATCTGCATCATTTTCACAAACAGGGAAAGCTTCAATCCACCAGGTAACCATCCCTGTAATTAGGAGGATATACCAGTCTCATTTTATTGTGGAGAGTGGCCCTGTATAATCAAGCTGCTGTAAGATCAATAATATGGGATGTGTTAATTGGGACAATACATTTTGCAGGATCTGATTAGTTTGGACACAGATGAGGCACGGCTTCAGGTATGGATCGACGTTCTGATTCACCTTCAGCTACTGATAATGTTAAGGTCTCAGATTACTACAGCAGATATACATTGTTCTGACTCTGCCAGCAGGGCTGTGGAATTTGTTGGATAGATAGATGAGGTGGCATGGTGGCACAGTGGTTAGCACTGCTGCCTCACACCACCAGGGACCCGCGTTTGATTCCCAGCTTGGGTTACTGCCTGTGTGGAGTCTGCACGTTCTCCCCGTGTCTGTGTGGGTTTCCTCCGGGTACTCCAGTTTCCTCCCACAGTCTGAAAAACGTGCTGGTTAGGTGCTTTGACGAGAACAGGCCAGAGCGTGGCGACTAGTGCATTTTCACAGTAACTGCATTGCAGTGTTAATGTAAGCCATACTTATGATTAATGAATAAATAAACTAAACTTAGATCTGCCAGAGAGCCAGCACAGGCATAATGGGCCAAATGGTTTCTACTTCTGCTGTATTATTCTATAAAAGAGTGAATATTCAATATCAGGGACAGAGAGAGGAACCAGTGACTGTTCCATTGAACCCAGCCAGAATCAGCACCATCAAAGGAGGAGTGAGAGCTGTAAAAGCTTTGATATCTCTGTGTGGGATCCACAGCAGAACTTTCAGAAATGGAGTACAGCAGATCACCAATTCACAATATTTTGTTAATTTATCTCAAATGTTAACAATTTTACTTTATATTAACTGAAGTTTCAATGATGCCGTTATTACCCAGCATTCGCCGCGGGTGTGAAAGTGCCCTATACACTCTACAGGACCCCAGTGCGCAGGCGCGGTGCTGTATCTGGAATATGCGCAATGCCACTTTGCTTAGAGCCCTGCGAGTACGGGAGATGATTTTTTCAGCGGGTGAGTCGATCGGGCGGAGGGAGGAATGGAGCCCGGAGTCGGGGTGGGGAGGGAGCGGAGGCTTCATAAACACCCGCTGGAGGCCGCAAGGCCCGAACAAGAGCCTGCGGGTCCCGGGTTTGCAACTGCGGGGATTTTATCCGGGATCAGGCCCAGTGCCGCGGCCGCCATCTTTGTTCCGCCGGGAGCAGGGCGCATGCGCGGTCAGTGGGCGGAGCTAAACCAGACAATGCTGGAAAATCTCAGCAGGTCTGGCAGCTTCTGTGGGGAGAGAATCGAGCCAATGTTTCCAGTCTGGATGAGCCTTCATCAGAGCTAAGGACAAAGAGAATCAGAAAAGATTCATACTAAGAGAAGGGGGAGTGGAATGGGACAAAGGGAATGGAAATGAGGATAAAGACGGCAGAGAAGTTGCAGAAAATGTCCATTAAGAGATCAGAATGTTTTGAATGGCAGAGCAGAGGTTTAGATGGTTAAGGCAGTTGGCCTGGAGGGGAGAGGGTCAAGAAGGAGAGCGGGAATGGAGAAGTGGAAAAATGGAGGAGAGAAAGGAGGATGATGTAAATGGATGAATAAGATTAAAAGAAGAAACAAAATTAAATAAAACTAATGGAAATGGGGTGATGGTGGAGGGGAGAGTTCATGCTCTGAAGTTGTTGACTCACTGTTCAGTCCGGAAGATTGTAAGGTGCCCAATTGGAAGATAAGGTGCTGTCCTTACAGTTTGCTTTGGGGTTTTTGATTTGATTTATTATTGTCACATGTATTATCATACGGTGAAAAGTATTGTTTCTTTCGCGCTATCCAGACAAAACATACCGTTCATAGAGAAGGAAATGAGACAGTGCAGAATGTAGTGTTACATTCATAGCTAGGGTGTCGAGAAAGGTCAACTTAATGCAAGGTAAGTCCATACAAAAGTCTGACAGCAGCAGGGAAAAAGCTGTTCTTGAGTCAGTTGGTACATGACCTCAGACTTTTGTATCTTTTTCCCGAAGGAAGAAAGTAGAAGAGAGAATGTCCGGGGTGTGTGGGGTCCTTAATTATGCTGGCTGCTTTGCTGAGGCAGCGCAAAGTGCAGACAGAGTCAATGGATGGGAGGCTGGTTCGCGTGACGGATTGGGCTACATTTACGACCTTTTGTAGATCCTTGCGGTCTTGGGCAGTGCAAGAGCCATACCAAGCTGTGATACAACCAGAAATAATGCTTTCTATGGTGCATTTGTAAAAGTTGGTGAGAGTCATAGCTGAAATGCCAAATTTCCTTAGTCTTCTGAGAAAGTAGAGGCATTGGTGAGCTTTCTTAACTAGTGTCGGCATGGGGGGACCAGGACAGGTTGTTGGTGATCTGGACATCTAAAAACCTGAAGCTCTCGACCCTTTCTACTTTGTCCTCATTGATGTAGACAGGGGCATGTTCTTCTTTACGCTTCCTGAGGTCGATGACAATCTCCTTCATTTTGTTGACATTGAGGGAGAGATTATTGCTGCCGCACCATAGAACATTACAGCGCAGTACAGGCCGTTCGGCCCTCGATGTTGCGCCGACCAGTGGTACCAATCTAAAGCCCCTCTAATCTACACGATTCCAATATCATCCATATGTTTATCCAATAACCAGTTGAACGCTCTCAACGTTGACGAGTCCACCACTGCTGCAGGCAGGGCATTCCACGGCCTTACTACTCTCTGAGTAAAGAACTTACCTCTAACATCAGTCCTATATCTCTCACCCCTCAATTTAAAGCTATGTCCCCTCGTGCTAACCAACACCATCCGAGGAAAAAGGTTCTCACTATCCACCCTATCTAATCATCTGATCATCTTGTATGCCTCTATTAAGTCACCTCTTAACCTTCTCTCTAACGCAAACAACCTCAAGCCCCTCAGCCTTTCCTCATACGATTTTCCCACCATACCAGGCAACATCCTGGTAAATCTCCTCTGCACCCTTTCCAACACTTCCACATCTTTCCTATAATACGGCGACCAGAACTGTATGCAATACTCCAAATGTGGCCACACCAGAGTTTTGTACATTTGCAGCATGACCTCCTGGCTCCGAAACTCAATCCCTCTACCAATAAAAGCTAACACACCGTACGCCTTCTTAACAACCCTATCAACCTGGGTGCCAACTTTCAGGGATCTATGCACATGGACACCCAGATCCTTCTGTTCATCCACACTACCAAGTATCTTACCATTAGCCCAGTACTCTGTATTCCTGTTACTCCTTCCAAAGTGAATCACCTCACATTTTTCCGCATTAAACTCCATTTGCCACCTCTCAGCCCAGCTCTGCAGCTTATCTATGTCCCTCTGTAACCTGCCACTTCCCTCCGCACTGTCTACAACTCCACCAACTTTAGTGTCATCCGCAAATTTACTAATCCATCCTTCCACGCCCTCATCCAGTTCACCAGATTCTCTATCTCATTCCTGTACTCTGCCTTGTCATTGTTTGAGATCTGACCCACTATGCTGGTGTCATTGGCAAACTTGAAAATTGAATTGGAGGGGAATTTGGTCGCACAGTCATTGGTGTAAAAGGAGTATAGTAGGGGGTTGAGAACACAGCCTTGTGGGGCACCGGTGTTGAGGATGATCGTGGAGGAGGTGTTGTTGCCTATCCTTACTGATTGTGGTCTGTGAGTTAGGAAGTTCAGGATCCAGTCACAGAGGGAGATGTTGAGACCCAGGCCACGGAGTTTGGAGATGAGTTTTGTGGGAATAATAGTGTTGAAGGCTGAGCTATAGTCAATAAATAGGAGTCTGACATAGTGTCCTTGTAATCTCGGTGTTCCAGGGTTGAGTGCAGGGCCTGGGAAATGGCGTCTGCTGTGGACCTGTTGCGGCGGTAGGCAAACTGTAGTGGATCCAGGTAGTCTGGGAGGCTGGAATTGATTTGTGCCATGACTAACCTTTCGAGGCACTTCATAATGATCGATGTCAGAGCCACCGGACGATAGTCATTAAGGTACGCTGCTTGATTTTTCTTAGTTATCGGGATGATGGCCGTCTTCTTGAAGCAGATAGGGACCTCAGATTGTTGGAAAGAGAGGTTGAAGATATCTGCGAATACCCCCGCCAGCTGGTCCACGCAGGATCTGAGTGCATGTCCAGGTACCCCATCCGGGCCAGTTGCTTTCCGTGGTTGACCTTCAAGAAAGCTGCTCTGACATCTGCAAAAGTGACCCCAGATCCAGGTTCATCCAGGGCTTCCAGGGTGGAGGGCATGCTCTCGCTGACCTCTTGCTCAAAATGGGCGTAGAATGCACTGAGCTTGGAACCAGCGGTTTTACATGCCTTTATCTTGTAGCCTGTTACGGCTTGCAGACCTTGCCATAGTCGACGGGGGTCGGTGTGGCTAGCCTGCGACTCTAGCTTGGTCCAATATTGTCTTTTGGCATCTTTGATAAATCTCCTTAGATCGCATCTGGCTTTCTTGTATAGGTCAGTGTTGCCTGACTTGAACGCCTCAGACCTGGACTTCAGCAAGCAGTGGATATCCCTGTTCATCCATGTTTTCCGGTTGGGGAACACACAGATTTGCTTCTTTGGCACACAGTCTTCTACACACTTACTAATGAAGTCGGTTACCGTAGTGGCGTACTCGTTCAGGCTGGTCGCAGAGTTTTTAAACACTGACCAGTCCACTGACTCTAAGCAGCCCCGTAGGAGATCATCTGATTCCTCAGACCAACATTGTACGACTCTCTTCACTTGAACATTGCAAAAGGCCAAGGATGGACATGTGGACAGGAAGGCAGGGTGGTGTTTTGAAGTGGCAAATGACAGGAAGCCTAGGTCCTGCCCCTTTACCTCCTCCCTGCTCACCATCCCAGGTTCTAAACACCCCTTTCAGGTGAAGCAGCGCTTCACATGTACCTCCTTCAGTCTGGTCTATTGCATTCGCTGCTGTCAATGCGGTCTACTCTACATCGAAGAGACCAAAGTAGGCTGGGTGACCACTTTGCTGAATACCTTTGGTCTGTTCACAAGCAGGACCCAGACCTTCCTGTCATTTGCCACTTCAACACCACCCTGCTCTCTTGTCCACATGTCCATCCTTAGCCTTTTGCAATGTTTCAGTGAACGCCAACGCAAAGTGGTGGAACAGCACCTCATCTTCCGATTGGGCACTTTACAGCCTTCTGGACTGAACATTAACTTCAGAGCATTAACACTCCCCTCCACATACACCCCATTTCCATTTATTTTATTTTGTTTCTTCTTTTCATCTCATTTATCCATTTTTATCATCCTTCTTTCTCTCTTCCATTTTCCACTTCTCCATTCCTGCTCTCCTTCTTGCCCCCCCCCCCCTCCTCCCCCCAATCCCCCTTCAGGGCAGGACCATCTGTACCGTTATTCACACATTCTGATCCCTTAATGGACACTTTTAGCACCTCTCTCAGCCATCTTTATCCTCTTATACATTCTCTTTGTCCTTTTACAGCTCCCCTCCCCCACCCCATCGTATAAATCTTTTCTGATTTTCTTTGCCCTTAGCTCTGACGAAGGGTCACCCAGACTGGAAACGTTGGCTCTATTCTCTCCCCACAGATGCTGAACGACCTGCTGAAATTTTCCAACATTTTCTGATTTTGTTTCAGATTCCAGCATCTGCAGTGGGTGGAGCTCCGGGGTCCCGGTGACCAGGAGATGACTGACGGGTTAATGGATGCTCCCTTCAGAGGGGGGAAGGTGCTGCAGGGCGAATGTGTGGCCATCCGAATAACAGAAGAAAAAGATAATCAGAATTAGGAGCAGGAGGAGGCGGTTCGACCCACCGAGGCAGCTCTACCATTCATTAAACTCATGTCTCATCTGATCATTGTCTTTTCCTCCAGCGCCGACTTCCCTAACCCATGACTCCCTTGCAGTTGAAATGGTGGAGAACGCATTCTTGAATATACTGAATGAAGCAGCCTTGACTGCTCACTGGGGGAGAGAATTCCACAGGCTGTTGTTCCACAGGGATCTTCATCAATTGGGCCAGTGGGCTGACCAATGGCAGATGGAGTTTAATTTGGACAAACTTGAGGTGATGCATTTTGGTAGATTGAACCAGGGCAGGACTTACTCAGTTAATGGTAGGGTGTTGGAGAGAGTTACAGAACAAAGAGATCTAAGGGTACATGTTCATAGTTCCTTGAAAGTGGAGTCACAGATGGACAGAGTGGTGAAGAAGACATTCGGCATGCTTGGTTTCATTGGTCAGAACATTGAATACAGGAGTTGGGACATCTTGTTGAAGTTGTACAAGACATTGGTAAGGCCCCACTTGGAATACTGTGTTCAGTTCTGGTCACCCTATTATAGAAAGGAGATTATTAAACTAAAAAGAGTGCAGAAAAGATTTACTAGGATGCTCCTGGAACTTGATGGTTTGGATTATATGGAGAGGCTGGATTGAGTGGGATTTTTTTCTCTGGAGCGTAGGAGGCTGAGGAGTGATCTATCATAGAGTCATAGAAACCCTACAGTGTAAAAAGAGGTCATTGGGCCCATCGAGTCTGCACTGACCACAATCCCACCCAGGCCCTACCCCCATATCCCTACATATTTACCCGCTAATCCCTCTAACCTACGCATCTCAGTACACTAAGGGGCAATTTTAGCATGGCCAATCAACCTAACCCGCACATCTTTGGACTGATCTGAAAGAGGTCTAAAAATAATGGGAGGCACAGATCAGCTAGATAGTCAATATCTTTTCCCAAAAGTAGGGGAGTCGAAAACTAGAGGGCATAGGTTTAAGGTGAGAGGGGAGAGATATAAAAATGTCCAGAGGAGCAATTATTTCACACAGAGGGTGGTGAGTGTCTGGAACAAGCTGCCAGAGGTAGTAGTAGAGGTGGATACAATTTTGTCTTTTGAAAAGCATTTAGATAGTTACATGGATAAGATGGATATCGAGGGATATGGGCAAAATGAGGGCAATTGGGATTAGTTTAGAGGTTTAAAAAAAAAGGGCGGTATGGACAAGTTGGGCCGAAGGGCCTGTTTCCATGCTGTAAACCTCTATCACTCTATTGGTCCTCAGAGAAGCAATTTCTCCTCATCTCTGTCTTCGAACCTTATTTTTAAATTAACCTGCAGTTCTAGATTCCCCGTTGAGGAGAAACGTTCTTTTGGGACTTACCTTGTCAAGCACCCACACACAATCTTACATGCTTCAGTAAGTTCATCTCTCATTTATCTAAAATTTAATGAGTACAGATGCACCCGACCCAAACTTTCTTCATAAAACAAACACATTTGTGCTTGGAATCAGCCAAGTGAAACTTGTCTGATCTGCTCCCAGTTAAACATATTGATCATACATAGAAACATAGAAGATAGGAGCAGGAGGAGGCCTCATCCGCCATTCATCACGATCATGGCTGATCATCCAACTCAACAGCCTAATCCTGCTTTTTCCTCATAACCTTTGATCCCATTCGCCCCAAGTGCTATATCAGCTGCCTCTTGAATACATTCACTGTTTTGGCATCAACTACTTCCTGTGGTCATGAATTCCACAGACTCACCACTCTTTGGGTGACGAAATGTCTCCTCACCTCCATCCTAAATGGCCTACCCCAAATCCTCAGACTGTAAGTAATCTTAAATAATCCTATGACAGGAAACAGGAGGAGAGAAAGTTACAAATTTCTACCCTGGACTGACTGATGGATTTTGATAACTCTTTTTACAGGGGGTTGCAAGGGGAGGATTTACACAGCAATCTCAAACAAAGAAAAATGCTTCTCTCATAATTTCTAACCACAGTTGACAAATGACTCTTGTAATCTCCTTTTACAGGGAGTTAGAAGATTTGATGACTGCAATTATTCTCTGATTCCAGTACTTCTGATATCTTTCCAGCTGCAGGCTCCAGTAGGGGGTTTTAAAATTGAAAAACAGTGCAATTGTTCCAGAGGTGAGTATTATTGAACATTCTTCTACAATTCAGTGAAGTTTAAAGTTTATTTGTTAGTCACAAGGAAGGCTTACATTAACACTGCAATGAAGTTACTGTGAAATTCCCCTCGTCGCCACAGTCCGGCGCCTGTTCGCATCAATGCACCGAACCAGTACGTCTTTCAGACTGTGGGAGGAAACCGGAGCACCCGGAGGAAACCCATGCAGACATGGGGAGAATGTGCAAACTCCACACAGACAGTGACCCGAGATTGGAATTGAACCCGGGTCCCTGGTGCTGTGAGGCAGCAGTGCTAACCACTGTGCCACCGTGCCGCCGTTCAGAGTTTTTAGTGCTGTGCTCTGTTATCTGTGAGAGGTTTCATGGCTCTGGGACTGGTGTGATTCACCAGCGAGTTCACACTGGGGAGTGTGTGGGAAGGGATTCAGTCGGTTATCCAATCACAGAATCTACAGCACGGAGACAGGCCCATTGGCGCAAACTGGTCCACGCTGACCAAAATGCCCATTCAAGCTAATCCCATTTACCTGCATTTGGCCCATATCTCTCTAAACCTTTTCAATCCATGTATGTGTCCAAATGCCTTTTAAATGTTGTCAATGTCGCTGCCTCAACCGCTTCCTCTGGCAGATCATTCCACATACATACCACCCTCTGTGTAAAAAAAAAGTTGCTCCTCAGGTTCCCATTAATTCTTTCATCTCTTAACTTAAACCTATGCCCTCTCTCTCGATTCCCCAACCCTGGGAAAAAGACTGAGGGCGTGATTTTACCATTGCATTGCGCCCGTTTTCAGGCGCAAAACGTGGCAAAGTTGGGTGTGAGGCGAATACCACGATCCGCATCCATGCCAACTTCCCCTTTACCAATGCCCGAAACTGGCGCAATGGCGATTTCAATGCATTTGCATGCATTTAAATGGAATTAATGGGCTGCCTGCCCAACTTTACCAGAACTTGCCCCTTTACCACCGCGTTCACCAATCCCGAATCAGCACGAACCAGACATGCTCAATGTAAGTCCGATTCGGGCGCTCCCTCAGTGAGGGTTAGTGAGGAGGTAAGTACATGGCATCCAACGGCTCTCTGCTTCTCATGGGTGTCCTGTATTGTGGCCATTTTCTGTCCCGGGTCGGTGGCGGCTTTGCGAGTGTGTGGGGGGTGTGGGGGCTGTTGCTCTGCAGGGTCTTCGATATTTGTCTTACAGCACAGACCCAGGTCTCAGCACTGACCTCAGGTCTTGCAGTGCTGCTGGGTCCTAGTGCAGTCAGCTCACTTCCAGCTGAAGGATGTGCACAAAGCCCTTGCAAATTGCACTGCTGCAGCCTCTCAACTTTGCAAGGAGCTGTGTTTGTGGGGAGCATGTGGCTGGGGGAATTGGGGGGGCTGTGAGTGTGGGAAGCATGTCGCTGGGGGAATTGGGGGGCTGTGATTGTGGGGAGCATGTGGCTGGGGAAATTGGGGGGCTGTGATTGTGGGGAGCATGTGGCTGGGGAAATTGGGGGGGCAGGGGGGCAGTGATTGTGGGGAGCATGTGGCTGGGTGAATTTGGAGGTGGGGGAACTGTGATTGTGGAGAGCATGTGGCTGGGGGAATTGGGGGGCGGGGGGGCTGTGATTGTGGATGTGCTAGGGGCAAGCAGCGTTGCATAACTTCCATATTTGTTCCTCTTCTCCCAACCTCCCCCCCCCCGCCCCCCCCCCCACCCCCTTCAGAGTGACGAGATGGATTTTGCAATGCAACCAATCGATCTTGCTGTTCTTTTGGTTGCTGCTGGAGCTGAAGAAGAGGAGCAGGAGGATGAATTGTGGGCACAGGAGGCCCGGGCCTTACCACTTGCAGGACCAAAGGGAGACGACCACCAGAATGAGGAGGTGTCCGCCATTCACCCAGAGGGGGGGTGTAGGAGAAGGAAGGAGCGGAGACCCCGGCGGTTCCGTGCACGAGTGTCTTTCGAGCAGATGTCAGACTCCACGTGCCGCCGCCGTCTCCGGCTCCGAAAGGAGACCATGCGACACCTGTGCAACCTGTTGCAGGACCTGGCACCTCGAGGCAGTGGGGGGCACCCACTCTCAGTGGCTGTCAAATTGACGGCCACTCTGAACTTCTATGCGACTGGTTCTTTCCAGACCCCTAGCGGAGATGTCTGTGGCATCTCCCAATCGTCCGTGCACACCTGTGTGAGGCAGGTCACTGAAGCCCTGTATGCCTGGGCTGGGCAGTACATCAAATTTAACCTGTACCAGGCCCATCAGGAAGCCCGGGCTGCAGGGTTCGCTGCCATTGCGGGGATGCCGAACGTGCAGGGGGTAATCGATTGCACGCACGTCGCCCTCAAGGCCCCGCTACAGAATCCACAAAGATTTGTTAATCGGAAGGGGTTCCACTCCCTGAAGGTTCAGCTAGTGTGTGACCATAACATGACCATCATGCACGTCTGTGCCAGACATCCAGGCAGCGTTCATGACAGCTTCATCGTCAGGAGCTCAGACATCCCAGAGGCATTCGAGGAGGAGCCCAGGCTGCGGGGGTGGCTCCTGGGTGATATGGGTTACCCGCTTCAGACATGGCTGATGACGCCTGTGCAGAGGCCTGTGTCTGAGGCAGAGATCCACTATAATGAGGCCCATGGAGCCACCCGCGCGATAGTGGAAAGGTGCATTGGGCTCCTCAAGACGCGATTCCGGTGCCTGGACCAATCCGGAGGGGCCCTCCAGTACAGCCCCCTGATTTCCTCCCGCATAGTGGTGGTGTGCTGTGCCCTGCACAATCTGGCTCTGCAGCGAGGTGAACTCTTGGAGGAGAAAGAGGACATGAAGGATGAGCAGCCGGAGGAGGAGGAAGAAGAGCACACCTTGGAACACCAGCCAGGTGGTGGAGGGCTGACAGCTCAGATGAAGCATGTGAGGGCAACAAGGGAGGCCCTGATAACCAGGTGGTTCAGTCGCTAGGGGATGGTGATTGTGGGTTCCATTCTCACCCCCTCCCCCACCTCCCCTGCCAAAAATACCTTCTATATATCCTGCACATTGTCACACCAGAGTGGTGGGTCTGGGTACTCTGTGTTAGTGGGGTTTTTGGCAGGCAGGAGGGTGATGACGACTCGCTAAACACCATTATGATGATGCTCTGGTGCAAACTAGTCTGACTCCTACCTGAGCTCCACATGCACACTGGCACCTGGGCCCACGTCTGTGTAGTGGGTAAGGGATCTGAAACCCCCATACAGGGCCCTGGGGGGAGTGGGGTGGGCTATGGGAGGAATCGCCCGTGGGGTCTGTGAAACCAATGTCTTCCTTTTCTCAGGGACATGGCATTGAGGGGCCTCCCCAACTGACATCAGCATGAGGATCCGTCGGGTGATCATCAATGGGACAGAAATCATAATCGAGACAATTAGTCACAGTTGGGTGGCAAAAAAACTTTTATTTACAATAAAGGTGTTTAGATAAGCTGTTGTAACATAAAAAACTTGTGAACAGAAAACGTTAAGGTGCTGACATTTCTTTTTAACTAGTGCAGCCCTTCGCCCGTGCAATCTCAGTCCAACTACAACTCCCTAACCGTACGTGGCCGACCACGATGTCTCAGTGACTCCCCAGACTGTACATCAGAGGTGGAGGGGGCCAGCTGCCATGGCGGACTTCCTCAGGGGGCCCTGGACGTTGAAGGCCCTGGCCTACTTCTAGGTGTCTGGGATGTTTCCGTGACATCCTCTTCATCCCGCTGTCCCTGAGTTCCCCGGTGTCAGGAAGGGGGGAGTCAGACGGTGTTGCCACAGTCTCCTGGCTGTAAGGCCCCGCCATGGGCTCGAGCCCTTCCTCCTCCCTTGGAGTTCCTGTTGGCCCCGGGTCACTCCATGGGACAGTGGTGCTTCTGCAGTGAGCTCCAGAAGCTACGGTGTCACCTGGCACTGCCAGTCCTGGAGGACCACCTGCGTCCTACCCATGGTGATCGACCCCTCTGCGATGGCCACTCGAGTCGGCGGCCATCTCTCAATGGTCGCAGCAAGTGCCCTCTGAGACTGGGCCACACTCTGCAAGCTCTCAGCCGTGGCCCTCTGAGACTGGGCCACGTTCTCAAGGGTTGCTGCCATAGCCCGCTGTGTCTCAGTGCTGTCCCGCTGGGTCTCCTGCAAGCTCTCGGGTCTCTCAGCCATGGGCTGCAGAATCTCGAGAAGCCTGTTCAGTCCCTCAGCTGTGGCCTGCTGGGACTCAGAATCGCTTGGAGCCTGCCACTCATGGTGAGGATCCCCTGCCCCAGGTTTTTCACTGCAGTGTTGGCCTGGGAATCACACAAGACAGGCAATAGCTGGTCCACCTGAAAGCTTTGGGACTCCTCCCAACAGCCTCGCAGTTAGTCCAGTGTGGCCGTCAGCCTCTCCTGCATCCCCTGGCTCTGTTGCTGCATCTCCAGCAGCTGAGGGAGAAGTGATCTCAGAGAACCAGCATGTAGCCTGGGGCCAGCTGAGTCCTTGCCGCGGGCAGGCCCCCACTTGCCAGAGGCCTCGGAAGTTCCCTCCTCCACCCGATGTACATTATCAGATGTGTCATGCGCACCAGAGAGTGACCCAGAAGCCTCACCACTAACTGCACCCAACGACGTGTCAGTATCTGGGATGGTGAGTTGTGAGGTGACAGCTGACGCCAAAACAGTGTCACCCTCAGAGTCCCTTCACCCACACCCTCCGAGAACTGATCCGAGCTGCCTGGACCAGGAAGGGCGGGAGCTGTAACCGGGGCCTGTAGTCCAGAATCCCCCAGGGCATCCAGTTCTGTCTCTGCAGCACAGGACACAAGGCTCAATGCAAGGGAGGGAGAGGAATCCGGGATGCCAAACACAGGAGTCACATGTCTCCATTGAACATAGAACAAAGAACCAAGAAAATTACATCACAGGAACAGGCCCTTCGGCCCTCCAAGCCTGTAGCGACCAAGTGCCCATCTGATTTGTAACCCCCTACCCTTCCTGGGACCATATGCCTCTATTCCCATCCCATTCACATAGCTGTTGAGATGCCCTTTAAAGGTCACTATCGTATCTGCATCCACAATCTCCCCCAGCAGCGAGTTCCAGGCACACACTACCCTCTGTGCAAATAAACATGCCTTGTACATCTCCTTTGAACCTTGCCCCTTGCATCCGAACCTCGTGCCCCCGAGAAGTTGCCCCGAAGTGACTGAAGGAATGACAGGTGCTCATGTCTTGATGGCAGCCGAACCATGCTGTCACTGACAGCCCACACCTCCCCTTCTCTGGAGAGCTCCAGCGCCCACTCCTCAAAGGGGGTGAGGACCCGGAGGTCTGGCTCACCACCCCCTGTCTTCGCCCTCTCACGTGTGTCGTGCTCAGTCTCCTTCTGTGGAGACAGAAGGAGTCATGAAATAAATGGTGGCGTGACTCCTGCAGAGTGTCAGGTGGTGGCCCTAAGAGGGCAAACACAGTGGGGCTCATTGGGGGGATAGGAAGGAGGTGCTTGGGGGTCAGGAGCTGGAATCATGCAGGGTGCTGGGGATGGGAGGATCTGGGGACATATGGGGAAGATGCAGAATGGGGTTCACCCCTCACCCTTGCAGCACGGATGGGGTCATTGTCTTTTTTGCAGCACTGCTTCCCGTTTCGGGGGGGCCAGTGCCCTGGAACTGACCAAGGCGGCGACTTCATCCCGGGCTGCATTTCCATCAGCCCCCCTTGGTCTGCATCCTCCTGGGGTGAAGAGGGTGTCCCACCTTGCCTCTGCTGCACCAGCAGTCTCCCCAAGTCGCCCTCAGAAAATCGGGGAGCAGTCGTGTGCTCATCTTCTTCCTGCACTGCCTGCCTGCCTGTCCATTCTTGGGTTTTTAATGGAGCTGCCCCTCGTTAGGGCAGATCAGCTGCAGGCAGTTTGGCAGAACATTCCAGCAAGTTCCATGCAGTTTGTTAGCATTGAGGGGAAGGCAAGTGAGTACTTGCAGGTGTGCTGATAGGGAGGAGGGCAGGGGGTGGATCAGAGCCTCAGTGATTGGGGACAGGGGTGAGAGAGGGAGGTGTCACACAGCCATCGGAGTCGAGGAGATGGCAGCTTTGTGCGGGAGGATCCGGGGGTGGGAGTGAGGGGGAATTACCCTGCCTGATACCTGCAAGGGGGAGGGTGGATCTCTCTGCCTGACATCAGTGAGGGGGAAGGGGGCGTCCGCTGACTCTCTGCCAGAGATTGTTGGGGGGAGGGGGAAGGAGGGGAGGGGGTTGTGATCGGTCTGAGTGGCGGTGCGGGGGGGGGGAGGCAGTGGGGAGATAAGGGGGTCAGTAATGCTGTGGAGGAAGGGCAATGTCTGTGGGGGCCAGGGGGAGGTATTCTCCAGCCCGGGCGCGATGTGGTAGGGGAGCAGCATTCTATCATTTTTCTGCGCATGCGCAGTTGGAAACGCCGATCAGAGCTGCAGGATTTCGGGCGCGATGAGCCCCACCCACAGACTCCTAGACCGTGATTCGGAATCACTGCTTTCTTTTCAGGCAGAGTGTGCATGGGGTCGCCAGAGAACAGGTTTACAAGGATCTGAATCACTCCCAGATTCAGTACTTAGAATCAAAATGGCAAAACCAAACCCAGTGTGTGGTCGAAGCTCTGCCCCTGGCTTTGATGTCCATTGTTACACTGTGTGGTCTGAGCTCTGTACCTGGATTTGATGAATCTGGAGACACTGTGTGGTTTGAGCTCTGCCCCTGGATTTGATGTCGATGGACACACTGTGTGTGGTCTGAACGTACCTGATGAAGGAGCAACGCTCTGATCCCAAATATTCATTCTGATAATGAATGGAGGTTAACGGAATGAGAGATGATCTGGTTGAAATTTAAAATTCTTCAGGAGCCTGACAGGGTAGATGGTCAGTAAAGGTTGCCCCTGGCTGAGGATGGGGGCACATTCAGAAAAAGTGGCTGACCAAATGGGACTGAGATGCCGAGGAATTTCTTCACTCAAGAGCTGTGAATCTTTAGAATTTTCTACTCCAGCAGCAACAACTTAAAGGGTCAAGGATAACAGACAGATGTGAACACCATCACCTCAAGTTCCCCTCCAACTCACACACTGCCCTGACTTGTCTGACATTCAGTACTGGATGAACAGTAATTTCCTTCATTGAAATCTTGCGCAGGCACAATGAAGTCAATGAAAAAAGACCTACACTGGAGACCAGGGACTAACTTCTACAACCAACACCCACTTTGTTACAAACTGGCTCTGAATTGGTGCGCCTGTGTTTCTGGACCTGGTTCGTCAGCAACATCCGCAATAAAATAATAGCAAAATACTACAGCTGCTGGAAATCTAAAATAAAAAGAGAAAATGTCAGAAATACTCAGCAGGCCAGGCAGTACCTGTGGAGAGAGAAACACAGTTAACGTTTCAGTATGTGTGGAAATAATTAAATTGAATAAAAATGGTGAAGAGCTTGATGGTCCAAATACACTCAGAAATGGAAGAGAAGTGGACAATAGCACGGGAAAAACAACTCCTGACTGTGAAAGATTCTGTGGAAAGATAAAGCTGTTAAGCCTGCAGTACATGGTCAGAGAACGGGCAGCTATGGGAACCTCATTCAGACACAGTAGGCAGATTAACAGTAAAATACGAAACACAGCTAAAATACACCCAACACACAGAGGAAGTCAGACAATGGCAGAGAGGTGGGCAGCATGGTGGCACAGTGGTTAGCACTACTGCCAGAGACCCGGGTTCAATTCCGGCCTCTGATCACTGTCTGTGTGGAGTTTGCACATTCTCCCCGTGTCTGCGTGGGTTTCCTCCAGGTGCTCCAGTTTCCTCCCATAGTCCAAAGATGTACGGGTTAGGTTGATTGGTCATGCTCAATCAGTGTCAGGGGGATTAACAGGGAAAATATGCGAGGTTACGGGAATAGGGCCTGGGTGGGATTGTGGTCGGTGCAGTCTCCTTCTGCACTGTAAGGATTCTATGGATTCTAGGTGATCAGGGAGGGCAGAGGTGAAACAGAGCCATGGATGGATATGGATTCACATCCACAGTAAAGGAGTCAGACCAGCCTCAGAGACATGGAACCTCTCTCAGATACCAGCACCTCTCACAGCACCAAAAACTCTAAACTGTAGAGCAATGGTCAAAAATACTCAATTGTGAAACACTTTCACTGTTTTCTGTTTTAAAATCTCCTCCTGGAGACTGTAGCTGAAAAGATATCAGAAACACTGGAGTCAGAGAAAAATCTCCCAGTTGAGGAAATCCCCAGGAAGCGGGGGTGATGTCACCGCACAATTGTGGGTGTGTGATGAGTCACAGACAGGAACACAGAACATCTGGGTCTGCGCAAACCAGTGATCACCACACATTATGGAGGATGTGAGGCTCCTTAGGAGGGTGCAGAAGAGATTTACCAGAATGGTTCAGGGATCAGGGATTATAGTTACAATTTTATGCTGGAGAAAGTGGGGTTCTTCGCCTTGGAGTGAAGGAGATTGAGGGTAGATTTGAGTACAAGATTATAATAGGTGTAGACAAGGTAAGTGAGGAAAAGCTGTTCCTATCAGCTGAATGTAAAAGAATGACAGGACACAGATTTAAGGTTTTGAGCAAGATCTATAGAGCAGATATGAGAATGAAATATTAAACAGTGAGTGGTAATGACCTGGAACTCAATGCTTACTCCAAAACGGAGATCCTATCTAGGTCCTGGTGAATCGAGTTATTCTACAAGATTCTGATGTGATGTTTGGAAGTTTTCTGTCTGCAAATTCACTTCGAATACCCTGCAAAGAAGATTACAAAATTCATCACTGGCAGTCCAGGATAGAAATTCACAACACTCTCTTCTCCTGCTCCCTGGTCCAGGATGTCCACACCAATTCCCTATTGCACACTGCATCTTGTCATCATCAGCAGTCCCTCGATTCGAGGAGGGCGTCTACTCGGTGCTGAGTTTCTGCCATGGGTCTTCATGTGACTGAACTGAGCCGCAGATCTATAGATACATGGAGCAGGAGGTTCCATGAGGGAGTGGGATCTGGAGAGCAGGATTTGTTTCCCTTTCTTTCCGTTGGGACTCAGAGGATTGCTGATGTTTGATGGACAAGTTGTGTCCGTTCTGAACAATGGGGAGCAAGCTCCTCCCACTCATTGACAATATTGCCCCCTACAAAGATGGCAGCCGCGCATGCGGTCTGCTGCACATTGCCCTCAATAAAGATGGCGATCGTTAACCTGGGCCAAACATGAGGAGCTGCAGCCCCGCTCGGTACAAAAAGAGGGAATTGAGACGTTTTTGTTAGGGGTTTGCGTTTGTACAACACGTTTGCAAAACCTCTTCACCCACCCGCCAGATCCATTGCTCGCTGCGAACCTTTAATACCCTCTTACCAATTGTGGAGCCGAGAAAGCCTCTCTCTGTCGCCATTCCCCGCAATGCGCATGTCTCGGTCACAGGTCCCGCCCCTTCATTCACTCCGATTGGTTGGAGGACCAGCTGCTCCCGGTCGGTCCTCCAGCCCCGCCCCCTCTTTCCATTGGTCCGGAATTGCCGTCAATCAGTTCATGAGGCATTGTGACGTGGAGCATGCGCATTGTGACGTGAGCCAGTGCAGTTCATGTCCAGGGACAGGCGCTTGTTTGTCTGATCTTCAGGCGGATAAGCGGAGGCAGCGTTAGGGGCAGTGGGTGGGAGGGGAGGCTCCACACACCCAGTGGAGGCTTCAACACCCCCAATAAGGAACTAGCGGCACCGCCTCAACACCCAACACAACGGCAGCTGCAGCGCTTTCTCCCGGGGCCAGGCCCCAGTGGACAAATGTGGCTTCAGGAAGGAAATGCAGCAATGGGTTTGTTAATGAGAATCATCTTTAACTCACTTCACTGACCCTGGAGCAGGAGGAGAGAATGGGGGGGATTTCTATTCTGCACTCACTGATCTTCCCACTGTTTCTTTCGTAGTCAGGGATTGTTTTTTTCGGCACATTAGTCCATTTCTCTTCTGCTTCTTAGCTTATATTGATAGTCAAATCTACAGCATTTTATTTCCTGTTATTCATTCAAAATACTGCGAAATTTTAACGTTGTGTCTTTCTCCATAGATAAATGAATGTATTGCCAGTTGCCTGTGGGGAAGATGATGTTTGACCTTCTTGAACTGCTACAGTCTGTGTGGTGAAAGTGCTCCCACAATGCTATCGGGTACGGAGTTACAGGTTATTTACCCAGTGTTATATGTCCAAGTCAATGACACTAATTTGTGTTTAGATCACACTTTTGATACAATGCATCATTCCAATACATTTCATGGAAATGTTACAAAACAACATTTGACACTGTGCCACATAAGGAGATGTTAGGGCAGATGATATAAAGATTGATTAAAGAGGTAGATTTTAAGGAGCATCTTAAAGGAGGAAAGTGAGTTAGAAGGAATGGTTTAAGGAGGAAATTCCAGAGCTTGGGGCCCAGGCAACTGAAAGAACAGTCACCAACAGTGAAGTGATTATTAGAAATATTCATGCAGGCTGGAATTAGATAAATACATATTCTGGAGGGTTTTGTGGGTTAGCAAGCACGGGGGTGAAGGGTGAATACCTCTTGGTGTGACTAAGCACACAGGCAGTGGCGTTATTGACATCTCAAGATTACAGGGAGGCTGAATGCAGCAGGACGGCAGGGATTGTTCTTACGTTTTAAGTTGACTCAGTGTCACAAGTAGGGTTGCATTAACACTGCAATGAAGTTACTTGAAAATCCCCTCATCGCCTGTTGGGGTACACTGAGGGAGAATTTAGCATGGCCAATGCACATAAGCAGCACATCTTTCAGACTGTGGGAGCACTCAGAGGAAAGCCACGCAGACACGGGAGAGCATGCAGACTTCGCACAGACAATGACCCAAGCCGGGAATCGAGTCTGGATCCCTGGTGCTGTGAGGCAGCAGTGCTAACCACTGTGCCACCATGCTGCCCTTGTATTAGGACAGTTAAATCCAAATTAACAAGTAATGGATAAGAGTTTCCACGTCACAATGGAATTGATGAGAGTTCCAGATGAGCTGAGACTGGGGTCAAGTCGGGTAATGTCACTGAGGTGGAAATAGGATGGTTTTGATGATGATGTGGATATGTGGCTGAAAGCTCATCTTATAGTGAAATATTTCACCATGGTTGTGAACAGCCTGGTTCAGCCTCTCACAGTTGCCAGGAAGAGGGATAGAGTTGCTGGTGAGGGATGGAGTTTGTAGTGGAGATGGAAGACAATGGGTTCAGACTTCCCAGTATTTAATATGGAAGAAATTTCTGATCTTTTATTCCTGGAAGTCAGATAAGTCAGGATGGTGTGTGAGTTGGAGGGGAACTTGGAGCTGATGGTGTTCACATCTACCTGCTACCCTGGTCCTTCTTGATGGTGGAGGTTGAGGACTTGGGATATTCTGTCAAAATTCTTGTCGAGATGTAGATGCATAAAATTCCTCTTCTCCATCCCTGGCCTCTCCTATTTCTCTCTGTCTCCTCCCACAGTGCCCAGTGTCTTGTGTAGAGCCAGACTAGGTGCAGGTTTTCTTCCCTGAAGGACATTGAGGCAATTGTGTTTTTATGACAATCCAGCAGTTTTTATAGTCACTTATTCCTCGTGCAGGACCCACAAATTACCAGGTTCATTCAGCTCAATTTCACAACCTGCCTTTGTGTTTTTCTGGGTGTTCTCTCACTCCCTTTTTTCTGTTTTAAATCAATTTCACAGGGTTTCAGAAGAAGAGAATGATATCAGAACCTGATGGAGTTGCCCAATTTATTGAAATCTTAAAATCATCAGATTTTGAACATGGAAGAAAAAAGCACCATTCACAGTGGAGAGAAACTGTACATGTGTTGTGTGTGTGGAGAAGGCTTCAACCAATCATCTGGCCTTTGGGAACATAATTGCAGTCACAACAGGGAGATGGCATGGAAATGTGGGGACTGTGGAAAGGAATTCAATTACCCATCTCTGCTGGAAACTCATCGACGCAGTCACACTGGGGAGAGGCCATTCATCTGTTCCCAGTGTGGGAAGGGATTTGCTCACTCATCCACTCTGCTGAGACACCAGCAAATTCACACTGGGACGAGGCCATTCACCTGCTCTGTGTGTGGGAAAGGATTCAGTCGGTCATCCAGTCTACTGACACACCAGCGAGTTCACACTGGCGAAAAGCCATTCACCTGCTCCCGGTGTGAGAAGAGATTCGCTGACTCGTCCAACCTAGCAATACACCGGCGAATTCATGAAGAGGAGAGGCCATTCACTTGCTCCCAGTGTGGGAAGGGATTTAATCAGTCATCCAAATTAACAGTACACCAGCGAATTCACACTGGAGAGAGGCCATTTACTTGCTCTATGTGTGGGAAGAGATTCATTGACTCATCGAACCTAGCAATACACCAGCGAATTCACGAAGAGGAGAGGCCGTTCACTTGCTCCCAGTGTGGGAAGGGATACGTTACCTCATCCACTCTTCTGAGACACCAGCGAATTCACAAGGAACTATTGTGATTTTGTGATTTTCCTCTTGATCATATTCAGACTGAACCATGTTCCTTTGGGTCTGTTTCTGCTGAATTGTAAAATAACTCCAGCTCTGTTTAGGTGTTAATGTAGTTATAGAGTCATAGAGGTTTACAAGCATGGAAACAGGCCCTTCGGCCCAACTTGTCCATGCCGTCCTTTTTTTTTTGGAAACCCATAAGCTAATTGTTCATCCTGAGAGAGGCAAGGAGGAGCAATTTGTTGCAGGTGTGCTGGGGTAAGAGATCGGCTTTTAAATCACTTTTTCGTGGGCTTGGTGTATTTATTTATTTATTCTAAACTTTTAAACTCTAGACCGGAAGTAGGCCGCGCGCGGGGTGTTGTGGGAAGGGTATTTGAATTTTTTTTGTGGCGCGGGAGGTTTAAAAAGCAGGCCACACTATACAGCGGGCAGTGGCGTTAGCGGGCAGCCGAGTGAGCAGGGAGTAGAGTGAGAGCTGAAAGGGCTTTGGCGCTAAGGGCGAGGCGGGGTAAGTTTAATTCTTAAGTACGTTTCTCTGTGTCCCTTGAAATAAGAAGGGAAACTATGCGTGTGAGGCCAGTCTGTTGTTCCCAATGTACGATGTAGGAGGTCCTGGAGGCTCCTGGCCTCCCGGACGTCCATATCTGTGATGGTGTGTCGAGCTGCGGTTCCTAAGGGACCGTGTTAGAGAACTGGAACTGCAGCTCGAGGATCTTCATCTGGTTAGGGAAAATGAGGAGGCGATAGACAGGAGCTATCAGCAGGTGGTCACACCAGGGCCACGGAAGGTAGACAAGTGGGTAACGTCCAGGAAAGGGAAAGCTCGGGTGATAGAGAGCACCTTGGTGGATGTGCCCCTTCACAATAAGTACTCCTCAGGATGAAGGAGTATAATATCAGGGGTAAGACTCTTAGCAGTGTAGAGGATCAGAAGGACCTTGGGGTCCGGGTCCATAGGACTCTTAAATCGGCCTCGCAGGTGGAGGAGGTGGTTAAGAAGGCGTATGGTGTGCTGGCCTTCATCAATCGAGGGATTGAGTTTAGGAGTCGGGAGGTAATGATGCAGCTGTATAGGACCCTGGTCAGACCCCACCTGGAGTACTGTGCCCAGTTCTGGTCGCCTCATTACAGAAAGGATGTGGAAGCCATAGAAAGGGTGCAGAGGAGATTTACAAGGATGTTGCCTGGATTGGGTGGCATGCCTTATGAGGATAGGTTGAGGGAGCTCGGTCTTTTCTCCTTGGAGAGACGAAGGATGAGAGGTGACCTGATAGAGGTTTACAAGATGTTGAGAGGTATAGATCGGGTGGATTCTCAGAGGCTTTTTCCCAGGGCTGAAATGGCTGCTACGAGAGGACACAGGTTTAAGGTCCTGGGGAGTAGGTACAGAGGAGATGTCAGGGGTAAGTTTTTCACTCAGAGGGTGGTGGGTAGTGGAATCGGCTGCCGTCAGGGTGGTGGAGGCAAACTCAATAGGGTCTTTTAAGAGACTTCTGGATGAGTACATGGGACTTAATAGGATTGAGGGTGATAGGTAAGCCTATATATAAGCCTAGGTAGGTAGGGACACGACCGGCGCAACTTGTGGGCCGAAGGGCCTGTTTGTGCTGTAGTTTTTCTATGTTCTAATCCCAATTGCCCGCATTTGGCCCATATCCCTCTATATCCATCGTACCCATGTAACTATCTAAATGCTTTTTAAAAGACAAAATTGTACCCGCCTCTACTACTATCTCTGGCAGCTTGTTCCAGACACTCACCACCCTCTGTGTGAAAAAATTGCCCCTCTGGACACTTTTATATCTCTCCCCTCTCACCTTAAACCTATGCGCTCTAGTTTTAGACTACCCTACCTTTGGGAAAAGATATTGACTATCTAGCTGATCTGTGCCCCTCATTATTTTATAGACCTCTGTAAGATCACCCCTCAACCTCCTATACTCCAGAGAAAAAACTCCCAGTCTATCCAGCCTCTCCTTATACCTCGATCCATCAAGTCCCGGTAGCATCCTAGTAAATCTTTTCTGCACTCTTTCTAGTTTTTAATATCCTTTCTACAATAGGGTGCCCAGAATTGCACACAGTATTCCAAGTGTGGCCTGACCAATGTCTTTTACAACTTCAACAAGACATCTCAACTCCTGTATTCAATGTTCTGACCGATGAAATCAAGCATGCCGAATGCCTTCTTCACCACTCTGTCCACCTGTGACTCCACTTTCAGGGAGCTATGAACATGTACCCCCCCGATCTCTTTGTTCTATAACTTTCCCAACACCCTATCATTAACTATGGAAGTCTACCTTCTTGGTTATCCTCATCTACCTTCTTGGTTATCCCTTCAAAAAACTCAATCAAATTTGGGAGACATGATTTTCCATTCACAAAGCCATGCTGACTCCCTAATCCGTCCTTGCATCTCTAAATGCCTGTAGATCCTGTCTCTCAAAATACCTTCCAACAATTTACCCACCACAGATGTGAGGCTCACTGGCCTGTAGTTCCCAGGCTTTTCCCTGCAGCCCTTTTTAAACAAAGGCACAACATTTGCCATTCTCCAATCTTCAGGCACCTCACCCGTGACTTTCGATGATTCAAATATCTCGGCTAGAGCACCCGCAATTTCCTCCCTAGCCTCCCACAATGTCCTGGGATACACTTCATCAGGTCCTGGGGATGTATCTATCTTGATGCGCTTTAAGACTTCCAGCACCTCCTTCTCTGTAATATGTACAGTCCTCAAGACTTCACTATTTATTTCCCCAAGTTACCTAACATCCATGCTTTTCTCAACAGTAAATACTGATGAGAAATATTCATTTCGGATCTCGCCCATCTCTTGTGGATCCACAATTAGATGACCTTGTTGATCCTTAAGAGGCCCTACTCTCTCCCTTGTTACTCTTTTGCCCTTTATCTATTTGTAGAAGCTCTTTGGATTCTCCTTTCCCTTATCTGTGAAAACAATCTCGTGTCCCCCTTTTTGCCCTCCTGATTTCTCTCTTAACTCTACTCCTACACCCCGTATACTCTTCAAGAGATGTTCAAGTTGGTCTGAGAAGAGTAGGATTTTGGGGTCAGGAAACTTGCACAAAACATCAGATTAATTTATCACAACCTGAACAGCAGATAATTTTGTACATGGAAGGAAACAGCTCTGTTCACAATCACGTTAGGGAGAAACTGCAAATGTGGAGACTGAGTGATTCAGTTTCCTGGCGGACCATTTCTTATGGTTTTTAAATTCAGCACATTTCTATTTTTACGAGTTTAATATATTATGGGACGGCATGGTGGCACAGTGGTTAGCACTGTTGCCTCATAGCGCCAGGGACCTAGGTTCAATTTCTGGGTTGGGTCACTGCCTGTGCGGAGTCTGCACATTCTCCCTGTGTCTGCGTGGGGTTCCTCTGGGTGCTCTGGTTTCCTCCCACAGTTGGAAAGACATGCTGGTTGGGTACATTGGCTATGCTAAATTCTCCCTCTGAGTACCCGAACAGGCGTCGAAGTGTGGCAACTCAGGGATTTTCACAGTAACTTCATTGCTGTGTAAATGTATGCCTACTTGTTGCATTAATAAATAAACTTAAATTATATTACATGTAGCTATGCTGTATCTTTCCAGAGTCATTACCCCACAGAAGGAATCCATTGGGTTTCTCAAGTCTATTTGACGCTTTGTAGACTGGTTACACAGCCTGAAAAAACATCACAACGTGCAGAGTGGGCAGAAACAGTAGACATTTTCTGTGTGTGGACGAGGCTTCAACCTGGAGAGACACAAGGACTCTGGCACCATGGAGAAACAGTGGAAATGGGAGGATTGTGGGAAGGGATTCAATTACCCATCTGCACTGAAAACTCATCAATGCAGTCACACTGGGGTCGAGGCTGTTCAGTTGTGCTGACTGTGGGAAGGGATTCACTGTTATCTGCTCTGCAGAAACAGCGAGTTCACACCGGGGAGAGACCGTCCGCCTGCTCTGAGTTTGGGAAAGGATTCTCTGAGCCATCCAGTCTGTGGAGACACCAGAGAGTTCATATTGGAGAGGCCATTTATTTGCACTAAGTGTGGAAGTAAAAGAATAATTCAACCCCTGTTGAGACATTATGGCAATCACTCAGCTTAGACCTATTATCTGCTCTGACTCTGGGTGTTAACTAAATTATTTGAGATTAAATATATAAAGATGGAGGGCATTGATTGGATGATTGAGTGCAAATAAAGAGAGACACTGTCACATTGAGGAAGTATGTACCTGTAATGCTTCACTCTGTAAATAAATCTATTCCAAGTAAAAGATTGACTCCTGTTTCTTCCTTAGGGTCAGAGGTTTACAGCATGAAAACAGGTCCTTTGGCCCAACTTGTCCATGCCGCTCTTTTTTTTTAAACCCCTAAGCTGGTCCCAATTGCCCTTGTTTGGCCCATATCCCTCTATATCCATCTTATCCATGTAACTGTCAACGCTTTTTAAGGACAGAATTGTACCCACCTCTACTACTACCTCTGGCAGCTTGTTCCAGACACTCACCACCCTCTGAAAAAACTGCCCCTCTGGACCCTTTTGTATCTCTCCCCTCTCACCTTAAACCCATACTCTCTAGTTAATTCTCCCCTACCTTTGGGAAAAGATATTGATTATCTAACTGATCTACGCCTCATTATTTTTTAGACCTCAATAGGTCACCCTTAAACCGCCTACACTCCAGAGAAAAACATCCCAGTCTATCCAGCCTCTCCTTATAACTCAAACCATCAAGTCCTGGTAGCATCCTAGTAAATGTTTTCTGCACTCTTTCTAGTTTAATATTCTTTCTATGATGGGATGACCAGAACTGTACACAGTATTCCAAGTGTCGCCTTATTGTACAACTTCAATGAGATGTCTCAACTCCTGTATTCAATGTTCTGACCAATGGAACCAAGCATGCCGAATGCCTTCTTCACCACCTGTGACTCCACTTTTAAGGAGCTATGAACCTGAACCCCCAGATCTCTTTGTTCTGTAACTCTCCCCAATGTCCTACCATTAACTGAGTAAGTCTTGCCCTGGTTCAATTGACCAAAATGCATCACCTCGCATTTAGATAAATTAAACTCCATCTGCCAATTGTCAGCCCACTGGTACAATTGATCAAGATCCCGTTGCAATCCGAGATAACCTTCTTTACTGTCCACTATGCCACCAATCTTGGTGTAATCTGCAAACTTACTACTACCATGCCTACTAAATTCTCATCCAAATCATTAATATAAATGACAAATAACAGTGAACACAGCACCGATCCCTGAGGCAGACCACTGGTCACAGGCCTCCAGTTTGAAAAACAACCCTCTACAACCACCTTCTGTCATCAAGCCAATTTTGAATCCATTTGGCTAACTCATCCTGGATCCCGTGAGATTTAACCTCATGCAACAACCTACCATGCGGTACCTTGTCAAAGGCCTTGCTAAAGTCCATGTAGACAACATCAACTGCACTACTCTCATCTACCTTCTTGGTTACTCTTTCAAAAAACTCAATCAAATTTGTGAGAGATGATTTTCCACTCACAAAGCTATGCTGACTGTCCCTAATCAGTCCTTGCCCTTTAAATGCGTGTAGATCCTATCTCTCAGAATACCTTCGAACAACTTACCCACTACAGATGTGAGGCTCACTGGCCTATAGTTCCCAGGCTTTTCCTTGCAACCCTTTTTAAACAAAGGCACAACATTTGCCATCCTCCAATCTTCAGGCACCTCACCTATGGCTGTCGATGATTCAAATATCTCTGCTCGGAGACCTGCAATTTCCTCCCTAGCCTCCTCCACTGTAGGATTCCCTATCAGCATTATAACATGGTATTGTCAGGGTCTGATTAACTGCCAATGTTCTCGGAGTCTGAATCACATGACCAGTGGAAGAATGAAGTGGAGATGTGGACATGGGTTATATCTTTACCAAGGAGGAAACAAGATCTGGCCTTGGCATTGTCACTTCCTAACAAAAGGAAAATCGGAAGCCAAGTACTTTGACAGCTGGAAACCCATCAGTTGGACGCTGAAGGTTTGAATCTTTGATTAGGGTTCATTTTGAGATTTACAAGATAGATGATGTATTGGTTGCCTATGAAGCATGATTGGATTTTGACAAGTTTTGTGTGAGGGTGAAAGCATCTTTAGTGCATCTGGATATCGCAACAAAAGACAGGATTGGAACAGCACTAATACGCGATTGAACCCCAGCAAAGACTGGGGAACTATTAACAGGTGTTTCAGGTCTGAATGAAAATATCATCGTGTGATAAACACTCGCAGTGAGACACAACACAGAGAATTCTGAGGCTGAACACAATGATGATGGTTATCACTCTGAAGGAATTGGAATGTCATAAGGAATTTGGTCCAATGATGAGTGTGTTAGTCACAGACTCAGTCACCTGTTCTGTTACTTACCCCATAACCTTTCACCCCCTTGTTAATCAAGAATATATCCAGCTCTGCCTTCAAGATATTCAAAGGTGATTCTTACAGCAACTTTTGAGGAAGAGTTCCAGAAACTCACAACCCTCTGAAAAAAATACTTTCCTCATCTCTGCCGTAAATGAATGATCATTTATTTTAAACAGTAACCCCTTATTCTAGATTCTCCTACTAGAGGAAACATGCCCTCCACATCCACCTCCTGTCAAAACCCCTCTGGATCTTATATGTTTGATTCAAGTTGCCTCTTACTCTTCAAAACTCCAGTCTAACCTTGCCTCATAATCCCATTCCACAGTGACTGCACCTCGACAGTGTGTGGATCAGATCGAAGATGTTACCCAGATTCACCTCATGGTGAAGAGTGACACAAGGTTAAGGAGTATGAAAGGTTTCCAGTTGGTGATATCAATAGATTGAAGCCACTAAAGAGAGTGTTGATTCCATGTAAAGTAGCTGGAGTCAGCACTCCAGGCCTGGTGTAGTCTGGTGTGTCTGACAGTGAACCTCCTCAGTTTAATGTTGAGTGAATCTTCCATGAAAAAGGCACAAATGCAACTGGACATGGAACAAGGTATGATTGTTTTATTTGGAAAGTCAGTGATCTGCAGTTTACTCAATCAGGACATTATCGTATCCTCTTAACAAAACCTGATGTTTCTAATCATAGGGTTTGAGAAGGATTCATGGCATCAGGTGAAGAGAATCAGAAAAAAATTACAAATTGTCTTAAAGCTGCACAAACAATTTGCTTGTCCTATCTAACAAAGATTAAAAATCCTGCTACAAGATGCAAGGCTGGTTGGTGAAGAGTATACGAGACTCAGAACAGATTAGTACAAAGTATCGGACAAAGCCATTACATCCTTCCCTTGGCTCATGAAGAAGTTGCTGTGCATCTAAAGGTATGAGACAAAGACAGAATTATTTTCATTCTACACTTTATCGATATGGTGACCCAATTTAGTCTTTCTCCAATAATACATGGTAAGGACAAAAGGATGATTCTAGAACAAGTCATTGAGAAGTGGACAGGGACTGGACCTGGGGCACCAGCTAGGTTTCTGACTGATAATGGAGGGGAATTTGTTAATGATGAGTTTGGAGACGTGTGTGAAAACATGAACACGGCAGCTGAAAGTCCTTTCAGTGATGGACTCTGTGAAAGGAATCACACGGTGATCGATGAAATGCTGCAGAAAATCTTAGCTGATCAGCCAAACTGCAAGTTGATAACTGCACTGGCCTGGACGATTCAGGGAAAGAATTCACTTCAGATGGTTGGAGGGTATAATCCCTGTCAATTGGTCTATGGGAGAAATCCCAAATTACCCTCTGTGCCGGGCAATCGCCCTCCTGCTTTTGAAGGTATGACAATTAGCACAATTTTTATTCATTTATTATCGAATTGTTTCACTAAAATAATTGCTCGAGCGAAGAAATTGTGGATCCTAGAAGAGCGGTGTCTTATAATGTAATACTTTGTACAAAATAAAGAACATCATATTTTTCTTCTACAATTTGTTTTGAAATATTGTTGTGTGAGTTGTTACAATTCAGGTTGGAAACATTAACGTTTCAAGAGAAATTTAAACACCCAGTGATTAACTGAAAAAATTACATCAGAAGATTCCAGGTTTTTAAACAAAAACAAACTTTACTTCATATAAAACAAAAGAAATATTAAAAACCAGCATGATTAATTATATTTTGTGAAGATTTATGCTGTAAACTCAGTTCTACTTTTCAACCCCTCTTTAGCTCTGAAGAGTCACGTGGACTCAAAACATGAATCCTATTTTCACTCACCACAGATGCTGTCAGACCTACTGAGTTTTTGCAGTATTTTTCAGCTTTTGTTTGTACTTTTTATCCCCCCCTCCTCCCTGCGCGCGCACACACACACACACACAAAAGAGTTCCCTTATATTTAATAACATAGAAACATAGAAACTAGAGGCAGGAGTAGGTCATTTGGCCCTTTGAACCTGCTCCACCATTTATCGTGACCATGGCTGATCATCGAATTCAATATCCTGATCCCTCCCTGCCTCCCATATCTCTTGACCCTTTTTGACCCAAGAGCTATATCTAATTTCTTCTTGAAGGTTCATTCACTTCTGTTCCTGGAACCATCCCAAAGGAATGTCAATGCTCTCCAAGATTCACTTTAATTCTCCTCACTTTTCCAGCTATTCTCCAAGATTTTATGGGGATCCTTCCATTAGCTTTCGACTAAACAACTTTTCTTTAAGACCTCAAACCTGTGGCCTCCTCAGTTCAAGCATGGGCTTCACTGCCTTCTTCCTGAGGGATTTAAACATTGGGAACACCCCGGATTCCTAATGACCCTCTTGGCTCCAGGTCCCACAGCTGGTTCACAGCTCCTGGTCCCACAGCTGACGGTTTCCAAGCTAACTGCAGACTGCCTGCTTTCTGTGAGAAACACCCAGAATTCCAATCAAGGCTCAACCCTGAATCACTTATCCCCATGGTAACAGAGACCAATTGGGATGTCCAATAGATGTTTAAATTAATTAACTTGTAATTTCAAAACCAAACATGTAACCCTGAGGTCTGCCTGATGAGTTCACCTCTGTAACAAAGGCAGGACGATAAGTGTCAGACCCAATGGTCCTCATTTTACCAGCACACCCGCCCTAAATTTGGGCGGACGAGGCTCACAGAACGGAATTCTCCATTGTCCTCGGACACGATCTTACGAGCCTCGGGCGGGCCAGTAAAATTCCGGCCAATGTCTCCAGGTCTCCTGCTAAAAGAGGCTGAGCCCAGCCCCCTTTTTATAGCATTAGCTGCTGTACTCTTCTCAATAAGAGTTTAAATGTCCCAAATCTTGTGTTAATTGTGCTACTTCCAGCTGATTTTCACAGTAGAAAATGTGATTTTCAGCATCTACAATAATCAAATATCCCGTGGCTGTTTTTTTCTAAATCAAATTACTTGCAATCTTCTTGAATGAACATGTCAAAACTGAAGGAATTCCCTCTGTGTATTTAATTAGAAATGTCTCACTGTGACTCAAAGAGGAAGAGTCCAGCTGTCCTTTTACAGTTCTTATCCTTCCAGCTTTGACTCCTTAAATCAACATGGGCCACATCTTGTGATTGCAAAGTCCCTTCGGGTATTTTTACCAGATTCTCAACCCAGATTTTTGATTTTAAAAAAACTAATTCTCAAGCTCAAAGTTAATTTGTAAAACAGGAATGATTAGACAGACACAAACCTCTTCCTCAGGAAGAAATGAAAATGTATCACCATCTAAATATCCTATTTAGAATATTACAATTTTCTGTACATATTAATAACAGCCATGATCATATTGAATGGCGGAGCAGCTCAAAGAGCATCAGCCCACTGGAAGCTAAATCCTGAGATCGGTCAGTCCAGCAGAAAGAAACCCTCCGACCGTCCCACTTCGGGGAGGCGATGGCCTAGTGGTATTATTGCTAGACTATTAATCCAGAAACTCAGCTAATGTTCTGGGAACATGGGTTCGAATCCCACCACGACAGATGGTGGAATTTGACTAAAAAATATCTGGAATTAAGAATCTACTGATGACCATGAAACCGTTGTCGATTGTCAGCGTTCTTCAGGGAAGGAAATTTGTCGTCCTTACCTGGTTTGGCCGACATGTGATTCCAGAGCCACAGCAATGTGACTGACACTCAACTACCCTCTCGAGAGAAACTAGGGATGGGCAATAAACGCTGACCAGCCAGCGACACCCATGTCCCACGAATGAATAATAAAACTGTCAGAGTGAACATGGTTCAGTTCTGGATGTGGAATAACAGCAGAATCCAGTCCCTGTAATCACTTGTGAACTCGCTGGTATCTGAACAGATTGGATAACTGAGTGAATGCCATCCTGCACAGACCCAGTGAATGGCCTCTCCCCAGCATGAAGACACTGGTGTGTCAGAAGGTTGGATGAATCAATGATTGCTTTCTCACTCAGCTGAACAGCCTCTCCCTGTTGTGAACTCACTGGTGTGTCTGCAAGTGAGATAATCGATTAAATCTCTTCTCACACTCTGGACAGCTGAATGGCCTCTCCCCTGTGTGAACTCGTTCATGTCTCAGCAGGTCAGATGAAGTAGTGAATGCTTTCCCACACTCAGAGCAGGTGAACGGTCTCTCCCTGGTGTGAACTCGCTGGTGTATCTGTAGGTTGTAGGAGAGAGAGAATCCCTTTCCACATTCAGAGCAGGTGAATGGCCTCTCCCCAGTGTGAACTCGCTGGTGTGTCTGCAACTGAGATAACCGACTGAAACTCATCACACACTTGGAGCAGGTAAATGGCCTCTCCCCACTGTGAATTCGCTGGTGTATCCGGAGGTTGGAGGAGCGAGAGAATCCCTTTCCACACTGTGAACAGATGAACGGCCTCTCCCCTGTGTGAACCCGCTGGTGTGTCATTAAGTCGGATGAATTAGTAAATCCCTTTGCACACTTAGTGCAGGTGAATGGTCTCTCCCCAGTGTGACTGCGCCGATGAATTTCCAGCTCCGAGGGGAATCTGAATCCCTTCCCACAATGTCCACATTTCCACAGTTTCTCCATGGTGCCAGTGTCCTTGTATCTCTCCAGGTTTGCTGATTAGTTGCGGTTGGTGTGTGTGTGTGTGTTACACCAATGTTTAAAATCTTTTCAAGCAGATAAAAGAGAGAAACATTTCTCCTGGACTCAAATGCCGATAATATTCTGGTACCAATAATAGAACAATTCTGTTAATTCTTCACATGATGTTTCCTTTGAGATTTCAATCAGTAAATCCTTCCCTCCATTATCCTGTAAAAGGAGTTGACAAAAGTCATCACCGTCAGAGCTGGATAGAAATTCAGAACAGATAATTCTGAATATAACTGGACTAAAAACATGTGGTATACAATGCTGCATTTCTTAATTAGATAGGTGATGGGAAGGACATTTGAGAAAACTATATTTACTCCAGATTTTAAAAGCAATCTTTTTGAATTGTAATGTCTCTTTGACTGGAACTATATAACATAACTACATGCTATAATTACAAGAATAAAACAATGAATCTTATTACCGAAACATAAATATACCAAATATATGAACACAAGCTATATCTCTGTTGTGACTAATCTAAAAAGTAAACAAATTTCCAGAAAGTTCCAATGGAATACTGAAGGACAAGGTTTCACATTTTAAAAAATACTTTACAAATCAATCTAAAACCAGCATCACTAAATCATGCAAAGAGAGAAACACTATTTGAATGCACAAGATAAATTACACTTTAAAAAGCTCAGACAATAAAAACAGGTTTCACAAAATCACAAACATTTCCCCCTCAGTATATTTGGCTCTAATTCCAGTTACAGAGTCCCACAACTCTCTGTAATTCCCAGGGGGAGAAATAAAGTGTTTTCCTCACAGCTGTTGTCCAGAGGATGAAGTTTGAGTCTGTGTGTGACGTTTGAGTCTGTGGTGAAGTTTGAGTCTGTGTGTGAAGTTTGAGTCTGTGGTGAAGTTTGAGTCTGTGGTGAAGTTTGAGTCTGTGGTGAAGTTTGAGTCTGTGGTGAAGTTTGAGTCTGTGTGTGAAGTTTGAGTCTGTGGTGAAGTTTGAGTCTGTGGTGAAGTTTGAGTCTGTGGTGAAGTTTGAGTCTGTGGTGAAGTTTGAGTCTGTGTGTGAAGTTTGAGTCTGTGGTGAAGTTTGAGTCTGTGTGTGAAGTTTGAGTCTGTGGTGAAGTTTGAGTCTGTGGTGAAGTTTGAGTCTGTGGTGAAGTTGGAGTCTGTGGTGAAGCTACAAACAGAAGCTGTTCTGTTTCAAATCAAACTGCGGGACTTGGAAGAAAATGATGGGAAGCTGGCAGCCCAGCACGCAGGCGCAGAGAGCGCTGCTGAGCCGAGCTGTCCGGAGCAGGCGCACAGAGCGCTGCTCAGCCGAGCTGTCCGGAGCAGGCGCAGTGCGGCTGCCGCCAGCGGTCGCTCTCGATCTCTTTTTGGAGCAGCAGCCGCCGTAGAGAGAGGGGGGAGGGGGAGATCACCGAGCGGCTTCTCGCTCTGGCCGGAGCCGCCAGCCGGTTGCCCGGAAACCTTGGCTCGAGGAGGTGCAGAGGGAGGGGAACAATGGGTGGGGGCGGGGCTCCCGTGTCCGCTCGCCCGGGCCTGCGCACTGGAACCCGAGGATGTCACTGCGGTGCAGACTGATTCCTATTGGCTGATATAGGCAGGCCTCCATTGACATCACAATGCGGAAGTTTGTTGATGATTTTCAGAGTGAAACTTCCTCCTCTGGGAACATCTGGGAGGAAATCAATGTTTCCCTCTTTCCATTTCTTTTCTCATTCTGGGGGAAATTGGGGACTCGCAGCAACTGAAGGGAGAGGAAGTGAATTCAGGGAGGCTGCAGACTGGAACTATTACAGACGAACATCGGAATTAGGAGCAGGACGAGACCCAGGTATCTTTTTCTTTCTCTCTCTCAGATATTGACATCTTTTGGCTCCCTCAGGTTGTCACATTTATTTATCTAACAAGATAACCTCTTACCTAATGCTCACAATTAAAGGCGGAGAAGACTGTTTAAATGAACAGTAAATTCACTGGGACAGAGATATGTTTAATGTAGTTATATGGTACGTGCTGTGTTATTTATGATTCCCTATTTCTTGTCTTGACATATAAAAGGCACTGTGTCAACATTGCCTATTTCCACTGATGGAGACATTCCAACATAGAAGGAATCCATTTGGCAACTCAAATCCATGCCAACCCTCTGTGGAGCAATTCAGTCAGTCCCATTCCCTCTCTGTACTCCCATTCCCCTGAGTTTCACATCACAATGGAATGGATGAGAATTCCAGATGAGCTGAGACTGGGGTGGAGTCGGGTGATGTTACTGAGGTGGAAATAGTGATGATGATGTGGATGTGTGGCTGGAAGCTCATCTTGGGGTGAAATATTTCACCAGGGTTGTGAACAGCTTGTTTCAGGTCAGACATGTTTGTGATTTATACAAACGATCTGGAAGAAGGTGTAACTGGGGTGAACAGTAAGTTTGCGGACGACACAAAATTGGCAGGACTTGCAGATAGTGAGGAATCATAGAAACCCTACAGTGCAGAAGGAGGCCATTCGGCCCATCAAGTCTGCACCGACCACAATCCCACCCAGGACCTACCCCCACATATTTACTCGCTAACCTACGCATCTCAGGACTCTAAGGGGAAATTTTTAACCTGGCCAATCAACCTAACCCGCACACCGTTGGACTGTGGGAGGAAACCGGAGCACCTGGAGGAAACCCACGCAGACACGAGGAGAATGTGCAAACTCCACACAGACAGTGACCCGAGCCGGGAATCAAACCCAGGACCCTGGAGCTGTGAAGCAGCAGTGCTAACCACTGTGCTACCATGCCGCTCCTTAGAGGAGCATTGTCAGAAGCTACAGAAGGATATAGATAGGCTGGAAATTTGGGCAAAGAAATGGCAGATGGAGTTCAATCCTGATAAATGCGAAGTGATGCATTTTGGTAGAAATAATGTAGGGAGAAGCTATACGATAAATGGCAGAACCATAAAGGGTGTAGATACGCAGAGGGACCTGGGTGTGCAAGTCCACAGATCCTTGAAGGTGACGTCACAGGTGGAGAAGGTGGTGAAGAAGGCATATGGCATGCTTGCCTTTATAGGACGGGGCATAGAGTATAAAAGTTGGGGTCTGATGTTGCAGATGTATAGAACGTTGCTTCGGCCACATTTGGAATACTGCATCCAGTTCTGGTCGCCACACTACCAGAAGGATGTGGAGGCTTTGGAGAGAGTACAGAGGAGGTTTACCAGGATGTTGCCTGGTATGGAGGGGCTTAGTTATGTGGAGAGATTGGGTAAACTGGGGTTGTTCTCCCTGGAAAGACGGAGGATGAGGGGAGACTTAATAGAGGTGTATAAAATTATGAAAGGCATAGATAGGGTGAACGGTGAGAAGCTTTTCCCCAGGTCGGTGGTGACGTTCACGAGGGGTCATAGGTTCAAGGTGAAGGGGGGAGGTTCAACACAGATATCAGAAGGACATATTTACACAGAGGGTGGTGGGGGCCTGGAATGCGCTGCCAGGCAAGGTGGTGGAGGCAGACACACTGGGAACGTTTAAGACTTATCTAGATAGCCATATGAACGGAGTGGGAATGGAGGGATACAAAAGAATGGTCTAGTTTGGACCAGGGAGCGGCACGGGCTTGGAGGGCCAAAGGGCCTGTTCCTGTGCTGTATTGTTCTTTGTTAGAACCATAGAAAATTACAGCTCAGAAACAAGCCTTTTGGCCCTTCTTGTCTGTGCCGAACCATTTTTTGCCTCGTCCCACTGACCTGCACTTGGACCATATCCCTCCACACCCCTCTCATCCATGAACCCGTCCAAGTTTTTCTTAAATGTTAAAAGTGACCCCGCATTTACCACTTTATCCGGCAGCTCATTCCACACTCCCACCACTCTCTGCATGAAGAAGCCCCCCCTAATATTCCCTTTAAACTTTTCTCCTTTCATCCTTAACCCATGCCCTCTGGTCTTTTACTCCCCTAGCCTCAGTGGAAAAAGCCTGCTTGCATTCACTCTATCTATACCCATCAAAATCTTATACACCTCTATCAAATCTCCCCTCAATCTTCTACGCTCCAGGGAATAAAGTCCCAACCTATTCAATCTCTCTCTGTAACTCAGCTTCTCAAGTCCCGGCAACATCCTTGTGAACCTTCCCTGCACTCTTTCAACCTTATTTATATCCTTCCTGTAACTCGGTGACCAAAACTGTACACAATACTCCAAATTTGGCCTCACCAATGCCTTATATAACCTTACCATAACACTCCAACTTTTATACTTGATACTCCGATTTATAAAGGCCAATGTAACAAAGGCACTCTTTACGACCCTATCCACCTGTGATGTCACTTTTAGGGAATTCTGTCCCTGTATTCCCAGATCCCTCTGTTCAACTGCACTCTTCTGAGTCCTACCATTTACCCTGTACGTTCTACTTTGGTTTGTCCTTCCAAAGTGCAATATCTCACACTTGTCTGCGTTAAATTCCATTTGCCATTTTTCAGCCCATTTTTCTAGTTGGTCCAAATCCCTCTGCAAGCTTTGAAAACCTTCCTCACTGTCCACTACACCTCCAATCTTTGTATCATCAGCAAACTTGCTGATCCAATTTACCACATTATCATCCAGATCATTGATATAGATGACAAACAACATGTTCTTTGACATGTTGCCAGGAAGAGGGATAGAGTTGTTGGCAAGCGAGTGGAGTTTGGAGAGGGGACTGAAGACAGTGGGTTCAGTCTTCCCAGTATTTATATGAAAGAAATTTCTGTTTGTTTAGTACTGGAAGTCAGATAAGTCAGGATGGTGTGAGTTGGGGGAACTCGGAGGTGATGGTGTTTATACCCATCTGCTATCTCGGTCCTTCTAGTTGGTGGAGTTGAGGGTTTGTGAGATTCTGTCAAAGTTCTTGTCAAGTTGTAGATGTATAAAATCCCTTGCCTTCACCCCGGCCACTCCTACTTCTCTCTATCTCCTCCCAAAGTGCCGAAAGAGTCTTATGTAGACCCAGGCTGTGTGGCAGGGTTCATTCCCTGAAGGATATCAGTGAACCAGTTGGGTTTGTATGACAATCCAGCAGCTTTCTTGGTTACCCTTTCCTCACGGCAGACCCACAAATTAGCAGATTCATTCAGCTCAATTTCACAACCCACCTTTGTGTTTTTGTGGGTTCTTTCACACTCACTTTTTTCTGTTTTAAATCAATTTCACAGGGGTTTACAAGAAGAAGATTTGCAGTTGAGAAACTGAAACAAAACATGATATCAGAACCTGATGAGTCGGCCAATTTACTGTAACCTGAATATCATTGTATTTTGAAATTGGAAGAAAAAAGCACCGTTCACAGTGGAGAGAAACTGTACATGTGTTCTGTTTGTGGACAAGACTTCAACCAATCATCTGACCTTTGGGAACATAATTGCAGTCACAACAGGGAGATGGGATGGAAGTGTGAGGATTGTGGGAAGGAATTCAATTACCCATCCCTGCTGGAAACTCATCGACGCAGTCACACTGGTGAGAGGCCATTCATCTGCTCTCAGTGTGGGAAGAGATTCACTCAGTTATCCAGCTTACATATACACCAGAGGACTCATGCTGAGGAGAGGCCGTTTACCTGCTCCCAATGTGGGAAGGGATTCAATCAGTCATCCAATCTAGCAACACACCAGCGAGTTCATACTGGGGAGAAACCGTTCACCTGCTCTGAATGTGGGAAGGGATTTTCTCACTCATCCACTCTGCTGATACACCAGCGAACTCACACTCAGGAGAGGCCATTCACTTGCTCCCAGTGTGGGAAGGGATTTGCTGACTCATCTACTTTGTTGAAACACCAGCGAGTTCACACTGGGGAGAGGCCATTCACCTGTTCCCAGTGTGGAAAGGGATTTGCTCAGTCAGCCACCTTGTTCACACACCAGCGAATTCACACTGGGGAGAGGCCATTCACCTGCTCTGTGTGTGGGAAAGGATTCAGTCGGTCATCAACTCTGCTGACACACCAGCGAGTTCACACTGGGGAGAAACCATTCATCTGCTCTGTGTGTGGGAAAGGATTCAATCACTCATCCAACCGAGCAATACACCAGCGAATCCACACAGAGGAGAGGCCATTCACCTGCTCTGTGTGTGAGAAGGGATTCAATCAGTCGTCTAAACTAGCAATACATCAGCGGGTTCACACTGGGGAGAGGCCATTCACCTGCTTGCAGTGTGGGAAGGGATACGTTACCTCGTCGAATCTTCTGACGCACCAGCGAATTCACAACTAACTATTGTAATTGGATTTAAAATTAGGGAGAAACCATGAAAATGTGCAGACTGTGAGGAGAGTTTCAGTTACCCGTCAGAGCTGGAAGCACACTGGGGGCTGTTTGAAGATGGAGGGTTTCTACAAGCTGCTCTAAGACTTGTCTTCTCTCTGAAACTTCAGGACAGTCTATACTCATTATAGCAAGTATATTTATGGTTTCTAACTGTAATTGAAGTGGGATCTACATCTCGGAGGAATGTTGCATATTTGGAACTGAAATTGTGCTAAATTAGAAATTAAAGTTGTTTCCTTTCACTTTTAAATATTGTTCAACTGTTAATAGTTGAGCTGCTTCATTTTTTGGAATTATATTTAAGCTATCATTAAATAAAGTTTGTTTTACCATGAAAGATTCCTAATTTGTCAGTGGAATTACTCCTGGAGTGAAGCATCCTATCCTCACATTTATGCCAAAATAGAAAAATTTGTTTGGATCTAATCTGGCTTCCGAACATAATTTATGGGTTCTGGTCCAGGACACTTTTGGAAGGGACTCACTCAATAATCTACCCTCCAACCACCCCCGCTTCACACTGGGGAGAGACCTTTTAAATGCCCAGACTGTGAGAACTGCGATAAAAGCTGTGGAGAAGTGATGCCTCATCAACGTGTTCACACTGATGAGAGAGCATTCAGCTGCTTTTACTGCGAGATGGGGTTCAGGGAATCATTTCAACTCACTGTCCACCAGCGAGTTCACACTGGGGAGAGGCTATTCACCTGCTCTGAGTTTGGGAAGAGATTCACTCAGTTTTGAGGTTCGATTTCCAGTATCTGCAGTATCTTATTTTGATCTGATTTTTTGTTTGATTTATTATTGTCGCATGGATTGGGATACAGTGAACAGTATTGTTTCTTGCGCGCCATACAGGCAAAACCTACCGTTCCAGCATTTTCTGTTTTAGTTCCTTTTGAAGGGTTCTCCCTCTCTCCTCCATCCACACCGACAACAACAAGTCTGAGGAGCTCATGGAGCTCCTTTGTCACTAAGATTGAGACAGTCTGATCAGCTGCCTCTGCTGTTTCCCTCGCTTCCATTGGGTCAAACTGTGTCTAACAATTTGCCCAACCCTAAACTCATCTTTCTTTAGTTTCTCTCTGTCAAGCAGTCAATTTAGTAACCTATATTTGTATTGTTGGATATTAGAAATAAGATATACATTTAAGTGAGTTTAATTCGGTGTTTCTGTGTACAGAAGGGTTAATAGTTTCATAGATTAATGTTAAATAAAGGTGTTTGCATGTATGGGGTTTTGGTTTCATTTCAAACTGTGCCTGTATTGTATTCAGAGAGTTTACAATGTGAAAACACACATAAGGAAAGACGAGGTAAGGAAAGACTTGGCAACCAGTGGCCATTTTGGGTCAGAAATAATTTTTGAGTTAGCTGAAGAGGAAACTGCCAGAACCATTAGGCAGAACAATGGAGTAAGGGCAAGAAAGAAAGTCCCAGAAGTTGAAGAACAGATAGTTCTAGAAACCAGGGAATGAAAAAAGTCTGAGGAAAACTGAAGTCAAAGGGAATCTGAACAAGATACTGTTCCCTGAAATTAAAGAAAGGGGTAGAGAGAGGCTTCCAGTTAAAGGCAACACACCTGGTGAAGTTGGCTGGCAAAAAGCAGGACTCTGAAGTAATCCTAAGGTTGGGACTTTGGTACCACCTGTGAAACAGTAGTGTTCTGTTGATATGGCTGGGTACCTGAGAGATTGTGTGGAAGCTTGAATGCATGTGATAATCTGAGGCAGAAGAATAGTGAAAGGAGAGATTGAAATCCTGGAAGTGGATCCTTGCTGAAAAGATCTGAGAGAGTGCGTTGTTTGGGAGAACATTTTTGAGAGTGGATCTGATTGATGAAAATTTCTGTGCACCAATTTCAATGACAATGTTGCAATTTGTAATTTTACACATGACAGAATCTCAGTGTGATTACTCAGCATCAGGTAATACTCTGACCGGTGCAGTGCAAATGGTGGAACTTACTGATTAAGAACCGGTCAGAGATTACATTGAATCACAGAGAATTCTCTCATTCTTGGGCGACACGGTGACACAGTGGCTTGCACTGCTGACTCACAGTGCCAGGGTCCTGGGTTCAAATCATGGCTTGGGTCAATGTCTGTGTGGAGTTTGCACATTCTCCCCGTGTCTGCGTGGGTTTGCTCCGGTTTCCTCCCACAGTCCAAAGATGTTAGGTGGATTGGCCATGCTAAATTGCCCTGAGTGTCAGGGGGGCTAGCTAGGATAAATGCATGAGGTTATGGGGATAGGGCCTGGGTGGGATTGTGGTGGGTGCAGACTCAATGGGCCGAATGGCCTCCTTCTACACTGTAGGGATTCTATGAATATCCAGACCAGAAAGACATTGTTCGGTTTAACTAGTCTGTGCTGGTGTTTATATTTCACACAAGACACCTCCCATGCCATCTCCCTCATTTCAGCCTTTCAGCTCATCTTTCTAATCTCCTTTCCCTCATGTACTCATCACATTTTCTTTTTAAACGATGAGTTGTCCAGCTAGTTCCTGTGGCAGTGAATTTCACATTGTGATCAATCTCTGAGTATAGATGGTGAGTGACTTGGAGGGGAACGTGCAGGTGATGATGTTCCCATGCATTTGCTGCCCTTCTCCAAGGTGCTGGAGGTTGCGGGTTTGCAAGATGCTGTCAAAGAAGCCTTGGTGAGTGCTTGCAGTGAATCTTGTAGGTGGTACACACCTCCAGCTGCCATGTGAGTCAGTATTGGAGGGAGTAGATGTTTGTCGAAGGATTGCCAATCAAGCTGCTTTGTCTTGGATGGTGTTGAGCTTCCTGAGTTGTTGGTGCTGCACTAATTCAGAAAATTGGAGCTTATTCAATTCATAGAATCATAGAAACCCTACAGTGCAGAAAGAGGCCATTCGGCCCATCGAGTCTGCACCGACCACAATCCCACCCAGGCCCTACCCCCACATATTTACCCGCTAATCCCACTAACCTACGCATCTCAGGACTCTCAGGGGCAATTTTTAACCTGGCCAATCAACCTAACCCGCACATCTTTGGACTGTGGGAGGAAACCGGAGCACCCGGAGGAAACCCACGCAGACACGAGGAGAATGTGCAAACTCCACACAGACAGTGACCCAAGCCGGGAATCGAACGCGGTACACAAGAGTTGTGCCTTGTAGATGCTGGACTTTGGGGAGAAAGATTAAACAGACCTTTTAATGGAAAATTTACCTGATCTGGCCCAGACACCACGAGGAGATGGAAATGGGATGTGCTATGATTCTCAATTGAAACCCGACCCAACTGAAAAGGTGAACATTGAAGAGTTGAACATGGAGGGAGGGATGTCTGTTAGTGTTCTTCAGCAGTGGAAGTGGGGATCGGGATTGTACTGGAAGAACAGGAGTGATGGTGAAATGAGTCAGCAAATAGGGAACGGTTATTTAACCACCAGCTCGGGTTACTGAAGCCTGAATATTGTGGGAGAAAAAGGCGAGAGTGTTGCAGAGTTTAAAGTGGAACAAGAGAGTTTTAAGCTGGTGAAATTAGTGAAATCTGAGTCTCGGTTTTGTCTGCTGTCATTTTATGGAGGCCCCGTTTTGCTGAAAGCAACAGAGAAAACGCTGGAAAACCTCAGCAGGTCTGGCAGCATCTGTCAGGAGAGAAAAGAGCTGAAGTTTCGAGTCTGGATGACCCTCTGACAAACCTTTTTCTCTTTTGGTTTCAGATTCCAGCATCCGCAGTAATTTGCTTTTATCCCATTTTGCTGAAATTCTTTATTTCCACAGTTACAGAATCAGTGAAAAGACATGACACATTCTTCACAGCAGCATCAAACTCACACTGACTGTTTCCTCACTCACCTCGAGGTTATCGATTCGCCTCCGGCCTCTTCCGTTCACTCCTGCTTCGGGTGTGGTCTCAGAATGGGGAGGGGGAGGATTAGTGACCACCTCCCCGCACACCCCTCCCCTCACCCCCCTCCCCCCACAAACACACACAGAGGAACGACTCAAACACAATCATTAAATAAAGCGAAAGCAGACATACATGTTTTGTGTGTGTGTATGTGCTCGCACACAGGTACACACACACACATGAACTGAAATGCATGTACACCCACACAGACACACACTCAGACACAAGCGTGCATGCTCACAGACAAAATCGTAGGATTGCTACAGTACAGAAGAGACCATTCAGCCCTTTGAGTCTGCACTGACTCTCTGACAGAGCATCTTACCCAGGCCCTATTCCTGTTACCCCATATATTTACCCCACTAATCACCCTGATCTACATATTTTGTGACATAAAGCAGCAATTTAGCATGGTCAATCCACCTAACCAGCACATTTTGGAGTTTGGGAGGAAACTAGAGCCCCTGGAGGAACCCATGCAGACATGGGGAGAACATACAAACTCCACACAGACACAGGGGCGGCACAATGGGTAGCACTGCTGCCTCACAGCACCAGGGACCTGGGTTCAAATCAAGCCTCAGGTTGTGTGAAGTTTGTGCATTCTCCCCGTGTCTGTGAGAGTTTCCTCCAGTTGCTCCGGTTTCCACCCACACTCCAAAGACATGTGATTGAGGTGGATTGGCCGTGCTAAATTGCCCCTTAGTGTTGGGGATATGATCAGTGTAAATACGTGGGGTTATGGGGATAGGGCCTGGGTGGGGTTGTTGTTGGTGCTGGCTCAGTGGGCCGATTGGTCTCTTTCTGCACTGTCGGGATTCTATGATTTATCCAAGGCTGGGATCGAACCCAGGGCCCTGGCGCTGTGAGGGTAACCACCGTGCCACCATGCTGCCCAGGTGGGCACACAGACAGCTGCACACACTACACTGTCAATCACCTGCCTCCAGCTGTCAGTGCTGAGGAAGTGAAACCAAGCTCCCCCCCTCCTCACTCACTGCTGTGTCAGGTGGATAGTGAAATCCCACGACCATTACTGGATGGAGCGAAGGAGAGCTCCCGCTGGTTTCCGATGGCCGATCTTTATCCTTCAAACAGCCTAACATTTGGTGGTTATCCGACAGTTTGTGGGATCTGCTGTGTGCAGTGCCTGCCGGGTTTCCCAGGTGAACAGCAGTGACTGTGTTTCGGAAACAGGAAGCTGCTGTGTTGATTCAGAGCGCTCTGGAACAGCCCAGAACAAGCACGGGAGCTAAATCATTCCCTCTTTTCGATGGGTCACTCCCTCAGCGCAGTCCCTGCCGTTCTGTGGGAAGAGATGGTGACTGCACAGCAAGATCCCACAAGGCACGATGCAACACACAGCCAGGCAACTTAATTTCAGAGACGGTTTGAGGGACCCCTGGGAGAACCTGTTACAGCAGCTCGAATCTCAGGAACAGGTTACACAATTCTGTGACCTTCTGACCTGGGTGAGAGAGAGAATGAGAGGCACCAGGATAAGCCTGGAATGACTGATCCAGGAACCTCCAGTCCCATCGTCAACTCCAACAGACCTCTCATCCAAGGCTCAGCAAAGGGGGTCAACATGATAAACAACTGAATACCCAGTGAAAAAATACACAGTCCCTGCTGTCAATATCTCCAGCCATTCCACATCGGTCACAGGTACACTGGCCAGTGTCTGTCTGTGTGTGCGTGGGGGGCAGTGATGGGAGGGCATGTTACCTACAGAAAGCCTGGTCCCAGGTTAGCCAGACGGCAGGTTGTGTCCGGTGTCGATCGTCCTCGGGCCGTGTCTCAGGGAGCGATAGGAGGAGAGTGGGACCATCACAGGACCAGGCCCCCGCCTGTGTTCTCCACTCTCTGTGTGAAAGGAGAAGGTGGTAAGAATCAGAGTGGGAATAGCTTCTGTCGCGCCTGCTCCACTATTCATCATCAACCTCATCTCCACTTTCCCCGCACTCCTCCCCATCCCTCAATTCCCAAAGATTTCCCCTCTTTCCCCGCAGTCTTCCCTCATCCCTCAATTCCCAAAGATATCCCCACTTTCCCCACACTCTTCCTCCTATCTCTCAATTCCCAAAGATATCCCCACTTTCCCTGCACTCTTCCCCCATCCCTCATTTCTTTTTGTTCAATTGTGGGATATGGGCGTCTCTGACTGGCCAGCATTTATTGCCCATCCCTAGTTGCTCGAGGGCTGTTGAGAGTCAACCACGTTGCTGTGGCTCTGGAGTCACATGCAGGCCAGACCAGGTAAGGGCGGCAGATTTCCTGTGGTTGACTGTCAACTGCCCTTCAAGAGCAACTAGGGATGGACAATAAATGCTGACCAGCCAGTGATGCCCATGTCCCACGAATGAATGAAAAGAATTGGGCCCAATCTATTCAACCTCTCAGGCTCCACAGCCCTGAATGGTTTCCTCTTCCTATTTTCCTGGCTCCCCGTCACATACAGAGTGCGGATCTCACCTGGGGCGGCTGGATGAATGCCAGCCAGTCAGAGGCATGTGTGGGCAGCAGCCCCATTGCCTGGCACTTGTAGATGGCCAAGGCCAACCCCAGCAGGTTGCCGATGAAGTAGATGAGACGCTGCAGCCAGTGCTGATTCGAATTCCCCAGGACCCGAAAGACTGAGAGCGAGAATGGAAAAGCAGGAAGTTCAGGAACATGTGAGAGCCTTCCCTCATAACACAGCCCATCCATTTTAGGTATTAGTCTGGTAAACCGTCTCTGAACTGTCTCCAGCATACTTGATATCCAGCATACTTGAACACTTCCTTAACACAAGGGGCGACACGGTAGCACAGTGGTTAGCACTGCTGCTTCACAGCTCCAGGGACCTGGGTTCAATTCCTGGCTTGGGTCACTGTCTGTGTGGAGTTTGCACATTCTCCTCGTGTCTGCGTGGGTTTCCTCCCGGTGCTCCGGTTTCCTCCCACAGTCCAAAGATGTGCGGGTTAGGTTGATTGGCCAGGTTAAAAAGAAAATTGCCCCTTAGAGTCCTGAGATGTGTAGGTTAGAGGGATTAGCGGGTAAATATGTGGGGGTAGGGCCTGGGTGGGATTATGGTTGGTGCAGACTCGATGGGCCGAATGGCCTCCTTCTGCACTGTAGGGTTTCTATGATTTCTATGATTAAATAAGGTGACCAATACTGCACACAGTACTCCAGATGTGGTCTCACTAGTGACCTGTACAACTGAAGCATAACCTCCCTAGTTCTGTATTTAATTCCCATCACAATGAATGATAACATTCTATTAGTTTTCCTAATTACTTGCTGTACCTGCATATTAGCCTTTTGTGATTTATGCACTCAGACACCCAGATCTTGATCAATTGGGCCAGTGGGCTGACGAATAGCAGATGGAGTTTAATTTAGACAAATGCGAGGTGATGCATTTTGGTAGATTGAACCAGGGCAGGACTTACTCAGTTAATGGTAGGGCGTTGGGGAGAGTTACAGAACAAAGAGATCTAGGGGCACATGTTCATAGCTCCTTGAAAGTGGAGTCACAGGTGGACAGAGTGGTGAAGATGGCATTCAGCATGCTTGGTTTCATTGGTCAGAACATTGAATACAGGAGTTGGAATGTCTTGTTGAAGTTTTACAAGACATTGGTAAGGCCGCACTTGCAATACTGTGTACAGTTCCTATTATAGAAAGGATATTATTAAACTAGAAAGAGTGCAGAAAAGATTTACCAGGATGCTACCGGGACTTGATGGATTGAGTTATAAGGAGAGGCTGGATAGACTGGGACGTTTTTCTCTGGAGCGTAGGAGGCTGAGGTATGATCTTCTAGAGGTCTATAAAATAATGAGGGGGCACAGATCAACTAGATAGTCAATATCTTTTCCCAAAGGTAGGGGAGTCTAAAACTGGAGGGCATAGGTTTAAGGTGAGAGGGGAGAGATACAAAAGTGTCCAGAGGGGCAGTTTTTTCACACAGAGGGTGGTGAGTGTCTGGAACAAGCTGCCAGAGGTAGTAGCAGAGGCAGGTACAATTTTGTCTTTTAAAAAGCATTTAGATAGTTACATGGGTACGATGGGTTTAGAGGGATATGGGCCAAATGCGGGCAATTGGGATTAGGTTCGGGGTTTTAAAAAAGAAAGGGCGGCATGGACAAGTTGGGCCGAAGGGCCTGTTTTCATGCTGTAAACCTCTATGACTCAATCCCTCTGAATCTCTGAGCTCTGCAATCTCTCAAAATTTAGACAAAATGCTTATTTTTCATTCTTCCTGCCGAAATGGACAATCTCACATTTGCCCACATTCTACTCCATTTGCCAGATATTTCCCCACTCACTTAACCTTTCTATCTTTCTGTACTCTCTGTATGTCCTCTTCACAACTTACTTTCCCATATATCTGTGTGTCATCGGCAAATTTGCCAAACATCCCTTCATCCAGTCATTCATATAAATTTCATTCCTTGCCTCAAATTTGATTCCTTTTCCACTATTTAGTTTGAAACCGTCTCTATTTTCCTCATCATGGGGTTCACAAGAACACCGGCCCCAGCACAGTTCAGATGTAGACTGTCCCAATGGTACAGATCCACTTTACCCAGTACTGCTGTCAGTGTCCCATGAACCAGAACCCACCTCCCACACCAGTTAGGGCAGCACAGTGGCACGTACTGCTGCCTCACAACACCAGGGACTCGGTTCTATACTGGCTTAGAATCCCTACAATTCAGAAGGAGGCCATTCAGCCCATCACTTCTGCACCGACCATAATCCCACCCAGGCCCTATCCCTGTAACACAAAGTATTTACTCTGTTAGTCCCCCTGACACTATGGGAGAACTTACCATAGCCAATCAATTTAACCCGCACATCTTTGAACTGTGGGAGGAAACCGGAGGACCCGGAGATAGACAGAGAACATGAAAACTCCACACACACAGTCACTCGACGCCGGAATTGAACCTGGGTCCCTGGCGCTGTGAGGCAGCAGTGCTAACCACTGTGCCACCGTACCGCCCCTTGGGTCACTATCTGTGCAGAGTTTGCACGTTCACCCCGTATCTGTGTGGGTTTTCTCCGGGTGCTCCGGTTTTCTCCCAGTCTGAAAGATGTGCTGGTTAGGTGCACTGGCCACGCTAAATTCTCCCTCAGTGTAACCCGAACACGTACTGGAGTGTGGCGACTCGGGGATTCTCACAGTAACTTCATTGCAGTGTTAACGTGAGCCTACTTGTGACACTAATAAATAAACTTTAATGCAGCCTTTCAGTCACGCATTCATCCCTCCGATCTGGTCTGTCCTATACCTATTAGCATGTGGCTCAGGTAATAATTCAGAGATTATAACCATTGAGGTTCTGCTTCTTAATTTAGTGCTTAGGTCCTCATATCGACACTGAAAACCTCCTTCTTTATCTCTGTTGTTCATACCTACATTGACGAGGACAACTGGAAGCTTCCCCTCTCCACTGAAAGTTCTTCTCCAGCCCTGATCAGATGTCCTGAGCCCCGGCCCCAGACAGGCACCACAGCTGCCTTGATTCACATTCTTTGCTGCAGAGACTATACTGTCCCCCATTATCACTGCATTCCTTTTTGCTCCCCTCACTAGAATGGTTTCCTGTACCACAGTGCCATGGGTAATTGGTTCATCCACCCTGCAGCTCCCACTCATCCAAACAAGCTGAAAATACCTCAAACTGGCTGGACAATGGTAAAGGCTCCTGTCTGTGAGTTCCCTAATCTGTCTCACTCTCCTGTTCCTGACCACTGACCAAATCAGCAGACCCTGGGCCAAGAGGTGTGACTGCTCCCTGATACAAAGAATCCAGGTAACCTTCCCCCTCCCTGATGCATTGCAGTGTCTGTAGTTCAGCCTCCAGCTCATAAACTCTGAACCAGAGCTGCTTGAACTTCACTTACTGCAGACATGGTTGCCCTGGATCAAACTGACAGCCAGGAGCTCCCACACGCTGCAGCTGTGACACATCACCTGTCCTCCCATCTTTAATGTGTGCGAATAAACTGTTCAATTATTTTACCCAATTACATATTTTATTTTTGTTTTCAAGTATTTTAGTTTTTAAGTATTTTATTAACCTTACCACCAGTTGCTGTATTATTTTAATCCTTAAGAATAGAATAAACCTTCGTCACTTAGCAGATCCTCACCAAAAATCTAGCTTCTTCTCCTGTAGAAGAGTAAGATCACTTCCTGACGGCTGAGAAAGTTAGAAAGCAAAACAGCACCTCTTTCCCTTCCTTCTCTAACTCCCTTAATTACCCAACTCCCAGAACTCTATTCTAAGCTGCATTCAAGTGATGCCGGTTCAGAGCTGTTTCTGAGCTGCAGATTCAATATAGTACTCACTTGCAGACATGGACATCAAGGCCTGTATGGGTCTCCAGGCCATCATGCACACCATCATGATAGGGAGGATGGAGATGGTGTTGCCAGCCATGTACATGGTGAACAGATTCATGGGCAGCTGTTTCAATGGGCCCAAGGCAATGTCCCAGCAGCGCTGAAAACAGAAAGTGAGCAGGGTATCAGTAAAGAGAGACGGTTTGGGGAGGTCATATGCTGATCTTATACCCGGGCCTGGAAGTTAGGATGATGATTAACACAACAAGTCCCTTTATCACACAGGCTGCTGTGGTTCACCAAGGTACTTCACCATCATGGACAAACCAGACGTTGTCAGTCACACACTAAAGACACATTCAAATCCAACTTACTTTCTCAACCAGGATCCGGTCTGTTACTTGGACGCAGATGTCCGGTAGCTGTTTGTCCGAATATGTGACTGGACACATGGAGTCTCTCTGGCCACACTGTTGATCACAGCTCCTATGAGAAACAGAAAACACAAATTGGTCACCCTTTCAAGACCTTCTTTCAAGAGGGAGTCTCTCTGTTGAGGACCCCAATGTGGTGGCAACAGTGTCAGCATGAACTAAAGCTTGGGCAAACCTCAGACACACACTGCCATTGCGTGTACCAAACTGCCAGGGGAATGGAGGGATGCAGAAGTGGATTAGTGTCAATTGATAATCAGGGTGCCAATCCGCTTGCCCTCCATTGAGGGACAAAGCGACAAATCACCAGATGTACCAAATTGTATCTCGAAAACAAACACTGCGGGATATTGAGAGAGATCCAGTTCAGCTCCCGGCCCTGGAAACGAGCAATCGTTCCTCCAACCACCACCGCAGTTGGCACCTGATCAGGTGGAGGGGCTGAAACCAAAAGGGCATCTCAGGGTCATGACCTGGGGAAAAGATGCCAAGTGGGGTCTGAGTGGTTTCTGGGGGATTTGAGGGGCTGCTTTGTGCTGAGATGCTCGGTGAGGGGTAAAAGAGGCGCGAAAAACCCGGGTTGGGAAGTTTTGGGTTGGTTCCACATCCCCGGGTCATTGTGCGGTGGCCTCCCCTCGGGAGAGGCGGGCTGACCCGGCTTGCCTCCTACTCGAGCCCCCGGCTCCCCGCGCGGCCTCCGCACCTGCTGCTACCGCTCAGGTTGAGCTCGAGGGTCCACTTGTGCCAGCGCGCGCGGTTGACAAGCCCCGCCCCTGCAGCCATGACAACGCCGCCGACCGTTAACCGTCCCCCCTTTTCAAATCTGATTCCGATCCGAGGAAGAACCCGCGCGCTTCCGTCAACAAACCACTCCCGCTGCAATGCGCATGTGCGGTCCCAACCTCCTCAGCTCTGTTTACGCCGCCCATTGCCCCGCCCCCACAACTCCGCCATGTTTATTAGGGGCACATCGGTTCCGACTCGATCCACTCTCCGGCCAAATGGAGCGTCTCTGACCCGCACAAAGATGGACACCACTCAATATCAGAGATTTATAATATTGCTTCCTTAATTCCCTCACGAAAATGTCTTACACCGTATAAAACATCAATAAAACCTAAAGGACCAGATTATCCTTCTCATTCTGCAACCAAAACCAATTCAATGTTACTGGGTTTCTCCACAGATACTGCCAGACCTGCTGATGTTATCCATCATTTTCTGTTTTTATTTCACATTTCTGCAGTATTTTACATTCTGCCTCGAAGGGCTGATCCTTCCAACCAAGTTACAACGGACAGAACAATATAACATTGTGGCTTCCTCCAAGTATGAGAACTGAAGGGTGGACAATTTGCATGTATTAGTTAAAGTCAAGTTTATATTAGTCACAAGTCGGCTTAGATTAACACTGCAATGAAGTTACTGTGAAAATCCCCCAGTACTCACAGTCCGGCACCTGTTCGGGTGCACTGAGGGAGAATTTAGCATAGCCAATGCACCTAACCAGCACATCTATCGGACTGTGGGAGGAAACCGGCGCACTCGGAGGAAACCCACGCAGACACGGGGAGAACGTGCAGACTGCGCACAGACAGTGACCCAAGCTGGGTATCAAACCCAGGTCCCTGGCGCTGTGAGGCAGTAACGCTAACCACTGTGCCAAGGTTGATTAGAATCACAATATCACTGATGTAACCTAGTGATGCCAATGAAATAATGACAGTCATCTCATTGATGAGAGACAGTTTGATCTTCAATTAATTTGAAATAAGTTGTCATATGGAAAGAATACAGGTGTTGAATATAAATGAAGAGTTCAGTTTATTTTGCTCACTCTGACGAATCAGGCTGAACCTTCTACTGAGGACATACAAGGAGAAGATTTTGTCTTGTCATCCTGTTACTGACAAAGAACAAAGAGAACAAAGAACAGTACAGCACAGGAAACAGGCCCTTCGGCCCTCCAAGCCTGTGCCGCTCCTTGGTCCAACTAGACCAATCGTTTGTATCCCTCCATTCCCAGGCTGCTCATGTGACTATCCAGGTAAGTCTTAAACGATGTCAGCGTGCCTGCCTCCACCACCCTACTTGGCAGCGCATTCCAGGCCCCCACCACCCTCTGTGTAAAAAACATCCCTCTAATATCTGAGTTATACTTCGCCCCTCTCAGCTTGAGCCCGTGACCCCTCGTGAACGTCACTTCTGATCTGGGAAAAAGCTTCCCACCGTTCACCCTATCTATCCCCTTCATAATCTTGTACACCTCTATTAGATCTCCCCTCATTCTCCGTCTTTCCAGGGAGAACAACCCCAGTTTACCCAATCTCTCCTCATAGCTAAGACCCTCCATACCAGGCAACATCCTGGTAAACCTTCTCTGCACTCTCTCTAACGCCTCCACGTCCTTCTGGTAGTGCGGCGACCAGAACTGGATGCAGTACTCCAAATGTGGCCTAACCAGCGTTCTATACAGCTGCATCATCAGACTCCAGCTTTTATACTCTATACCCCGTCCTATAAAGGCAAGTATACCATATGCCTTCTTCACCACCTTCTCCACCTGTGTTGCCACCTTCAAGGATTTGTGGACTTGCACACCTAGGTCCCTCTGTGTTTCTATACTCCTGATGACTCTGCCATTTATTGTATAACTCCTCCCTACATTATTTCTTCCAAAATGCATCACTTCGCATTTATCCGGATTAAACTCCATCTGCCACCTCTCCGCCCAATTTTCCACCTATCTATATCCTGCTGTATTGCCCGACAATGCTCTTCGCTATCCGCAAGTCCAGCCATCTTGACATATTAAATAGAGCAGGAAAATACATGGGCATTGAATGGAATCTGACTTCTCCAACTGGAGTCAATGGGAGCTGTCTTGAGAACACATTGTCTGGACACTATTTTCAATAAAATACTGGAACTCTGCATATCTCCCTGCACAGCACATTTCTCCATTCAGCTTGTTCCATTTTTGTACATGGTTCCCTCTGATTCCTGTCTCTGTGTCTCTCAGCCCGCAGTAATTTACCGTGCTGTCAGTCAGCAGCTCGTGGATGGTTCCTCACTTTTCAAACTGTCGAATGATGCAGAAAATTAAGTCCCCATACCCTCTGCTCTAAAAACACTTCCGTAATTAGGGATGTGGATGAAGAAGTTAGGAGCTTTATCCTGGACTTGATGGTACAGCCGTAAGGAATATGAATGAGCTGTGCTCGAAAAACTCTAATTAATTGTAACTGATTCTCCCTCAAACTGTGTCATTGTAACTGGCTCCTGTGAGACACGGACACTAAAACTGATTTATTTTACATATTCTGATATATCCTGACCATTGATTAACTGTAAATAGCTCCTGAACCTTGGGGAGGAAAGTGTGCAGGTGACTTTCTCCCTCTCTGATGCCCCACCATGACAGCAGCTCAGACTCCAGCTCAATAACCCTGAGCACAGATTCCGCCAGCTGCAGACACTCGCCACAGATATGATTGTCCAGGTTTGCACAAACTCTCACATGCTGCAGTTCTGGCACACCACCTGCCCTGTGAAGAGCATCAAACTCCCGTCCAGTTACAGGAGAAATAAAAAAGGATTAACAACAGCATTCAACCCCTGCAGTTACACATGAACTCGCTGGTGTCTCAGCAGGTTGGATGACCGATTGAATCCCTTCCCACACTCTGAGCAGGTGAACGGCCTCTCCCCACTATGAGTGTGTTGGTGTGTCTGGAGATTGGATGATTGAGTGAACTGCTTCCCACACACAGAGCACCTGAACATTCTTTCCCCAGTGTGAACTCGCTGGTGTTGAATAAGATGAGATGATTGTCTGAATCTCTTTTCACAGTGAGGACAGCTGAATGGTCTCTTGTCAGTGTGAACAAGCTGGTGTTTGATTAGATCTGGAGAGGTTTTAAAGCAATCCCCACAGTAAAAGCATGTATATGGTCTCTTGTCACTGTGAACTCTCTGGTGTGACCCGAGGCTGGATGACTTTGTGAATCCCTTCCCACATGTGGAGCAGATGAACGGTCTCTCTCCAGTGTGAGCACGTCGATGGGTTTCCAGCTGGGATGGGTAACTGAATCCCTTCCCACAGTCCCCACATTTCCATGGTTTATCCATGGTGCCGGTATCCTTGTGTCTCTCCAGATTGGATGATCAGTTGAAGCCTCGTCCAAACATGGAATACGTGTATGCTTTCTCCCCGCTGGAAATGGTGTGATTTTCTTTCAGGCTGTGTTACTGGTTAAAGCTCTTTCCACACTCAGTTCACTGGAACAGTCATTCGGGTGTATGTGTGTGTGTCTCGGTGCTTTCCCAGTCACATCGATGCTTGAAATCTTTCCCCACAGGCAGAACAGAGAAACATTTCTCCTTTCACAGTGAAAGGTCGATGATATTTAGCTCTTGATTAATTCAGTGACTCTGACTGATCGCAAAGAAATGTTTTTCTGTCTTCAGATCATCTCCTACTGACCCCCTGTAAAAAGAATTGATGGTGTCAGTATCACTCAGTCCAGGATAGAAATTCAGAACAGAAATATCTAGTTTCTGTGCAACATTCCCACCCTCTGTTCTTCCAAATATGTGATCCAATCAAACTAAAATACGCTAAAATCAGCAACAAAGTCCTCACAAAAGGAAAGGGAATGTTCTTAACTAAACCAGAATGTTTTTTACAAACACATGAACAAGGAGCTGAGGTAGGCCATTCAGCCCCTCCACCATTTATTAAGACTGTGGCTGATTTGATAGTAACCTCAAATCTGCAAGATGCTTACCTCTGATAATCTATCGCCCCCTTGCTTACCAAGAATCTAACCACCTCTGCCTTAAAAATATTCAAAGATTCTGCTTCCACTACTTTTTCAGAAAGAGAGTTTCAAAGAGTCACAACCCTCTGAGTGAAAGAATTTCTCCTGACCTCTGTTTTAAACGGGCGACCCCTTATTTTAAACAGTGACCCCTAGTTCTAAGTTCTCTCGCAGAAGGAAACAGCCTCTTCACAACCACCTTGTCAAGACACCTCAGGATCTTATAATGGTTTAGTCAAGTCTCCTCTTGGTATTCTAAACTCCAGTGGATACAAGCCAAGTCTGTTCAAACTTTCCTTACAAGACAATACACCCATTGCTGCTATTAGTCTGTTAAACCTTCTCTGAACTGCTTCCAACATATTGACATCCTTCCTTTAATAAGGTAACCAATACTGTACACAATACTCTAAATGTGGTCTCACCAATGCCCTGCACAACTGAAGCACAACCTTGCTACTTTTGCAATCAACTCCCTCACAATAAATGGTAACATGCTATTAGCTTTCCTAATTACTTGCCCTGCCTGTATAAGAGCCTTCTGTGATTCATGCACTGGGACACAAAGGTCTCTCTGCACCTCAGAGCTCTGCAATCTCTCACCATTTAGATAAGTTTATCTTTTATTCTTCCTGCCAAAGTGGACATTTCACAGTTGCCCAATTCTACTCCATTTACCAGTTTTTTGCCCACTCACTTATCCTATGTGTATATTTTTGTAGTCTCCTTATGTCATCTTTACGACTTATTTTCCTGCTTATAGTACATTGGCCATGCTTAGTGTCCAAAGATGTGTAGGTTAGATAGTCTAACCATGATGAAATGTGTGGCATTATAGGGATAGGGCTGGTGGTGGGCCCGGGTAAGATGCTCTTTTGGAGAGTCAGGGCAGACCTTATGGGCCAAATGGACTCCTTCTCCACTGTATGTATTCTATGGTTTATGCTTCTATGGTCTATCTTGTGTGATTATCAAATTTGGCAATCATTGCTGCAATCCCTTCATCAAAGTCATTTCTATATATTGTAAACAGTTCAGTTCCCAGCAGTGATTCCTATGGCACACCACTTGCCAAAAGGGTCACCCAGATTTCCCTCAGTGTACCTGAACAGGCGCCGGTGTGTGGCGACTGGGGGATTTTACAGTAACTTCATTGCAGTGTTAATTTACCCTACTTGCGGCACTAATAAATAAACTTTAAACGTTAATGATCCACAAACTCCTCTGGGCAGCACAGTGGTTAGCACTGTTGCCTCACAGCGCCAGGGACCCTGGGTGCTTTCCCAGCTTGGGTCACTGTCTGTGTGGAGTTTGCACGTTCTCCCCGTGTCTGCATGGGTTTCCTCCGGGTGCTTCTGTTTCCTCCCACAGTCTGAAAGACGTGCTGGTTAGGTGTATTGGCCATGCTAAATTCTCCCTCAGTGTACCCGAACAAGCGCCGGAGTGTGGCGACTAGGGGATTTTCACAGTAACTTCATTGCAGTGTTAATGTAAGCCGACTTGTGACACTAATAAATAAACGTTGAAACTTTCTATTGGTTCCTGTGACTCTGCGGGAACTCGGACCCTCATTGGAAACAGACACTAAAGCCCCGCCCTCTATTGCGTCACCAAGGAGGGCACGCATGCGCGCCATTCCCCGTTGGAACAAGATGGCGGCCGTTAACTACGGCTTTGTCCCGGGAAACAGACACGGAGCTGCAGACACGGGACCTTCAGGTCAGTATTTGGGGTTTGAGGCTTTCACCACGTGTTTCGAAACATTCCCCGTTCCACGGTTGGCAATATCACTCCCTCTCGGTCACCATATTCTTACCCGTTTGGAGATACGACGAACAACAAACACTCCGTTGGCCATTGCTGCGCATGCTCCGAATACAGAGCGCTATTGCGTTTGCGCACTGCCCTGGATAGGGGACATCCACCGCCGCGGAGAACTCTGGGGAAAGTACCCACCATCTACTGTCCAAATTAATTTTTCTGCTATGATGTGGGGATTAGGGCGGCGAGGCAAATAAATGAAGTTAGGAACCAAATAAAATGAAAATCCAAGTGCACAGATCCTCCATAGAAAGAAGGAAAGTGCGAATTGGTGGAGAATCAAGAGTTCACAAAGCAGTGGCAAGAACTGCAGAAACCAACCCCTGCAATCACATAGGAACTGACCAAGTGAATCCTATCAGTGAGTAATTGTATGACCTCGTGTATGACTTAGATCATATATTTTAGTCATGTTAGCACACTAATAAAACTGAATTACTGGAAACAGGCTGCAGCTCTTTTCATTTTCATTTACTACAGTATGCAGGTGTCACTGGCATCTATTATCATTGCTGAATACTTTTGAGAAGGTGATGATAATCTGTCTTCCCTAACCACAGCAGCCCATGGAGGTTTCGGATGGTTTCTGGGTCCCCAGAATATTAGCCTGGGCCTTTGGATTACTAGCACGGTAGCACAGTGGTTAGCACTGCTGCTTCACAGCTCCAGGGTCCCGGGTTCGATTCCCGGCTCGGGTCACTGTCTGTGTGGAGTTTGCACATTCTCCTCGTGTCTGCGTGGGTTTCCTCCGGGTGCTCCGGTTTCCTCCCACAGTCCAAAGATGTGCGGGTTAGGTTGATTGGCCAGGTTAAAAATTGTCCCTGAGATGTGTAGTTAGAGGGATTAGCGGGTAAATATGTGGGGGTAGGGCCTGGGTGGGATTGTGGTCGGTGCAGACTCGATGGGCCGAATGGCCTCCTTCTGCACTGTAGGGTTTCTATGATTCTTTCTATGATTCTAGTCCTGTGATATTACCACTGTGTCACCATCTTCCATCACAAAAAATACTCATTTTAGCATTTCCTGCTATTGAGGCAATTTTGTATCCAAAATGTAACTTGCTCATGGATCTCTTGAGATTTGATGTTTCTGCCCAGTCTGCCATGTGGGAACACTGTAGATGTGGATAGAATGTTTCCTTGTGTGGGAGAATGGGTGGCACAGTGGTTAGCACTGCTGCCTGACAGCGTCGGAGACCTGGGTTCAATTCCCAGCTTGGGGCACTGCCTGTTCGGAGTCTGCACATTCTCCGTGGGTTTCCTCCCACAGTCCAAAAGACGTGCTGGTTAGGTGCATTGGCCATGCTAACTTCTCCCTCAGTGTATCCGAACCGTGGTTAGAGTGTGGCGAGGCGGGGATTTTCACAGTAACTTAATTGCAGTGTTAATGTAAGCCTACTTGTGACACTAGTAAATAAATAAGTAGAATCATCCAAAATGAGGGGCCAGAAATGTAAGATAGTCACAGACAAATGGTATGGTATGGAGGGGAGATCCTATGAGGAGAGGCTGAGGGATTTGGGATTGTTTTCGCTGGAAAGGCGGCGGCTAAGAGGGGATCTTATTGAAACATATAAGATGATTAGAGGTTTAGATAGGGTGGATAGTGATAGCCTTTTTCCTCTGATGGAGAAATCCAGCACGAGGGGGCATGGCTTTAAATTGAGGGGGGGTAGTTATAGAACCGATGTCAGGGGTAGGTTCTTTACCCAGAGGGTGGTGAGGGATTGGAATGCCCTGCCAGCATCAGTAGTAAATGCGCCTAGTTTGGGGGCGTTTAAGAGATCCGTAGATAGGTTCATGGACGAAAGGAAATTGGTTTAGGTTGGAGGGTCACAGTTTTTTTTTTAACTGGTCGGTGCAACATCGTGGGCCGAAGGGCCTGTTCTGCGCTGTAATGTTCTATGTTCTATGTTCTATGTTCTAAATCCAATAGGGGAAATAAGGAGAAATGTGTTGATCAGAGCAGCTACAATGTGGAACTCGCTACTACAGGAAATAGTTGTGGCAAAAAACCTTTCAAAATGAAACAAAATGAGTGGATAAGAGGGAAAAGAATAGAATGAGAAAGTGAAAGACTGAGCTGAGGGAGGTGGAATGGAAGGAGATGCTTGTGGAGTATCAACAACAGCAGAGACTGACTGGGCCAAATGGCCAGTTTCTGTTATGTATATTCTGTGTAATTCCATATAAACTGTTTCCACAGGATGTTCGAAGAGGAGGATTTACAGATAGGAAAAAAAATAATTTTTAAGATCTTCAGAGTGACACAATTCATCAGGACCTGAATATCATTGGCTGTTCAATGTGGAAGGAAAAATGCTTTTCTGTTCAAACATCAGTGTGACTGGAAAAGCACCGAGACACACACACACCCGAGTGAGAGTGTTCCAGTGAACTGACTGTGGAAAGAGCTTTAACCAATTACACAGCCTGAAAAAAACATCACACCATTCGCAGCGAGGAGAAACTGTACACGTGGTTTATGTGTGGTTGAGGCTTCAACTGATCATCCAACCTGGAGAGAGACAATGACACTGGCACCATGGAGAAACCATGGAAATGTGGGGACTGTGGGAAGGGATTCAAATACCAATCTCGGCTGGAATATCATCGACACACTCACACTGGGGAGAGACCGTTTCTCTGCTCCATGTGCGGGAAGGGATTCACTCGGTCATCCGACCTTCTGAGACACCAAACCACTCACAATGAGGAAAGACCATTCACCTGCTCCACGTGTGAGAAGGCATTCATTCAATCATCCGATCTCAGGATACACCAGCGAGTTCATACTGGAGAGAGGCCATTCACCTGCTCTGACTGTGGGAAGAGATTCAGTCAGTCAGCCCACCTGCTGGCACACCAGCGAGTTCACACGGGGGAAAAGCCGTTCACCTGCTCTGAGTGTGGGAAAGCATTCATCCATTCATCCCACCTGGTGAGACACCAGCGAGTTCACACTGGGGAGAAGTTGTTCAACTGCTCCATGTGTGGGAAGGGATTCACTCAGTCACCCCACCTGGTGAGACACCAGCGGCTTCACAAATGACTGCAGGGATTAGATTCTGCTGTTAATCACATCCAGAACTGAACCATGTTCATTCTGACAGTTAGCGTTTCCTTCTGCTGAAAATAATTTAACTGAAGTTTTATATTCTGGTTATATGTCCAATAAACCAGCTTTGTTTTGAACCTATTGTTTTAGATTTTTATCTTTCCCACCTGAGTGTTTAACATCACCTGTCTGGGGCTCAAAAAGGACAATCTGGGGGAGGATCGTACGGCAGGAACAGAACTTCAGGCTGGACACAGTCCAGGAACATGGTGACCATCCACATTTTGTCCCTGTTGAATAAAATCAAACACAGTGTTTATTCTCCATCCAGTTATCTGACCTTTTCTATTTGTACAGCTCACACTGATCTCCCTGGTAACAGATATTGTGCTTCCTTCCCTCATTTCCAATTAGTTATTATAAAATCTGTTTCTTCCAATCTATCTGGAACATCAGGTGGACTTTCCCAAGTGGAATTGAGACAGAGGTGAGATCAGCCATGATCAGATTGAATGGCGGAGCAGGCTTGAGGGGCTGAATTGCCGACTCCTGCTCCTAGTTCTTATGTTTTTCAGTTAACGATCATCACTGTCCCTGTGAGGGAATGTTTCTATCCTGGACTCGCTGTGATGGATTTTGGAAACTCCTTTCAAATGGACTTAGAGGGGGAGGATTTACACATCGTAAACCCAAACCAAGAAAAATATTTGTCTTTGATCAATCTTTAACTTTGGACATTTTTTTCACAGGACTTCAGAAGCTCAGTGGTGGAAGGCAAAAAACTCAAACAAATCATCGCAGCAGCATCTGACGCTATTGCCTAAATAATTGTAATCTGAATATTATTGTAATTTGAACATGGAAGGGGAAAGCACGGTTAACAGTGGAGAGAAGCCACGTGTTCTGTGAGTGGACAAGGATCCAGCCAGTCACCTGGCCTGTCAAGGCACAAGCACAGTCACACTGGGGGGAAACCATGGAAATGTGGGGACTGTGGGAAGGGATTAATTTGTTCATTCCACCCCCCCCCCCCCTTTATCTTTATCTCATCTCTCTTCACTGACAGCAAAGTCCCCTGTGGGTTAATCCTGAGTTGCGTGAGAAATGTGTCCCAGCCGCTCTCTTCCATGACTCTGAGCTCCTGGACACGGAACAGAAACTCCTTTACAATGTGTTTTAGAGTCAGGAAGAACAACAGTGAATAATGGAAACGGGCTGTCAAATCAGAGATTGGTGTAAAACTGGGATCTGTTCCTGACTGAGTAAAATGGCAGGTTTAAGTTTCAAAATGTTAGTGTAACATTTCTGAATCTACCAGTGTAAGGTAATGGTAACAGAATCACAGATTACTACAGTGCAGAAGAGACCCTTCGGCCCATCGAGTCTGCACTGATGCATGAAAGGCCCTGACCTGCCCACCTAATCCCACTTGCCAGCACTTGGCCCATGTTATGAATGTTATGGTGGTGCCAAGTACTCATCCAGGTACTTTTTGAAGGATGTGAGGCATCCCGCCTCCACCACCCTCTCAGGCAGTGCATTCCAGACTGTCACCACCCTCTGGGTAAAGTTTTTCCTCAAATCCCCTCTCAACCTCCAACCCCCCACTTTTATCTTGTGTCCCCTCGTAACTGACTGTTCAACTAAGGGGAACAGCTGCTCCCTCTGCACCCTGTCCATGCCCCTCATAATCTTGAACACATCAAGTTACATTTCTATATGGAACCTTTAACCATTTCTCCCCTTCCATTGACTTCAATGTGATGGAAGCTGACTGTTAGAATGTCAACATATAAAATATATTTACAAATGATTGGACAGTTTCTTACATTTGGGATCTTTCTCTGTTTTGTGCACTTGAGGTGTTAGATAACAGACTTTCTCATGTGACTATCCAGCAGGAATATTAGTTTTAAAGTTCTTTTTTATCCGTGTCACAAGTAGGCTTACATTAACACTGCAATGAAGTTACAGTGAAAATTCCCCAGTCGCCACACTCCGGCACCTATTCGGGTACACTGAAGGAGAATTTAGCATAGCCAATGCACCAAACCAGCACAAGAAAACCAGAGCATCCAGAGAAAACCCGCACAGGGAGAATGTGCAGACTCTACATCGATAGTGACCCAAGCCAAGAATTGAATCCATGTCCCTGGTGCTGTGAGGCAGCAGTGCTAACCACTGTGCCACCGTGCTGTCCAAAATCAGTTGTGAAACACAAATCAATCTGATTTTAAGGCTTCCTGGTGCAATAAACTGATCATGCTCTTCCCAGCTAACACCATTTCACACCCGCATCTGTTAGATTTTAATGTGATTGTCCAACGTAGAAACCTTGCATCTTTTAGCCACTTTGAATTCATACACCCCCTTCTCCCTCCACCCGCTTCTCCCTCTCCCCCCCCCCCCCCCCCCCACCACCCAAAGAGATTGTCTTTGAAATCAGTCGTTCCTGAATAATATAAAATTGTGTATAAAATTATGAAGGGCATAGAGTGAACAGTGGGAAGCTTTTTCCCAGGTCAGAGGTGACGAACACAAAGGGGCACAGGTTCGGCAAGGTTCAACACAGATGTCAGGGGGACGTATTTTACACAGAGGGTGGTGGGGGCCTGGAATGCACTGCCAAGCAAGGTGATTGAGGCAGACACACTGGGATTGTTTAAGACTTATCTAGATAACCACATGAACAGACTGGGAATAGAGGGATACAAAAGAATGGTCTAGTGGGCACATGAGCGGTGCAGGCTTGGAGGGCCGAAGGGCCTGCTCCTGTGCTGTATTGTTCTTTGTTCTTTGATGACAGTATTAAGCTTCGCTCTAACCTGTCCTAAACCTCCTGTCAGTTCATTAATTGAAACCAGGGACTCTCTCCCTTGTTTTAACCTGTCTGCACGGTTATTCCTTTAATTTAGCTCTTGAATTGTTTGTGAATTGTTTGATGTTCCCACATCTCAGTGACAAATGTTGAGCTGTTTGCTCCACGCTGTAAGAAGTCTCACAAACCCAGGTTAAAGTCCAACAGGTTTATTTGGTCGCCCAAGCCACTAGCTTTCGGAGCGCTGCTCCTTCATCAGGTAAGTGGGAGTTCTGTTCACAAACAGGGCATATAAAGACACAAATTCAATTTCCAAAATTTACAAGATGGAGACAATACACATCTCTTTAACCTGTGCTTGACCCCCTCTCCACTCACATTGTCTGTACCTTTAAGACTTGATTACCTGTAAAGACTCGCATTCCAACCATTATTTTGTAAATTGAGTTTCTGTCTTTATATGCCCTGTTTGTGAACAGAACTCCCACTTACCTGATGAAGGAGCAGCGCTCCGAAAGCTTGTGGCTTTTGCTACCAAATAAACCTGTTGGACTTTAACCTGGTGTTGTGAGACTTAAGAACATAAGAAATAGGAGCAGGAGTAGGCCATCTAGCCCCTCGAGCCTGCCCCGCCATTCAATAAGACCGTGGCTGATCTGAAGTGGATCAGTTCCACTTACCCACCTGATCCCTATAACCTCTAATTCCCTTACCGATCAGGAATCCATCTATCCGTGATTTAAACATATTCAACAAGATAGCCTCCACCACTTCAGTGGGCAGAGAATTCCAGAGATTCACCACCCTCTGAGAGAAGAAGTTCCTCCTCAACTCTGTCCTAAACTGACGCCCCTTTATTTTGAGGCTGTGCCCTCTAGTTCTAGTTTCCTTTCTAAGTGGAAAGAATCTCTCCACCTCTACCCTATCCAGCCCCTTCATTATCTTATAGGTCTCTATAAGATTCCCCCCTCGGCCTTCTAAATTCCAATGAATACAAACCCAATCTGCTCGGTCTCTCCTCATAATCAACACTCCTCATCTCTGGTATCAACCTGGTGAACCTTCCCTGCACTCCCTCCAAGGCCAATATATCCTTCCCCAAATAAGGGGACCAATACTGCACACAGTATTCCAGCTGCGGCCTCACCAATGCCCTGTACAAATGCAGCACTTCTTACTGTACTAATACATGTGACAATAATAAATCAAATTGTGCATTCAAATTGAAATTCTGTTCTCCAAGGGATGAGTTCAAAGATAAATAATTGCTGCGCTTAATTGTTGAATTAATCCCTGCTGTCTGTGTTGAATGAACCCATCTCAGTGACAAATGTTGATCTGTTTGCTCCGCACCGTAAGAAGTTTAACAACACACCAGGTTAAAGTCCAACAGGTTTATTTGGTAGCAAAAGCCACACAAGCTTTCGGAGCTCCAAGCCCCTTCTTCAGGTGAGTAAAGCCACAAACAGAAAGGTCCAGTTTTCTCCTGGACTTTGACACAAAGCAGCCTTCACAATGATGCAGAGTTTCAACCAATGAGGGAGATCCGGGCTCAGCCCCGCCTTTCATTCACTCCGATTGGTTGGAGGACCAACCGCTCCCGCTCAGTCCTCCAGCCCCGCCCCTCATTCACTCCGATTGGTTGGAGGACCAGCCGCTTCCGCTCGGTCCTCCAGCCCTACCCCCTCTTCCTATTGGTCCGGAGCTGCCGTCAATCACAGAATATTGAGTACATGCGCAGTGTGGATGAGCTTTGGCCGATTCACAGACGGTGAGTTTCCGGCGTGGCCGGAGAGATAGAGCTGGTGGGTGGATGGAGAAGCTTCATAAGCACTCGTAATGGATCTGAAAGCAGCATAAGGTGCTAACGGTCCCGCATCTGTATCTCTGGGGCAACAGCTGCTCCGCGCCGCTTCGCTCCGCTCGGTAACAAACCCGGGTTAACGGCCACCATCTTTGGGGCGATGTGCAGGAGTGCGCATGCGCGCTGCTCCCTGCCAGCAGGAGGAGAGAATGTTGTGAATTTCTCTCCTGGACTGACAGGGATGGACTTTGGAAACTCCTTTTACAGGGAGTGAGAAGGGGAGGATTTACACACAGAAAACTCAACCCAAGAGAAATATTTATCTCTTCTAAATTTCTGTCCTGGATTAACAGTGATTTTTGTTTTGTAATCTTGATTTACAGAATACGACAATTGGAAAATTCAAACCGAAGATCACATCACATCTGGCAGCCATCCCGTTCTTTAGAATCTGAATATCATCAGCTTTTGAATGTGAAAGGTCAAAGGTTTGTCTGCTCTGTCTGTTGGGAACGATTTCAGATTTCTGGGGTGGCACAGTGGTTAAGCATTACTGCAACACAACGCCAGAGACCCAGGTTCGATTCCAGCCTCGGGTGATTGTGTGGAGTTTGCATGTCCTCCCCCATATTTCCTCCCACAGTCTAAAGATGTGCAGATTAGGTGGGTGGCCAATAACTGGTGTGAAGATAATCCCAGAAACTATAGTCAGTTTAATCTTGGCGATCGGGAAAATTCCTGAAACAATAATTGAGGACAAATTTAATAGTCACCTGAGTAAATGTGGGTTAATAAGGAAAGCCAGCATGGATTTGTGAAGGGAACTAACCTGCTTAACCTGTTTTTTGATGAGGTTACAGACACCAGTGTTGAGGATAATGCTATTAATATGGTGAACATGGACTTCCAAAAGGCATTAGATAAATTGCTGCACAACAGACTTAGGAACAAAGTTATGACTCGTGGAATGAAAGGGACAGTAACAACATTGACACAAAATTGTCCACGGGACAGGAAACTCATGAAATATTGGTTAATGGATGTTTGGGAGTTCCTCAGGAACTGGTGTTAACACCCTGCTCTTCCTAATGTACACAAATGACCCAGACCTTGGTGTTCAGGAACAGTTTTGAAATTAGTGGAGACAGTCTTCTGTAGACCCAGACCGTGTGGCAGGTTCCCTTCTCCGAAGGATATCAGTGAATAAGGTGCATTTTTACAACAATCCAGCAGTTTTCATTGTCACTTTTTCCCAGTGACGGACGTACAAATGACCAGATTAATTCAGTTCAATTTCACAAACTGCCTGTGTTTTTATGAGTTCTCTCTCACTCCCTTTTTTTTTGTTTTGAAACAGTTATACAGGGTTTTAGAAGAGCAGGATTTGCAGTCGGGAAATTGAAACGAAACATCACATCACAACCTGGTGGAGTTTTCCAATGTATCATAACCTGAATATCATTTGATTTTGAACATGGAAGGAACAAGCACCGTTCACAGTGGGGAAAATCCATACACGTGTTCTGTGTGTGGACGAGGCTTCAGCCAATCATCTGACCTGTTGAAACACAAATGCAGTCAATCCAGGAAGAAACCGTGGAAATGCAGGGATTGTGGGAAGGGATTCAAATCCCCGTCTGGCCTGGAAAGTCATTGGCTCAGTCACACTGGGGAGAAACCGTTCACCTGCTTCAAATGTGGGAAGGGATTCACTCGTCAATCCTACCTTCTGACACATCAGCGACTTCACACTGGGGAAAGGCCGTTCACCTGTTCTGTGTGTGGGAAGGGATTCATTCAGTCATCTACCCTGTTGAATCACCAGCGAGTTCACACTGAGGAGAGACCATTTAAATGCTCAGACTGTGGGAAGTGTTACAAATGTTCTGGGGAACTGATGCACCATCAACGTGTTCACAGCAATGAGAGGCCATTCACCTGTTCCATGTGTGGGAAAGGATTTACTCAGCAATACAAACTGCAGACACACCAGCGAGTTCACACTGATGAGAGACCTTTTACATGTCCAGACTGTGGAAAACACTTTAAAAGTTCCCAGGACTTGATGCAGCATCAACCTGTTCACACTGATGAGAGACCGTTCAGATGCTCTCACTGTGGGTCTGCATTCAAGCGATCATCTCATCTCACTGTACACCAGCAAATTCACACTGGGGAGAGGCTGTTCACCTGCCCTGAGTGTGGCAAAGGGTTTACTCAGTCATCCGTCCTTCTGACACACCAGTGTGTTCAAACTGGGGGGAGACCATTCATCTGCTCTGAGTGTGGGAAGGGATTCCCTTCCTCATCCAAACTTCTGATGCACCAGCGAGTTCACACTGGGGAGAGGCCATTCACATGTGCTGAATGTGGGAAGGGATTTGCTTATTTTTCTGTATTGATGAGACACCAACAAGCTCACAAACAATGACAATGATTGAATTTTGCTGTCAATGACATCCAGGATTATGTTCGTTGGGGTCTATTGGATGATGTCAATAAATTCCAGCCAGTTGTTTGGGCTAATATTGTGGATAAAGGTCAAATAAATCAGTTTCATATTACTATTTTTATATTGAACACACTGTGTTGCATCTATTTAATGTCTCTAACTCACTTAAGTTAGATAAATCGCCGGGACCGGATGGGATGTACCCCAGGTTACTGTGGGAGGTGAGGAAGAGATTGCTGATCCTCTGGCGATGATCTTTGCGTCATCAATGGAGACGGGAGAGGTTCCGGAGGATTGGAGGATGGCGGATGTGGTTCCGTTATTCAAGAAAGGGAGAAGAAATTGCCCAGGAAATTATAGACCGGTGAGTCTAACCTCAGTGGTAGGTAAGTTGATGGAGAAGATCCTGAGAGGCAGGATTTATGAACATTTGGAAAGGAATAGTATGGTCAGAAGTAGCCAGCATGGCTTTGTCCGAGGCAGATCATTCCTTACGAGTCTGATTGAGTTTTTTGAAGATGTGACTAGACACTTAGATGGCGGAAGAGCGGTAAATGTGGTTTATATGGATTTCAGTAAGGTGTTTGATAAGGTGCCCCATGCAAGGCTTATGGAGAAAGTGAAGGGGCAAGGGATACAAGGTGATGTTGCTTTGTGTATTCAGAACTGGCTTGCTCACAGAAGGCAAAGGGTGGTTCTAGATGGGTCTTTTTCAGAGTGGAGGTCGGTCACCAGTGGGGTGCCCCAGAGATCTGTTCTGGGACCCTTGCTCTTTGTGATTTTTATAAATGACCTGGATGAGGAAGTGGAAGGATGGGTTGGCAAGTTTGCTGATGACACAAAGGTTGGAGATGTTACGGATAGTGTAGAGGGATGTCAACAGTTGCAACGAGACATAGAAAAAGATGCAAGACTGGGCAGAGAAATGGCAGATGGACTTCAACCCAGATGAGTGAGTGGTGGGTCATTTTGGTCGGTCGAATAGGATGGAAGAATATAATATTAAGGGTAAGACGCTTGGCAGTGTGGAAGAACAGAGGGATCTTGGGGTCCGGGTTCATAGGACGCTCAAAGCAGCGTCACAGGTAGAGGCTGTGGTTAAGAAGACGTATGGAATACTGGCCTTCATCAATAGAGGAATTGAGTTTAGAAATCGGGAGATAATGCTGCAGCTGTATAGGATCCTGGTCAGACCCCAACTGGAGTACTGTGCCCAGTTCTGGTCGCCTCATTACAGAAAGGATGTGGAAGCCATAGGACGGGTGCAGAGGAGATTTACGAGGATGTTGCCAGGATTAAGTGGTATGCCTTTTGAGGATAGGTTGAGAGAGCTAGGTCTTTTCTCCTTGGAGAGGCGAAGGATGAGAGGTGACCTGATAGAGGTGTATAAGATGTTGAGGGGTATTGATAGAATGGATTCTCAGATGCTTTTACCCAGGGCTGAAATGGTTGTCACGAGAGGCCACAGGTTTAGGGTGCTGGGGAGTAGGTACAGAGGAGATGTTCGGGGTAAGTGTTTCACTCAGAGGGTGGCGGGTGCGTGGAATCGGCTGCCGGTAGTGGTGGTGGAAGCGGATTCAATTGAGTCTTTTAAGAAACTTTTGGATAGGTTCATGGAGGTTAGTAAGAAAGAGGGTTATAGATGAGCCTAGAAGGTAAGGAAATTGTTCGGCACAACTTGTGGGCCGAAGGGCCTGTTTGTGCTGTAGCTTTTCTATGTTCTATGTTCACTTTGGATCCTTTTGAAGGGCTCTCCCTCTCCTTTGTCTTCTCCATCCTCACCTCCAACAACAAGTGTGAGGAGCGCATGGAGCTTCTTTGTCACTGTTGTAGGTAAAAAACCTCTGACACTATTAGTGGTTCAAAATGCAGTGTTTATTTTCACAATTGTGGGAGAAGTGAGGTTCCTAACAGTGTACCCCCAGCCTTCTCATCGAACACAAGTAAGAACAGAATTTATATATGTCCCGGGCCCCGCCCTCATTACATTGCAATTCTCTAAGATGTCTGTCATTGTTCATGGTGAGATTCTTGTTGTATTAGCAGTATCTTCCTCTGCGTAGTTTGTTCGATCTCCAAGGCCACGATTGTTCGTCATTTATATCCTTGAAACAACATCACAGGTTTTGCACAAACAAGTTAACTAATCTACATACAAGTTTGTATAATACTTTATATCAGGATAAGATGAATAACGTATGATGAATATATATATGAATCTATGGTGATTCAAAGACAGACGGCATACATGTCAACTCCATCGTGTTAAACAAAGGTACATAAAAATGGAGACTGTTTAGCTTATTTTGAGCTGGGTTAATCGCATTTCTTAATAACAAGAATAGCTGTTCCTCTTATCTGGTACAGACATGAAAAACACCGAACTCTGACAAAAACATGAACTCTGCAGTCTTCTCAACAAAATCACAGAGTTTGGGTCTTAATGCTAAAGTGTGACAAAGTTCATTAACCCATTCCCGACTTCAGTCACTAAGATTGAGGGGAGGTGATGGCCGAGTGGTATTAACACTAGACGGTTAATCCAGAAACTCAGCTAATGTTCTGGGTACCAGGTTTGAATCCCACCAGGGCAGATGGTGAAATTTGAATTCAATAAAACATATCTGGAATTAAGAATTTACTGATGACCGTGAAACAATTGTCGTAAAAACCCATCTGGTTTAATTATGTCCTTTAGGGAAGGAAATCTGCCGTCCTTGCCTGCTCTGGCCTACATGGGACTCCAGAGCCACAGCAATGTGGTTGACTCTAAAATGGCCGAGCAAGCCACTCAGTTGTTCAAGAAGGCAGCTCACCACCACCTTCTCAAGGGCAACTTGCAATAAATGCTGGCCATGCAACAACATCCATGTCCCATAGATGAAATTTAAAAAGCTGCCTCTGTTGCTTCCCTTCCTCCCACGAGTTCATCCTTGACCCCAGTGTCTTTGTTCCCCTCCGGCCCATCTCTCATTACAACTTCCAAAATCCCTGTCGTCTCCCAAATCTCTGCCCATATGTCCTGAAGTTCCCTGTGTGAATCCCTCCGATTACATTTGTCTTTCGCACAGTATTAAACCAGCTCTTACCAAAGTCTCAAATTACTGTGTGAATATGACTGAGGTAAGTTATCTGTCACTGTCCTTCTCAGCCAGTCTGCAGTTATTGACACCATTGACCAAACCATCTTCCTCCAGTGCCTCTCCATTGTTGTGTAGCTGGGTGGGACTGCACACTTCGGATTAATTTCTTATCTGATTATAGCCAGAGAATCACCGGCAGCCACTGTGATTATTACAGACAGAGAGCAAGTGAATAGAGGGAGCAAAGTAAATGGGGAAAGAGACAGTGAGAGTGAATGGGATGGAAGTTCGTAAACTGAGACAAAGAGAAACAGATTGAGACAGAAAATGGGTCAACATTGTTCCAAAGAGAAGAGATTAATGCTTTTCAAACCTTCCTGATCATTATAACTTATCAATTTCTGTAAAATATTTTGAGTGAATGTAACAAGGCCTGGATATGAGATTCTGAAACTCCCTCCCTAACTGTCCAGATTAAAGGTGTTTGTTAAGGTCTGTCTCTCCAAACAAGGTTTTGGCCATCCATCCTAATATTGTGCTCTGTGACACAGTAATTCTAGTTGCTGATCTATCAGTAATGGACTTGCTGCCGTCTGGAACAAAACTGTTTTCACCACTAAGGCTCCGCTGTGATGTAATAGTCTCTATGACATCATTGCAGCAGGACTGGATGACATCATCAGAGTCCATTGTTTCTGAATGATCCACATCAATAACAACAGGAAATACTCATCAAGCTGAGCACATTATCTGGGCTGACACTGCAGTCTGACATTGAGGGACTGCTGCACTCTGACACACACTGTCCTTCACATGGAGCTTGTGGAGGCTCTGACCGCAACCTTCCAATCCTTCTCATAGAGTTGTGGTGCCAAAAGGCTGAGAGATTGTAAATGTAACATCCCTGTTCAAAAAATTACAGAACAATCATCTTAACATCAGCGGTGGAGAAAAATGAAACCAATAATCTGGGGCGCAATCAACTGGTACTTGGAAAAGTGTGGATTCTTATTGTCAGCATTTTCTGTTTTAATGCTGAAAACTTCCCTGGATCTCAAGGCTGGGAAAGACATTCTGGAAGGTCATTCCCCCAACCCTCTCTCTATCCCTCCTCCCATCCCTCCCTACAACAAGAACCATTCACTCTGCACAGCAGTTTCACCCTCATTCCCCCAGTTTGTATTCCAGCCTTTATCACACCCACTCTGCTCCCAGATACTTTCCACCATTAGATATTACAATTCAAACTTTATAATCTCTCCAATTTAATATTTGTTCAGACAGCAGACAAATCATCAATTCCACTCCCGCCCTGAGCTATGGGGATATATTTATACATTATCTCATTTCACAACAAAACTCACACATTGAATTTCAGATTTGCTTCTGTTATTTTAATTTGCCCAGCAGATTATTTGGAGTGAGACTGACATCAACCCTTCATGGTCTCAGTCTGTCTTTGTGTTTGTGAGAGTGTCTGAGATAGTATGTATGAGTGTGTATCTGTGCGTGCGTGTGTGTGTGTTTGTGTGAGATTATAGAAAGATAGAAACTAGAAGCAGGAGTAGGCCATTCGGCCCTTCGAGCCTGCTCCGCCATTCATTTTGATCATGGCTGATCATCGAATTCAATATTCTGATCCCCCTTCTTCCCATACCTTTAGCCCCAAGAGCTATATCTAATTTATTCTTGGAATCATATGTATGTGTCTGCATTTTTCTGAGTATTTGTGTGTCTATGAGTTTGTCTGTATTTGTTTCCGAGATTGATATCAGTTATGAGAATAGATTCGTCTGCATTAAAATATATTCAAATAAAAATAATAGGAATAAAATAAATACAGCAGCACAATCCTCCAACAAGATCCTTCAGGAATCTGAGAATTCAGTGATTTCCCAGGCAGAGGCCGTTTACCTGACATCGCCACAAGAGGGAGCTCCCTGGCTGTATTTGTGTGTTCACTGCAGCAGGAGCGGGTTCCGTTACACAGTGAAATGTAACAGAGCAGAAATCCAGGGGAACTGGATTAATTGTTGGATTACACAGTGATATGTAACAGAGCAGAAATCCAGGAGAACTGGATTAATTGTTGGATTACACAGTGATATGTAACAGAGCAGCAATCCAGGGGAACTGGATTAATTGTTGGATTACACAGTGATATGTAACAGAGCAGCAATCCAGGGGAACTGGATTAATTGTTGGATTACACAGTGATATGTAACAGAGCAGAAATCCAGGAGAACTGGATTAATTGTTGGATTACACAGTGATATGTAACAGAGCAGAAATCCAGGGGAACTGGATTAATTGTTGGATTACACAGTGATATGTAACAGAGCAGCAATCCAGGGGAACTGGATTAATTGTTGGATTACACAGTGATATGTAACAGAGCAGAAATCCAGGGGAACTGGATTAATTGTTGGATTACACAGTGATATGTAACAGAGCAGAAATCCAGGGGAACTGGATTAATTGTTGGATTACACAGTGATATGTTACAGAGCAGAAATCCAGGAGAACTGGATTAATTGTTGGATTACACAGTGATATGTTACAGAGCAGTAATCCAGGGGAACTGGATTAATTGTTAGATTACACAGTGATATGTTACAGAGCAGTAATCCCGGAGAACTGGATTAACTGTGTGTGTGTGTGTGTGTGTCCCTGGGCACAGTTCCCAGAGAGTTTAAAATCTTCTTACAGCTAGCCAATTCCTGATCCAAACCGCTAAATCACCCTCAATCCCATGCCTCCGTATCTTCTGCAATAGCTTACCGTGAGGTTAGAGTGTTAAAATCTGAAATAAAACAGTCAACGCCACAAAGAGTCAACAGGCCCGGCAGTTTGTGTGGAGGCAGAAACAGAGTAAAACACAGTTAAACATCCATATGAATCAAGAGCAGCAGTAGACGTTTGGGCTGCTCTGCTCCAGATAAGATCCCGGCTGATCTGACTGTGGCCAAAACTCCACTCTCCTCTCAAGAATCCAATGAATCAGCCTTAAAAATATTCAATGACTCTCTCTCTCCACTGCTCTCTGGGGAAGAGAATTCCACAGACCAAAGACCCTCTGAGAGAAAAAAAAATCTCATTCTCTCTCTTTCAGACGTCTTAAATCCGCTCGTTCTCCGGAGCCACACAGGGAAAGCCAGACCCGTGAAGAAGGGAGAGAGGGAGGTGGAGAAGAACAAAATGAAAAATCTGCAAACTGATAACATGATTCACAGCCCAAGACCAAAACGAGTGTTAATGGGACAAGTAAAGACACAAAAGATGTTCTGGATGAGGTGTAAATAGCCGGTTAGCAATAGTCCGAATGCAAAGTAAAGAAAACAAGAGGGAAATGAGGTGAAAAAAGCAACAACGAAACACAGAACACAATGGGGGCAGAGATTGTGGTGTAAAATTGTTGAGCTCAGTTTTGTTCTGAAGGCTGTAAAGTGTCTCTTTTAGTTGCGGGAAATAATATTATATTTCCCAGTTCCGATGACAGGTCACATTCAGTCTGTTTCTCTCTCCACAGAGGCTGCCTGACTTGTTGAGTATTTCCAGCGTTTCCTGCTTTATGTCACAGAGAATGTCGAAGAATTGTTACACCCGGAACAGATGTCTCTTCCTCGGGACACTCCAGCTCGGGTCAGGGTGGGGGGATAATGTTCACTGTTTTATATTTGTGTCTGGTGTGAATAATATCTTAAATTAAATGGAGAAGTTTTTTAAACTGAAGAGAGTAACTGAAACTGACTTTAAACAACATTAACAAGCCCGGGCTGCTGGAGAAACATTTAGGGATTTGTGAGCAGTCAGTTCCGGCTGGTTTGAAGTGAAATCCTGTCGGTGCTGCGGCAAATCTGAACTCAAACCAGACAAACTGGAACCGCTGGGTTAGAGATTCCGGGTGTTGGGATGTGGGAGCTGGGGGAGGGGGAGATGGCGGTAAAACTCTGAGCCTGACTTTAGACAGGGTGAGCGGGGTAAAGGGGAGGAATGACAGAGTTAATGTGGGAGTCAGGGACAATAGCAGAAGTTGGGAAGCTCTGGAAAGGAGCAATGGCCATCACAGAATGCGTGTTTAAACGAAGTTAAAAGCAAAATACTGCGGGTGCTGGAATCTGAAACAGAAAATGCTGGAAATCTCAGCGGATCTGACTGCATCTGTGGTGAGAGAACAGAATTAATGTTTCCAGTCTGGATGATCATAGGTGCTGCCAGAAATGCTGAGGTTCTCCAGCATTTTCTGTTTGTGTTTAACTGAAGGTTCAGCAGGGAAACAAGCAGCGATTTCACACACACTAAACCCAGGGAGAGGGGGTGACCCAGGATAAGGGACAGGCGCAGCTCAGTGAGGCTCTGCAAAGTCCAGCAATCTGTCCACATTGAGAGCTTAGAGCGCCAAGGGGGAGGGGAAGGACAAACTATTTGGGACACAGCAGGAGGTCACCCCTCCCCCCACTCTGTGGTTCCACAAACCCTCCCACACCTGGGCAAGGTTGGTTCAAGGTGCAGGAAGCTGCAAGCTGAGAGGCTGAGCTGTGAACTGGGCCGGGTTGGGGGTTTGAGTGACAGTCCTGGGGCTATTTCAGGACAGGAACTGCCACAGATTCCCTCTTTTTCCTGGGACGTTTCAGTGGAGCTGTGTTGGTGAGTGTTTGTAATCTCTGTCTCACTGTCTCGGTAATGGGGGTGGGTTGTAGATTGCTGTGAGTGTTAGACTAAATAACCTCTCCTCATGCTGCCAGTTCCAGTCTGCAGACTCCATTTCTCAGTCCAGTTTGCTGCTCTGTCTCTGTCTCTCTGTACTTTGCTGCAGTGCTCCACATTCTGAGCAACATCCAGCCCATTGTTGTCACCCGAAATTTGCGGCAAACTACCTTCACTGTGACACAGTGGTTAGCACTGCTGCCTCACTGAGTCTGGGTTCGATTCCAGCGGTGGGTGACTGTCTGTGTGGAGGTTGCTCAGGAAGAAGTCTCATAACACCAAGTTAAAGTCCAATAAGTTTATTTGGAATCAACGCAAATTACTGCGGATGCTGAAATTTGAAACCAAAAGAGAAATTGCTGGAAAATCTCAGCCGATATGGCAGGATCTGTAAGGAGAGCAAAGAACTGATGCTTCGAGTCCACATGACCCTTTGTCAAAGCTTTGACAAAGAGTCATCTGGACTCGAAATGTCAGCTCTTTTCTGTCCTTACAGATGTTGTAAGAAGTTTAACAACACCAGGTTAAAGTCCAACAGGTTTATTTGGTAGCAAAAGCCACACAAGCTTTCGAGGCTCTGAGCCCCTTCTCACTCACTCACCTGAAGAAGGGGCTCAGAGCCTCGAAAGCTTGTGTGGCTTTTGCTACCAAATAAACCTGTTGGACTTTAACCTGGTGTTGTTAAACTTCTTACTGTGTTTACCCCAGTCCAACGCCGGCATCTCCACATCATGACTTACAGATGTTGCCAAACCTGCTGAGATTTTCCAGCATTCTCTCTTTTGGTTATTTGGAATCACGAGCTTTCAGAGCACTGCTCCTTCATCAGCGCTCTGAAAGCTTGTGGTTCCAAATAAACCTGTTGGTCTTTAACCTTGTGTTGTGAGGCTTCTTACTGTGCTCACCCCAGTTCAGCACTGGCATCTCCACCTCATGTGTGGAGTTTGCACAATCTCCCTCTGTCTGTGTGCATTTCCTCTGGGTGCTCCGGTTTTTTTCTCATCGCCCAAAGATGTGCAGGTTTGGTAAATTTGTCCCTTGGTGTCCAAGATATGTAGTGTCCAAGATATGTAGTGTCTAATTTGATTTATTATTGTCGCATGTTCTGGGATACAGTGAAAAGTATTATTTCTTGCGTGCTATTCAGAAAAAAAATAAATTGATAGAGTACAGAGGGGGAAAGGAAAAGAGTAGGGTGCAGAATATATTGTTGCCGTTGCAGTACAGACTCGATGGATCGAATGGCCTCTTTCTGCACTGTATGGATTCGATGATTCGTGAATTCCGGCGAACAACTTTTGAATGGAGGGGTTTCTGAGGCGCCGAGCATTGTGGGAATTGTGACCGCCATTAGTCAGTGACTGACTATAAATATTTAATTGCAGACTGAGGGCAGGTCAGCAACCTGAATCCTCAATTCTGTTTGTGACTCTCACAGGCTGCCTGGCCTGATGAATATCTCCAGTATTTATTTTCTTTGTCCCAGAAACAGTCTCTACAGAGTTTTGTTTCTGTGTTGTTTTATAGGTTCGAGTTTAGAAACACAGTTAGGAGCTGGCATGATTCAGGCTGTCTGTTGGATGCAGAACTCAGTTCCTGGCCCCCCCGTGTGCGTTTTTTTATTGTTGCTTCAGTCTGAACTCTATTCATAACTTGCCTCTGTGGGTTCTCTCTCAATCCTGCTGCGTTTTATCAGCATCTTTTCTTTTAATTTTAAATGGAACCTTAATATCTGCTTAGTACACAGGCCAATTCATCACAAATTCAGAGGAATGTATTTTTAAAAATTAATTAATCTCAATTGCACAAGATAGTTTTCTATTATGTCTTTGATTGACAATGGCGCCGTTAATTCCCAGGTGCCCCTGCGGGTGTCAAAGTGTCCTGTTCATTCCACAGCAGCCTATTGCGCAGGTGCAGTGCTGTATCTGGAGCATGCGTACTGCCACTTTGCTCGGAGCCCTGCGAGGGCGGCGGACGTTTTTTTCAGCGGGTGAGAGTCAGTGTGGCGGGGGGAGGAATGGAGTCGGGGTGGGGAGGGAGCGGAGGCTTCACAAATACCCGCTCCAGGTCGCAAGGCCCGAATAAGACCATGCGGGTTCCGGGTTTGCAGCTCCCCGGTTTTCGGCCGCCATCTTGTTCCAGCGGGGAAGGAGAGCGCATGCTCTCGGGCTGGTCATAATGGGCGTGGTTTCAGGGGGCTGGTTCAGAACCACTATCTTCAGAGGGACAATATGTTGCAGGGCGCATGCGCAACTATCCAAGACCATCGGAACAAGAACATAAGAATTCGGAACGGGAGCCCGTCATTCGGCCCATCGAGCCTGCTGCATCATTCAATAAGATCATGTCTACTTTGGAGAGGCTGGATAGACTGGGACTTTTTTTCTCTGGAGCATAGGAGACTGAGGGGTGACCTTATAGAGGTCTATAAAATACTGAGGGGCACAGATCAGCTCGATAGTAAATATATTTTCCCAAAGGTAGGGGAGTCTAAAACTAGAGGGCATAGGTTTAAGGTGAGAGGGGAGAGATACAAAAGTGTCCAGAGGTGCAATTTGTTCACACAGAGGGTCATAGAGTCAGAGAGGTTTACAGCATGGAAACAGGCCCTTCGGCCCAACTTGTCCATGCCGCACATTTGTAAAAATCCCAATTGCCTGCATTTGGCCCATATCCCTCTATACCCATCATACCCATGTAACTATCGAAATGCTTTTTAAAAGACAAAATTGAACACGCCTCGACTCCTACCTCTGGCAGCTTGTTCCAGACACTCACCACCCTCTGTGTATCTCTCCCCTCTCAATTTAAACCTATGCCCTCTAATTTTAGACTCCCCTACCTTTGGGAAAAGATATTGACTATCCAGCTGATCTATGCCCCTCATTATTTTATAGACCTCTCCAAGATCACCCCTCAGCTTCCTACGCTCCAGAGAAAAAAGTCCCAGTCTATCCAACCTCTCCTTATAACTCAATCCATCAAGTCCCAGTAGCATCCTAGTAAATCTTTGCTGCACTCTTTTTAGTTTAATAATATCCTTTCTATAATAGGGTGACCAGAATTGCACACAGTATTCCAAGTGTGGTTTTCCCAATGTTTTGTACAACTTCAACAAGACATTCCAACACCTGTATTCAATGTTCTGACCGATGAAACCAAGTATGCCGAATGCTTTCTTCACCACTCTGTCCACCTGTGGCTCCACTTTCAAGGAGCTATGAACATGTACCCCGAGATCTCTTTGTTCTGTAACTCTCCCCAACACCCTACCATTAACTAAATAAGTCCTGCCCTGGTTCAATCTACCAAAATGCATCACCTCGCATTTGTCTAAATTAAACTCCATCTGCCATTCGTCAGCCCACTGGCCCAATTGATCAAGATCCCGTTGCAATTAGATAGGGTGGTGAGTATTTGGAACAAGCTGCCAGAGGTAGTAGTAGAGGCGGGTACAATTTAGTCTTTTAAATAGCATTTAGATAGTTACATGGGTATAGAGGGATATGGACCAAATGTGGGCAATTGGGATGAGCTTAAGGGTTTAAAAAAAAAGGGCAGCATGGACAAGTTGGGCCGAAGGGTTGTTTTCCATGCTGCAAATCTCTATGAATCTATGACTTTGCTACCCCCACCCCGTCCATACCCATGACTTTCTTGTGGATCAGAACCTCAGCTTTGAATATATTCAATGACTTGCCTCCAATCCTCACTGGTGAAGACAGAGTTCCAAAGATCAATAGCCCATTGAGAGAAAAGATCTCTCTTCATCTTAATCTTAAATCCTTTATTTTTACTTGATTCCCACACCAAAGGAAACATCCTCAGCATCTACATTGTCAAGCACCTTATATCATATGAATCATAGAATCCCAACAGTGCAGAAGGAGGCCATTCGGCCCATCAAGTTTGTACCAACCACAATCCCACCCAGCCCCATCCCCACAACCCCCTGCATTTACCCTGCTAATCCCCCTGACACTTGGGTCAATTTAGCATGGTTCATCCACCTAATCCATACATCTTTGGACTGTGGGAGGAAACTGGAGCACCCTGAGGAAACTCACAGACAAGGGGAAAATGTGCAAACTCCACACAGACCGTGACCCAACGCTGGAATTGAACTTGGGATCCTGGTGCTGTGAGGCAGCAGTGCGAACCATTATGCCACCCTGAAATTCCCAGATGCTTCAATAAGATTACTTCTCAGTCTTCTAAACTCCAAAGAGTACAGGCCCCAGCTGCTCAACCTGGAAGATAAAACTCCTCATTTCAGGAATCAACCAACTGGATCTTCTCTGAACTGCCTCCACTGCAATTTTGTCCCACTAAAGTAATTCTGTGCAAGCAATAGGAGAGAATGTTTTGAATTTCTGTTCTGGACAAATGCTGATGGATTTTGGAAACTCCTTTTACAGGGGATTAGAAGGGGAGGATTTACTCACAGCAAACTCAGACCAAAAGAAATGTTTGTCTGTCCTGAATTTCTAACCTTGAATTACACCGATAACTTTCCTCATTTACAGGGACAAGATTTGAAGATTGCAACATTTTTCCCAGACACCAATCTCTCTCAGATCTTTGCAGACGTAGACTCCAGCGGATTTAAAACGTTGAAAACAGTGAAATTGTTTTGGGGTGAGTGTGAGTGAGCATTAATTTAAATTTAGAGCATGCTCTGATTCCATGGATCTCGGGCTACTGTGACTCCTTTACCATGGATGGGCAGGCAATGGTGCAGTGACAGTGTCATTGGATTAGTAATACAGGGATCCAGGGCAATGCACTGTGAACCCTGGGTTTGAATCTGACAGTGGCAAATGTTGAAATTTGAATTCAGTAAAAATCTAGAATTAGAAGTCCATTGATGACAATTGTTGTAAAAATCCATCCAATTTAATAATGTCCTTTAAAGAAGGGAATTACCACATCCCCCAGCAATGCAAACCACTCAGTTCAAGGGCAATGAGTTATGGGCAATAGATGCTGACGCAGCCAATACATAGAGTCATAGAGCAATACAGCACGGAAACAGGCCCTTGGGCCCAACTGATCCATGCCAACCATGGTGCACTCCCAGCTAGTCCCAATTGCCCATGTTTGGCTCATATCCCTCTAATCCTTTCCAATTGATGTACTTATGGTTTTTAAATGTTTGAACCTGCCTCAACCACTTTCTCTGGCAGCTCATTCCATGTACACACCACCTTCTGCATGAAGAAGTTGCCCCTCAGGTCCCTTTTAATCTTTTCCCCCTCACCTTAAACCTATGCCCTCTAGTTTTTAATTCCCCAACCCTGGCAAAAAGACTATGGGCCGGATTTTACCAAAACTTCGTGCCCGTTTTCGAGTGCGAAATTGCGGTAAAGTCGGGCATCGGGCCTGTACCTCGATCTGCGCCTGATTCCGAGCAGAGCGTGACTTTACCACCACCCGATTCGGGCACAGGCCCGGCCTGTGCCTGAATCGGGCAGCCCGCCAATTTAAATGTATTTGCATGCATTTAAATCGACTTAATGAACCGCACGCCCAACTCTACCACCAAAGCCCACTTTACCGTCTTCTGGCCCGACCCGCGTCCACGCTTTTACCGACCTGCAAACTAAAAGTCTGCATTCGCCGCAGCAGCCTCCAAAGAGCAAGAGTCAGAGACTGCAACGGCTCTCTGACCCAGGTCATCCTCTGGTCAGGGCAGGAGGGGGTGGGAGGAGGAGAGGGAGTGTGACGTCTCATCCCCTGGGGGGAGGGGAGGGGAGGAGAGGGGGTGTGACGTCTCATCCCCTGGGGGGAGGGGAGGGGAGGAGAGGGGGTGTGACGTCTCATCCCCTGGGGGGAGGGGAGGAGAGGGGGTGTGACATCTCATCCCCTGGGGGGAGGGGAGGAGAGGGGGTGTGACGTCTCATCCCCTGGGGGGGTCCCCGCTGAACTTTAAAATATACAACTTTCTGAGGCACACAGCCAGCATTCAGACACACCTGTCAGGCTTTGTTTTCCAAGAGGGTGGCATTACAATTGCACAGTAAAAGAAGCAATGAAGTATAAAATGTTGGACTCTGAAACTTATGCTACTCTGTCTAAATGTGCAGCATTTGGGGAGGGGGACTTTTTAAGACCACTTTTTACTACTGGTGTAACAGAATATTGTTCTCAAACTGTATCTGCATTTTACAATGTTTTAAAGAAAATGCTACTCTCTGTAACGCCACCCTCTTGGAAAACAAAGCCTGACATTCTCCTACATTCTCCTACATTCTCCTCCATTCTCCTACATTCTCCTACATTCTCCTACATTCTCCTACATTCTCCTACATTCTCCTCCATTCTCCTCCATTCTCCTACATTCTCTTACATTCTCCTACATTCTCCTCCATTCTCCTACATTCTCCTACATTCTCCTACATTCTCCTACATTCTCCTACATTCTCCTACATTCTCCTACATTCTCCTACATTCTCCTACATTCTCCTACATTCTCTTACATTCTCTTACATTCTCCTACATTCTCCTACATTCTCCTACATTCTCCTACATTCTCCTCCATTCTCCTACATTCTCCTACATTCTCCTACGTTCTCCTACGTTCTCCTACATTCTCCTCCATTCTCCTCCATTCTCCTACATTCCCCTCCATTCTCCTCCATTCTCCTACATTCTCCTACATTCTCCTCCATTCTCCTACATTCTCTTACATTCTCCTCCATTCTCCTCATTCTACATTCTCCTACTCCTACATTCTCCTCCATTCTCCTACATTCTCCTACATTCTCTTACATTCTCCTACATTCTCCTACATTCTCTTACATTCTCCTCCATTCTCCTACATTCTCCTACATTCTCCTACATTCTCCTCCATTCTCCTACATTCTCCTCCATTCTCCTACATTCTCCTACATTCTCCTACATTCTCTTACATTCTCCTACATTCTCCTACATTCTCTTACATTCTCCTACATTCTCCTACATTCTCTTACATTCTCCTACATTCTCCTCCATTCTCCTACATTCTCTTACATTCTCCTACATTCTCCTACATTCTCCTACATTCTCCTACATTCTCCTACATTCTCTTACATTCTCCTACATTCTCCTCCATTCTCCTACATTCTCCTACATTCTCCTCCATTCTCCTCCATTCTCCTACATTCTCTTACATTCTCCTACATTCTCCTACATTCTCCTACATCTCCTCCATTCTCCTACATTCTCTTACATTCTCCTCCATTCTCCTACATTCTCTTACATCTCCTCCAGTCTCCTACATTCTCTCATTCTCCTACATTCTCCTACATTCTCCTACATTCTCCTCCATTCTCCTACATTCTCTTACATTCTCCTCCATTCTCCTACATTCTCCTCCATTCTCCTACATTCTCTACATTCTCCTCCATTCTCCTACATTCTCCTACATTCTCCTACATTCTCCTACATTCTCCTACATTCTCCTCCATTCTCCTCCATTCTCCTACATTCTCTTACATTCTCCTCCATTCTCCTACATTCTCTTACATTCTCCTACATTCTCCTCCATTCTCCTACATTCTCTTACATTCTCCTACATTCTCCTACATTCTCCTACATTCTCCTACATTCTCCTCCATTCTCCTCCATTCTCCTACATTCTCCTACATTCTCCTACATTCTCCTACATTCTCCTACATTCTCCTACATTCTCCTCCATTCTCCACCATTCTCCTACATTCTCCTCCATTCTCCTCCATTCTCCTACATTCTCCTACATTCTCCTACATTCTCCTACATTCTCTTACATTCTCCTCCATTCTCCTACATTCTCTTACATTCTCCTCCATTCTCCTACATTCTCCTACATTCTCCTACATTCTCCTCCATTCTCCTACATTCTCTTACATTCTCCTACATTCTCCTACATTCTCCTACATTCTCCTACATTCTCCTCCATTCTCCTCCATTCTCCTCCATTCTCCTCCATTCTCCTCCATTCTCCTCCATTCTCCTACATTCTCCTACATTCTCCTACATCTCCTACATTCTCTTACATTCTCCTCCATTCTCCTACATTCTCTTACATTCTCCTCCATTCTCCTACATTCTCTTACATTCTCCTACATTCTCCTACATTCTCCTACATTCTCCTACATTCTCCTACATTCTCCTCCATTCTCCTACATTCTCCTCCATTCTCCTCCATTCTCCTACATTCTCCTACATTCTCCTACCCTACATTCTCTTACATTCTCCTCCATTCTCCTACATTCTCTTACATCTCCTCCCATCTCCTCCATTCCCCTACATTCTCTTACATTCTCCTACATTCTCCTACTTCTCCTACATTCTCCTACATTCTCCTACATTCTCTTACATTCTCTACATTCTCCTCCATTCTCCTACATTCTCTTACATTCTCCTCCATTCTCCTACATTCTCCTACATTCTCCTACATTCTCCTCCATTCTCCTACATTCTCCTACATTCTCTTACATTCTCCTACATTCTCCTACATTCTCTTACATTCTCCTCCATTCTCCTACATTCTCTTACATTCTCCTACATTCTCCTACATTCTCCTCCATTCTCCTACATTCTCCTACATTCTCCTACATTCTCCTACATTCTCCTACATTCTTATCTCCTACATTCTCCTACATTCTCTTACATTCTCCTCCATTCTCCTACATTCTCTTACATTCTCCTACATTCTCCTACATTCTCCTACATTCTCCTACATTCTCCTACATTCTCCTACATTCTCCTACATTCTCCTACATTCTCCTACATTCTCCTCCATTCTCCTACATTCTCTTACATTCTCCTACATTCTCTTACATTCTCCTACATTCTCCTCCATTCTCCTACATTCTCCTACATTCTCCTACATTCTCTTACATTCTCCTCCATTCTCCTACATTCTCCTACATTCTCTTACATTCTCCTCCATTCTCCTACATTCTCCTACATTCTCCTACATTCTCTTACATTCTCCTACATTCTCCTACATTCTCCTACATTCTCTACATTCTCCTCCATTCTCCTCCATTCTCCTACATTCTCCTACATTCCCTACATTCTCCTACATTCTCCTCCATTCTCCTACATTCTCCTACATTCTCTTACATTCTCCTCCATTCTCCTACATTCTCTTACATTCTCCTACATTCTCCTACATTCTCCTACATTCTCCTACATTCTCCTCCATTCTCCTCCATTCTCCTACATTCTCTTACATTCTCCTCCATTCTCCTACATTCTCCTACATTCTCCTACATCTCTTACATTCTCCTACATTCTCCTCCATTCTCCTACATTCTCTTACATTCTCCTCCATTCTCCTACATTCTCTTACATTCTCCTCCATTCTCCTACATTCTCTTACATTCTCCTACATTCTCTTACATTCTCCTCCATTCTCCTACATTCTCCTACATTCTCCTACATTCTCCTACATTCTCCTCCATTCTCTTACATTCTCCTACATTCTCTTACATTCTCCTCCATTCTCCTACATTCTCTTACATTCTCCTACATTCTCTTACATTCTCCTCCATTCTCCTACATTCTCTTACATTCTCCTACATTCTCCTACATTCTCTTACATTCTCCTACATTCTCCTACATTCTCCTACATTCTCCTACATTCTCCTACATTCTCCTCCATTCTCCTACATTCTCCTCCATTCTCCTCCATTCTCCTACATTCTCTTACATTCTCCTACATTCTCCTCCATTCTCCTACATTCTCCTACATTCTCTTACATTCTCCTCCATTCTCCTACATTCTCCTACATTCTCCTACATTCTCTTACATTCTCCTACATTCTCCTACATTCTCCTCCATTCTCCTACATTCTCCTACATTCTCCTACATTCTCCTACATTCTCCTCCATTCTCCTACATTCTCTTACATTCTCCTCCATTCTCCTACATTCTCCTACATTCTCCTACATTCTCCTACATTCTCCTCCATTCTCCTACATTCTCTTACATTCTCCTCCATTCTCCTACATTCTCTTACATTCTCCTACATTCTCCTCCATTCTCTTACATTCTCCTACATTCTCCTACATTCTCTTACATTCTCCTACATTCTCCTACATTCTCCTACATTCTCCTACATTCTCCTCCATTCTCTTACATTCTCCTCCATTCTCCTACATTCTCTTACATTCTCCTACATTCTCCTACATTCTCCTACATTCTCCTACATTCTCCTCCATTCTCCTACATTCTCCTACATTCTCCTACATTCTCCTACATTCTCCTACATTCTCCTCCATTCTCCTACATTCTCCTCCATTCTCCTCCATTCTCCTCCATTCTCCTCCATTCTCCTACATTCTCTTACATTCTCCTACATTCTCTTACATTCTCCTCCATTCTCCTACATTCTCCTACATTCTCCTACATTCTCCTACATTCTCTTACATTCTCCTACATTCTCCTACATTCTCTTACATTCTCCTACATTCTCCTACATTCTCCTACATTCTCCTACATTCTCCTACATTCTCCTACATTCTCCTACGTTCTCCTACATTCTCCTACATTCTCCTACATTCTCCTCCATTCTCCTACGTTCTCCTACATTCTCCTACGTTCTCCTACATTCTCCTACGTTCTCCTACGTTCTCCTACATTCTCCTACATTCTGTCCCAACTCCTATACTCAGTGCCCTGACTGATGAAGGCCAGTGTGCTAAATGCCTTCTTCACCACTCTGTCTACCTGTGCCGCCACTTCCAACAACTATGTACTTGTACTCCTGGGTCCCTCTGTTCCTCAACACTCCCCAGGGCCTTACCATTCACTGTACAAGTCCTACCCTGGTTTGACTTTCCAAAATGCAACACTCACACTTAAGACCATAAGGCATAGGAGCAGAATTAGGCCACTTGTCCCATCGAGTCTGCTCCACCATTCAGTCATGTCTGATATTTTTCTCATCCCCATTCTCCTGTCTTTTCCCCATCTCCCCGATCCCCTTATTAATCAAGAACTTATATATCTCTGTCTTAAAGACAGTCAATGACCCGGCCTCCACAGCCTTCTGCGGCAAAGAGTTCCACAAATTCACCACTCTCTGGCTGAAGAAATTCCTCCTTATCTCTGTTTTAAAGGATCGTCCCTTTAACCTGAGGTTGTGCCCCTGTACTCTGTATTATCTGTACTGAAATCCATTTGCCAATCAGCGGCCCACTTCTCTAACTGATCAACTGATCAAGATCTCCCTGTAATTTTTGATAACCTTCTTCACTATCAGCGATACCTCCTAATTTAGTATCGTCTGCAAACTTGCTAACCATGCTTTTTATGAATTTTTAAACGGCGATCCATTTCTCTGTTTCACCTCTGCCCTCCCTGATCAGCTCTCTGCCATTGTCTACCTTCCTCTGCCTCTAATAATGGGTGTATTTTAACTATTATTTCCGCAAGCTATGTCTTGATGAGGTTTTTACCACTTCACAACTCTGTTCACTGCTGAGTTACCAGCTTAGTCTTACAATGTTCAGGAACTGTTTCTCTTCCACTGGAGATCATTTCCCTTCCACTTCTGAGCTTATATTAACCAACAAAATCTGATACATTTTTATTCCCTGTAATTCATTCTGCCCACCCTGAAACGTTAATCTTCTTTCTGTCTAAAAGGATGGTCTCTTTCCTAATGTTCACAATTAAAGGGCAGGAGATGGCTGACATTTAAGGGGACAGTAAATTAATAGAGGACAGAGATATGTCTAGTGTTATTATATGGTACCCAGATTAGATAAATTATTTATGTTTCTGTAATAAAATACATTTATTATTATTTCTTGCAGTAATATAATGCTGTAGCGATGTTATACATTTCCAGTCATAAAGTCATTACAGCACAGAAGGAATCCATTTGGTAACTCGAGTCCATGCTGACTCTCTGTATAACATTCCAGTCCCATTCCCACTCTATATCCCCATTCTCCTGAAAGTTTATTTCCTTCAAGTGCCCATCCACTTTCATTTTTAAATAGAATCCTGTTCTGACTTTCTATCCTGTACTGACACTGATGACTTTTGTAAACTAATTTCACAGGACATTGAAAGAGGAATCACAGCCCGAAATCTCAGACGTCATGTCAGATCTGACAGAGTCTTATTCCTTGGGAGCTCAATATCATCGGACTTTGAATCTCGAAGGAGAAATGATTGTCCAGTCTGTTGATTTGAAAAGATTTCAAACATCAGTGTGACTGGAAAAGCACCAACACACTGTCACACTCGAGTGAGGGTGTTCCAGTGCACTGACTAAAGAGCTTTAACCAGTTACACAGCCTGAATAAATATCACACCATTCACAGCGGGGAGAGACTGTACCCGTGTTCTGTGTGTGGACGAGGCTTCAACTGATTGTCCACACAAGAGAGAGGCAAGGACACCTGCACCACGGAGAAACCATGGAAATGCGTGGACTGTGGGAAGAGATACAGATACCCAAATGAGCTGGAAGCTCATCGGCGCAACCACACTGGGGAGAGACCATTCATGTGCTCTCAGTGTGGGGAGGGATTCACTCAATCATTCAACCTGCAGAGACACCAGCGAGTTCACACTGGGGAGAGACCGTTCACGTGTTCTCAGTGTGGGAAGGGATTCATTCAGTCATTCAACCTGCTGACACACCAGCAAGTTCACACTGGGGAGAGGCTGTTCACGTGTTTTCAGTGTGGGGAGGGATTCAGTCATTTATCCAGCCTGCGGAGGCACCAGCGAGTTCACACTGGGGAGAAGCCATTCACTTGCTCTCAGTGTGGGAAGGGATTCACTCGGTCATCTGACCTGCGGATACACCAGCGAGTTCACACTGGGGAGAGGCCATTCATCTGCTCTCAGTGTGGGAAGGGATTCGCTTGTTCATCCAACCTGCGGGCACATGAGCACATTCATACTGGGGAGAGGCCATTCACCTGCCCTCAGTGTGGGAAGGGATTCGCTCAGTCATCCCACCTGTTGAGACACCAGCGAGTTCACGAGTGACTCCAGAGGTTGGATTCTGCTGTTATTGTTTCTGCTCTCAATTACATCCAGGACTGCATTTTGTTCATTCTCACAGTTGGTCAATGGGGAGGGTCGGAGGGTGACCTCCCTGCATCTCTGACCCAAAACCATAAATCTGTGTCCCCCTCATCCTTGTCCCATCAGCTAATGGGAACAGCTTTTCTTTGTCCACCTTATCTAAACCTGTCAGAATCTTGTCCACCTCTATCAAATCTCCCCTCAACCTCCTTTGCTCCAAGGGGAACAACCTCAGCCTGACATCCCACAATAAAGAACAAACTAACAGAATATGTTAATACCTGAAATCAAATGGGAATGTTTAATTTCTGATTTAAAGATATTGTGAATATATTGTCCTGGACAATAAAGGAATTGGAATAACTCATCTTGGGTGTGGTTGAATGGAATATATCAATCTGGTATCCACCTGCAGTCTAGTGAAAGTCTGGAATGTGTAGCTGGAAATCCCACCCTAACAGCACTGTGAGTGTACCTACACCTCAGGCATTATAGCAGTTCAAGAAGGCAGTGTTGGGGTTGATCGTGGCCGAGGCAGCTACATACAGCCACATATTCTGTCATAATTGAAGGACAGCAGATTGAATGTGAGGCATTATGGGACTGGACTATCTTGACCACATTCCTGTGACTGCTCAGTTTCTGCAATCACGGACCATTAAAGCTGCTCAGCAGGGCCCCAACAGAGGACCTGGTGAGAATATTTACTCAGAATGAGTTAGAATTAAACTGGGGCGGCATGTGGCACAGTGGTTCGCACTGCTGCCTCACAGCGCCAGGAACCCGGGTTCGATTCCCAGCTTGGGTTACTGTCTGTGTGGAGTTTGCACATTCTCCCCGTGTCTGTGTAGGTTTCCTCCGGGTGCTCCGGTTTCCTCCCACAGTACAAAGAAATGCGGGTTAGGTGGATTGGCCATGCTAAATTGCCCCTTAGTGTCAGGGGGTCTTGCGAGGGTAAATGCATGGGGATAGGGTCGGTGGGATTGTGGTTGGTGCAGACTTGATGGGCCGAATGGCCTCCTTCTGCACTGTAGAGATTCTATGAGATTATTGCAGGACCGGCTGGTGTTCAGCGACTGAGATACCTGGAATCTGTAAAAAAGGGGTCTGACTAATCAACAGACGGGGGTAGGTAGCTGACCAAGAAATTAAGAAGTGTTTTCAGGCATGTTTAAATTATTTTATCATGAATTTGTGATAAGAACTGTGAGGGACTTGTGACCCGTAGTCGGTGAAGTGACGGTACACTCCAAGTAGCACTGGACTGAAAAGTGGACCTCTAAGAGTGGATTCTAATGGTTATAATCCAACCCAAGCATGGCCAGTGAAAAATTCAGAGCTCGAGTGGGGACTGGACAGACTTCTTACCTGTCTTTTGGAAACTAAGAGCAAGGAACTTATCGATAAAATGATTTGAGAATAGCGCCAACATTTTGAGTCGAGGTGACACTTCATAGGAGCTCTCATGAAGGGTCATCCAGACTTGAAACGTTGGCTCTATTCTCTCCCTACAGATGCTGTCAGATCTGCTGGGATTTTCCAGCATTTTCTGTTTTTGTTTTACTTTTATAATAAATGATTCGGTCTGATTGGAATCCCCACGACCCTCCCGCAAAACAGAGAGAAAGTGGTGACAAAAGGAGAAAAAGGATATGGATGATAGAGTCTGGGTTCTCATTCTCCGAGCCCATGTAGAATTAACAAAATGAGTGAACCAGTTTATAAAGAACAGAAATTACCCATCCCTAACAAAAAACTGATCAAATTAAAATAGGTTGAGGAATATAACAAAACAATTAATAGATGAAGTTTAAAATCAAGTTTCTTTTGTTGTTAGAGAGGGGATTTTTCACAGGAACTTCATTGCAGTGTTAATGTAAGCTTACTTGAGATTAATTATAAACTTTAAGTTTTTTAAAGTTATTTTGTTAGAGGGGTTCAGAATACCTTGAGATTAAAAACTAATAAAGGCTATTGAAACAGGACTGACTTAGACTAACGTAGAATAAGGACCACAATATGCCTTATTTATATTATACAAAGGTACTGTCTGCATCGAGACACATATAACCACTGGTAGAGAATTTAAACATGTATTTCAGATTTAAATATATACTTTTTGTACTAAAATGTATACCTTGGCCAAACTGCAGACTGCCCTAAAGCATAATGGGATAAAAGCTGAGTGAGACAGGCCACATTCTTTCAGAACAGTGAAGCCACAGAACACAGTTTTTATCAGTATGATTTATAGAAAATACCCACTTCCCAGACATTAGAATGAATAGAATTATTCATTTTTTACTGATGAGGGATGGCTCAGCAGACAGTGGAAAGGAACTTTTGAACCCTATAAGCTATGTAATAGAAGTTATCACAGAGTCACAGAATCCTACAGTGCAGAAGGAGGCCATTTGGCCCATCGAGTCTGCACCAACCAGAATCCCACCCAGGCCCTATCCCCATTTACCCTAGCTAGTCCGCCTGACACTAAGGGGCAATTTAGCATGTCTGATCCACTTAACCGGCACATCTTTGGATTGTGGGAGAAAACCTGAGCACCCGGAGGAAACCCACGCAGACACGGGGAGAATGTGCAAACTCCACACAGACAGTGACCCAAGCTGGGAATCGAACTCAGGTCCCTGGCGCTGTGAGGCAGCAGTGCTAACCACTGTGCCGCCCGTGCTGTCAGTTAGAAAGCAACCTTTGAACCCTATGGACTTCCGTAAGTGAATGTTGCAAAGTAACAGTGGGCAGGAACTTTCAGATTCTACAGACCAGTGAATTCCCATTCTTCCAGAAGATAGGATGTTATTGGCCAAGGTAAATATTGTGCACGAACATGATTGGAGCATCCAGTTAGGGTGACAGAGTGGGCGGGTGAAATGAACTTTCAAAATAGTATAACTACACGGCCAATGTATTGTAACTTTAGAACGGAATTGGACTGCTCAGCTGCCTTTCTCAATAAGTAATGCCTTTAACCAGTATACTGTCTTTTGCAAATCTTTGTATTAACTGGGTTCAGCTCAATACTTAGCCTCCGAGAAAAACCCCCATCATATGTGAGGTGAAGTAATTGTGTGCCAAGTTTTTTCTGCTCACTCCCGACCCCTTTAGGTTCTGTAGAAAAGTTAACCCTTTCAGCAGACAGTTCATTTCTTTATAAATCACCTGGAAACTCATGTGTCTATTTTAGTTTTTGATTGAGGATTTATGGGAACCAGTTAAATGTGTAAATTTTAAGCGGAGCCTGGAGGAATTTGGAATAACTGTGAGGATTTTATCGTGTTATCACCTCAACCCCAGATAAAGAACAAAGATTTTGCAGCTGGCAACATGTTTGGGATTTTAAATCAACAAAGATTAGATGTTTCCTATAAAATCAGGCCTTGGAAGTTGGCTAAAAAAAGTTTAAGTTATAATGAAGGGGAATGAAGGATCTTGTGTCTTATTTTAATCAAGGAGTTGTAAGCTTAGACCATAAGACATCGGAGCAGAAATAGGCCACCAGACCCATCGAGTCTTCTCCGCTATTCAATCATGGCTGATATTTTTCTCATCCCCATTCTCCTGCCTTTTCCCCATAACCCCTGATCCCCTTATTAATCAAGAACCTATCTATCTCTGTCTTACAGACACTCAATGAACTGACCTTCACAGCCTTCTGCGGCAAAGAGTTCCAAAGATTCACCACTCTCTGACTGAAGAAACTCCTCCTCATCTCTGTTTTAAAGGATCATCCCTTTAGCCTGAGGTTGTGCCCTCTAGTTCTAGTTTTTTCCTACTAAGTTTCAATAAGATCTCCCCTCATCCTTCTAAACTCCAATGAGTGCAGGCCCGGAGTCCTCAACCATTCTTCATACGACAACAAGCTCTTCATTCCAGAGATCATTCTTGTGAAGCTCCTCCAGATCCTTTCCAAGACCAGCATATCCTTCCTTAGATGTGGGGCTCAAAACTGCTCACAATACTCCAAATGGGGTCTGACCAGAGCCTTATACAGTCTCAGAAGTACATTGCTGCTCTTGTATTCTAACCGTCTTGACATGAATGCTAACATTGCATCTGCCTTCCGAACTGCCAACTAAACCTGCACGTTAACTTTAAGAGAATCTTGAACAATGACTCCCAAGTGCCTTTGTGCTTCTGATTTCCGAAGCATTTCCCTATTTAGAAAATAGTCTATGCCTCCATTCCTCCTCCCCAAGTGCATAATCTCACACTTTTCCACATTGTATTCCAGCTGCCACTTTGCCCACTCTCCGAGCCCATCAAAGTCCTTCTGCAGCCCCCCTGCTCCCTCAATACTACCTGTCCCTCTACATATCTTTGTATCATCTGCAAACTTAGCAACAGTGCCTTCAGTTCCATCTTCCAAATCATTAACGTATATTGTGAAACGTTTGTGGTGCTCTGTCGCTTTACGAAGCTATAGCTGCGAGAGAGAATGCTGAGGATTCATTGTTTGAAATTTACGAGCTGTGAGAACCTGTGTGTTTTGTTTGTTTTATGTGGATATTTGCAGATGTGTTTTATCATTGTTTTGGGCTACATTTGTTAAGGTTTATCTTTCTGGGGAATTAACCTTATCTTGAGTCTTTAATTAAAGGCATTTCTGGAAGTTTAGAAACAGAACCACAAGAACGCTTAAGGAATTAATTTCAGTTATTGTTGTAAAGCACATGCTATGTTTCTCTGTTTGTGTGTGGATGATATTTGTTGAACGCTTCAAGCTTTCAGGTTTTCTGTCTGTGATTTAAATCAAACAGATTTAAATAAAGGACGTGTAATTAATAAAGCTTTTTTCACAAAAGTTGTGAACCTGGAGCCACATTTACTGGCCGGAGACATGATTCCAGGAAACTTTGCTAAACTTGTGGGAATTTTAATCCGGATTCAAACTCACACATGTGAGTATGAGAGAGTTTTAATTGTAACGGTTATTTAAAATTTGGGACATGTGAAATAATTCTGACCATTCCTGTGTTCATTGAATCATAGAATACCTCCAGTGCAGAAGGGACCATTCAGACCATCCAGTCTGCACCATCTCTCTAACAGAGCACCTTACCCAGGCCCTCTCCCCTGCCCTATCCCTGTAATCTCACACAGTTACCATGGCTAACCTATCTAACCCACACAGCTTGGGATACTAAGAGGGAATTCAATATTGCAAATCCACTGAACCTGGGCATCTTTGGTCTGTGGGAGGAAACTGGAGCACCCGGAGGAAGCTCACGCAGACACAGGGAGAACATGCAAACTCCACACAGACACTCACCCAAGGCTGGAATTAAATGCCTGGCGCTTTGAGGCGGCAGTGCTAACCACTGTGCCACCATGTCACCCGATAGTTGAGGCCAAAACATTGTCTGATTTCAAGAAGACATGAGATATAGCTCTTGGGGCTACAGGGATCAAGGGATATGGGAGGCGGGGGGGGGGGGGGAATCAGGAAATTGAATTCGATGATCAGCCATGATCAAGATGAATGGTGGAGCAGGCTCGAAGGGCCGAATGGCCGACTCCTGCTTCTAGTTTCTATGTTTCTCTCCACTGGGCCAGCATTCCATCCAGTGGCACAGTGGTTCGCACTGCTGCCTCAAAAAAGCAAATACAGCAATGGCTTTGGCATCTGCTACAATGTGACTGACAGTTTGACAACAGAGTCAAGGGCATCAGGAGCAAAAGATACCCTGGGAGGTGGAGAAGAATGTGACGGAGATTTCGAGCGGGTCCTTGATCGGTTTTCTAAAGAGATTCAGAAAGGAAATAGTTGGAAAAAGTCCAGAATAAATTAATTTACAGTTACATTGGAAACCTGTTGCCTCACAGCTGAGTACAAAATATAAAGAGTTGAGGGAACTGGTGGATAAGCTGCAGAATGGAGCTGATTGCTGGCAGGAGAGCACGTCTGACCTGGACAATCAGTTACATTGGGAACAGGGGGCAGATGATAGGGTGAGTGGAGCTCAGAAAAATCTACTGCTGTTCGGCCAAACTCTGGAACAAGATATTGATTTACAGTCAGAAAATATCAGATCAAGTGAAGAGTTAGAAAATGCCATGGGGACTTTGAGGAAGTTAACTCAGCCACAAAGAGACACCTCCCTGAGACAGAACACTCCCTGTGTTTAGCTAACATCAAACAACCTGAGACACAAATCAGTCACCAGTGAGAAGATGTCGTTGTTTTCTCCAAAAAAAAGAATCACTGAAAGCACTCCTCCCTCTCCTCTGCCTCTCCTGTCTGATAAGGGAATGCAGGTGTGTGAGGTTAGCCATGACCTTTGCACCGTCATGATCCACAACGCTTACTCCAAGTTGGTTTGCCCAGTTGAAGGAATACTGTACATTTGAGTCATAGTTGTTGAAGCAGGGTGTTGTTTGAAAGCATCATCGATTCGAAGAATTAGTTTGGAAAGGGAATAAAAATTAATTTAATTTGAACTGCCGTGTGTTTCTGTTTGAAATAAATTCAGACTGCACTAAAATGTGAAAGGAATGTATTTGGGTTTGAAATTAAGTTGTTCAAGGTTAGAATTGTGAAGGCCAATTTGCTCCCAAAACACAAAGATAAGGCTGCAGTTTGGCAGCAAACCAGTTCCAACTTTTCAAAACATCGGAGTTAAAATTGTTGAGATTCGGTTAACACATTTCACAAAGTATTTCTTTCAACTTTGATTAAGTGGAAAATATTGAAAATTGAAATTGGTGTTCAAAAAAGGATAGATAAAAGAGATGAAGTTTGAACAAAATTGAAGAAAATAACATGAGAGAAGTTTTTTAAATTATGTAAGTTGATGCAATTGCCAAGTTTCCTCTGCCCACTCCCCGCCTCTCTCGGTTCCACAGAGAAGTTAACCCTTTCAGCAGACAGCTGATTTTTATAAATCTCCACACAGCCTTTGTTTTTTAATGTAACCTGTGATTGGACATATTAACTCACTGGGATCTTGGCCAGAGCCAGATGGATTGTTTGTGTTTTTTAAAGAGGTGATGATGTTTTCCAGCTCTGAGTGAAGTCAACAGTTTTGAGAATTAAAGCAGAGAATAAAAGACTTTACTTTTCAGAAAACCACCAAGCCTGCTTAGGATATTGTTGCTATTTCAAGCATTGAAAATGGAAATCACCTGTTGTTTAAGGGAAAGAACAAAGTTGATAATGCCTGGAATCAAACACAGATTTGGGGCGGCACGGTGGCACAATGGTTCGCACTGCTGCCTCACAGTGCCAGGGACCTGGTTCGATTCCTGACTTGGGTCACTGTCTGGGCGGAGTCTGCACGTTCTCCCTGTGTCTGCGTGGATTTCCTCCGGGTGCTCCAGTTTCCTCTCAGAGTCGAAAAGACGTGCTGGTTAGGTGCATTGGCCATGCTAAATTCTCCCGCAATGTGCCAGAGTAGGCGCCGGAGAATGGCGACTGAGTGATTTTCGCAGTAACTTCATTGCAGTGTGAATGTAAGCCGACTTGTGACGAATGAATAAACTTTGACTTCAAATATTCTTAAAGTTTTTAAGGTTTATTTATTAGTGTCATAACTAGACTTACATTAACACTGCAATGAAGTTACTGTGAAATGTTTGGTTTCTTTTTAAAGATACTATGAGTATATTTCATGTTTTAAAAGATTCTCCAGAACTCCGGAAAGTGTAGTTTAAAGGAATGCATACATTCGGGTACGGAACATTCTGGTAAAGGGGAAGTATAGACGAGGTAAATGAGGTGACAGCTTTTTCTTGGAGATATTTAAAGTTTATTTATCAGTGTCACAAATAAGGCTCACTGCAATGACGTCACTGTGAAATTCCCCGAGTCACTACATTCTGGCGCCTGTTTAGGACAATGCTCCTAACCAGCACGTCTTTCAGTCTTTGGGGGGAAACCGGAGGAAACCCACGCAGACAAGGGGAGAATGTGCAAACTCCACACAGACAGTGACCCAAGCCGGGAATCAAACCCAGATCCCTGGTGCTGTGAGGCAGCAGTGCGAGCCACCGTGCCACCCCTTGTTTGTTTCTTTGTCCATGAACTATTTGAGAGAACTGAATTTTATAATCTGGCCACCATCTGAGACATTGGGATTGTACAGGGGGAAATAAGCAAATATGTTGAGATGGAAAACCCCTTTGACTCCGGCTTTTGACTTTCTTTTGAAGTTTCCAGCAGAATTATTGGATGGTGCATCCTTTGAAAGAGAGTGGAATTCAGGATGATGATTGGGAAAATACCCAGCACCATCGCTATAGACCTGATAAACCTTTCACAAATACACAACAAGGATTTGTGGGAGAGGACAGAGAGATAACAACAAGCAAGACAAAGTACATGTCTGGTTAATAACAACAACATGAGAGACAACATTTAACATGGAGGGAAATGTGTGAAGATGGCTTATGAATGTGAGACTCCAACAGAGAATTAAAGGAGGAATTGGAAGACTGATGTGAGATTGCAGAATTGGTTTGTAAGTTGTGAATGAACTAACATCCGAGAGTGCACAGTGCAGCTGTATTGAAGAATGAAGTGTGGGACGGTGGCACAATGGTTAGCAGTGCTTCGTCACAGCACCAAGGACCCGGGTTCAATTCTGGCCTCGGGTGACTGTCTGTGTGGAGTTTGCACAATCTCTCCGTATCTGCGTGGGTTTCCTCCAGGTGCTCCGGTTTCCTCCCACACTCCAAAGATATGCAGGTTCGGTTGATTGGCCATCGTAAATTGCTTCTTAGTGTCAGGCGGACTAGCAGGGTAAATAAATGGGGTTTTGGGGATAGAGCCTGGATGGGATTGTGGTCGGTGCAGACACGATGGGCCAAATGGCCTCCTTCTGCACTGTAATGATTCTATGATTCAAATGGGACTTTCTCAGCTGCTTGACTAACAGCGTGACATGAAATGGTTAATATGACCTGAAGAGTAAGTCATCATTTTGAAATGATCAAGGCACTGACACAGACTCCAGAGAAACTGACTGGAAGAACAAATTAAAGTCAATGGAATTTTGGACTGGGACAAATAAAGGCGAGGGAGAAATAATACTGAATAAGAATTATTACAAGATGGAGCAGGTTAAGGGACAGCTTGAGAATCTTTTTGAATCTATGCAATTTATACAGCAATTATTTGTTATCACTGCTTTTATATCCAATTATACCGCTTCAATTATATCTAAAAACTAGTTGTGGGAAGGAGATTGTAAAGGGAATGGAAGTTGGCTACCTTGGGCTAAGCCAATGAGGAAAAGGGGGGAAATGCCAGAGTGAATGAATAGATTTAGTAAAAGGGGTGATAGATGTAACACTCCTGCATTAGAGTAAAATCACATGTTCATCAAATGCTCCACATCAAGGTTCTAATATCAGCAAGGTTGTTTACTTGTTTGAGGAACAAACAGTTTCTAGAATACAGACAAGTCTTTGGGTGAAGTTTTAATAGTAACCTACATCGGCAAGATAGGAATTTTTGAACAATGTTCTGTGCTCTGACTAACAGTATAACATTTATGCCTGTATTGTAGCTGAGAGCTGTGTCAGAATGCTCAGTGGGATTTGTGAGTGATCTTGGGCTTTGCAGGTTGGACTCTAGTTGTGGAGGTACTGAGTGCCCCTGGGGCAGAATTTTGGGAAATCGCCTTTGGTTCAGGACCCCGAGGAAGATTCACATTTCCACTTGGGGTGGTCACCCAATGGAGTTAGTGAAAGTCATCAGTGTTATTCATAATTTTACCTTTCTAAAAATAAACTTTGAAATGGGAATGGGAAAACGGGCTGTAGTCCAGAAGCCAGTGTTGAGTGTTGTGAGGTACTGAGGAGGGTATCAAGGTCGCAGGAGTGTACCGGCAGACAGGAAGGTGGGTTGAAGTGTGTCTACTTCAATGCAAGGAGCATCCGGAATAAGGCAGGTGAACTTGGAGTGTGGATTGGTACTTGGGACTACGATGTTGTGGCCATTACGGAGACATGGTTAGAACAGGGACAGGAATGGTTGTTGGACGTTCCAGGGTATAGATGTTTCAGTAAGAGTAGGGAAGGTGGTAAAAGAGGTGGAGGAGTAGCATTGTTAATCAAGGATAGTTTAACAGCTGCTGCAAGGCAGTTCGAGGGGAATCTGTCTACTGAGGTAATATGGGCTGAAGTTAGAAATAGGAAAGGAGCGGTCACGTTGTTAGGAGTTTTCTATAGGCCCCCAAATAGTAATAGAGATGTGGAGGAAGAAATTGCAAAGCAGATTATGGATAGGTGTGGAGGTCACAAGGTAGTTGTCATGGGTGACTTTAACTTTCCAAATATTGATTGGAACCTTTATAGGTCAAATAGTTCGGATGGGGCAGTTTTTGTACAGTGTGTGCAGGAGGGTTTCCTGACACAATATGTGGATAGGCCGACAAGAGGTGGGGCCACATTGGACTTGGCCCGTTTCATTACCCAGTACCAAGTGTTCGGTTTGTTGTGGGAGAGCACTTTGGAGATAGTGACCACAATTCGGTGTCTTTCATTATTGCAATAGAGAGGGATAGGGCCATACGGCAGGGCAAAGTTTACAATTGGGGGAGGTGGAATTATGATGGGATTATTTTGATGCAGCGAATGGTAATGACCTGGAACTCGCTGCCTACGAGGGTGGAGGAAGTGGAGACAATAAACAATTACAAAGGAAATTGGATGGGCATTTGGGGCATTTCAAAAATAAATGCTGACTAAATATCTCTGAACTTCCTAACATCCTGTCACTCTGTGATCCTTGTGAAATTTGAAATCAGGTATTTGCAACAAGACTCAAAGAGCATCAGCCCACTGGAGGCAAAGTTGTGAGACCGACCAGTCCAGCAGAAAGAAACCCTCCGACCCTCCCCATTGACCAACTGTGAGAATGAACAAAATGCAGTCCTGGATGTAATTGAGAGCAGAAACAACAACAGCAGACTCTCATTCCCATATTCACTTGTGAACTCGCTGGTGTCTCAGCAGGGTGGATGAATTACAATGTCCCTTCCTACACTGAGAACAGGTGAATGGTCTCTCCCCGGTGTGAACTCGCTGGTGTCTCAGCAGATGAGATAACTGAGTGAATCTTTTCCCACATGCAGAGCAGTTGAATGGCCTCTCTCCTGTGTGAACTCGCTGGTGTTTCTGTAGGTTGAATGACTTACTGAATCCCTTCCCACATTGAAAGCAGCTGTATGGTCTCTCCCCAGTGTGAACTCGCTGGTGTGTCTGCAGGCTTCATATCTGAGTAAATCCCTTCCCACACTGACAGCAGGTGAATGCACTCTCACCAGTGTGAACTTGCTGGTGTCTCTGCAGAGTGGATGAATCAGTGAATCCCTTCCCACAGACCCAGCAGGTGAACGGCCTCTCCCCAGTGTGGCTGTGCCGATGAGCTTCCAGTGGAGAGGGCACTTTGTATCTCTTCCCAGTGTGTTGTGCCTGATTCAATCGACCATCAGTTTATTGAGTTCCGCCAGCGGAGAGAAGCCACAGGGGCTGACCATGTGCAACTCCACCCAACAAAGAATATCATCAATTCTTATCCAGTTACTCAGCCCATCCCGGCTGGACACAATCCAATCAGAATGGTGATAGATTACATACATTATAGGTTCAATAAAATTAGTATCTGGGCATTATGGGGCTTTGTGAGCATCTCATGGACAGGTGCCCCCATCATGATGCTTTCCAGACCCCCCTTGGGGGGGTCTTTCTTGGGCTTTCTTTGTCCATAGACTCCCTTAGTTCGAAATGGGGTGGATTAAAAGTTCTCAAATGGACGTCAGCACTCTTCCTTTGTTTTAATCTAATGACCACATGATCTGGGAACATTTCTATTTAATAATCTCTCTTTTTAAACTCTTTTCTTCAGTATCCAATTCCAGAATTTTCCTTTCCTTTGTGTGACTTGCGTCAGGAATAAATCTTTGGACCTGACAGGAAGTTTAACCCAAGATCAATCCAACACAGGATTGGTCAGAATCATTTCACATGTGTCAAATTTTAAAGAACCATTACAAATTAAAACTCTCATTCTCACATGGGTGAATTGTATCCGGATTAAAATTCCCACATGTTTAGTAAAATATCCTGGAATCCTGTCTCTGGCCAGTAAATATGGCTCCAGGTTCATAACTTCTGAACAAAAAAAGTTTTATTGATCACACTTCCTTTTTTAAAAATCTGTTTGATTTAAATCACAGACAGAAAACCTCAAAGCTTGAAGCATTCAACCTACAAATATCATCCATACACAAACAGAGAAACTTAGCATATGCTTTACAACAACAATGACCAAAATTAATTACTTAAGCGTTCTTGTGATCCTGTTTTTAAACTTCCAAAAATGCCTTTAATTAAAGACTCAAGATAAGGTTAATTCTCCAGAAAGATAAACCTTAACAAATGTAGCCCAAAACAATGATAAAACACATCTACAAACATCCACAAAAAACAAATGAAACACACAGGTGGAAAAAGTGGTGAAGGCATATGGCATGCTTGCTTTTATTGGATGGGGCATAGAGTATAAAAGTTGGCACATGATGTTGCAGTTATATCGAACGTTGGTTAGGCCGCATTTGGAATACTGCGTCCAGTTCTGGTCACCACACTCCCAGAAGGACGTGGAGGCTTTGGAGAGAGTACAGAAAAAGTTTACCAGGATGTTGCCTGGTATGGAGGGTATGAGCTAGGAGGAGAGATTGAGTAAACTAGGGTTGTTCTCTCTGGAAAGAGGTTGAGGGGGCAACCTAATAGAAGTTTATAACATTACGAAGGGCATAGATAGGGTGAACAGTTGGAAGCTTTTTCCCAGGTCAGAAATGACAAACACAAGGGGTCACAAGTTCAAGGTAAGGGGGGCAAGGTTCAATACAGATATGCGGGGGACGTATTTTACACAGAGGGTGGTGGGGGCCTGGAATGCACTACCAAGCAAGGTGGTTGAGGCAGACAGGCTAGGATCATTTAAGACTTATCTAGATAACCACATGAACAGACTGGGAATAGAGGGATACAAACGGATGGTATGTTAGGAATACATGATCAGTGCAGGCTTGGAGGGCCGAAGGGCCTGTTCCTGTGCTGTTTTGTTCTTTGTACATATTCCAGACTTTCACTCGACTGTCGGTGGATATCAGATTGGTATATTCCATTATAGGGTCTGTTCTGTGCTGTACTGTTCTATGTTCTATAACATCTTTGTTGATTTAAAACCCCAAACACGTTACACCCAAACACCGGCAAAATCTTTGTTCTTTATCTGGGGATAAAATTCTCAGTTATTCCAAATTCCTCCAGGCTATGCTTAATATTTCCACATTTAACTTATTCCCAGAAATCCTCAATTATAAACTAAAATAGACACATGAGTTTCCAGGCAGTCTCAGGAATATGGTCAAGATAGTCCAGTCCCACAATGCCTCACATTCAATCTGCAGTCCTTCTCCCTGGAGAGACGAAGGATGAGAGGTGACCTGATAGAGGTTTACAAGATGTTGAGGGGTCTGGATAGGGTGGACTCTCAGAGGCTATTTCCAAGGGCTGAAATGGTTGCTACGAGAGGACACAGGTTTAAGGTGCTGGGGGGTAGGTACAGGGGGGATGTCAGGGGTAAGTTTTTCACTCAGAGGGTGGTGGGTGAGTGGAATCGGCTGACGTCGGTGGTGGTGGAGGCAAACTCGTTGGGGTCTTTTAAGAGACTTCTGGATGAGTACATGGGATTTAATGGGATTGAGGGCTATAGATAGGCCTAGAGGTGGGAATGTGATCGGCGCAACTTGTGGGCCGAAGGGCCTGTTTGTGCTGTGGCTTTCTATGTTCTATGTTCTATGTTCTATTATAACAGAATATGTGGCTGTATGTAGCTGCCTTGGCCATGGTCAACCCCAACCCCAAGGGTGCCTTCTTGAACTGCTGCAATGCCTGAGGTGTACGTACACCCACAGTGCTGTTAGGAAGGGACTTCCATCGAAACACAGAAAAACTACAGCACAATACCAGCCCTTCAGCCCACAAAGTTGTGCCGAACATGTCCCTACCTTAGCGATTACTAGGCTTACCTATAACCCTCTATCTTACTAAGTTCCATGTACTTATCTAAAAGTCTCTTAAAAGACCCAATCGAATCCGCCTCCACCACCGTTGCTGGCAGCCCATTCCACGCACCCACCAACCTCTGAGTGAAAAACTTACCCCTGACATCTCCTCTGTACCTACTCCCCAGCACCTTAAACCTGTGTCCTCTTGTGGCAACCATTTCAGCCCTGGGAAAAAGCCTCTGACTATCCACTCGATCAATACCTCTCAACATCTCATACACCTCTATCAGGTCACCCCTCATCCTTCATGTCTCCAAGGAGAAAAGACTGAGCTCACTCAACCTATCCTCATAAGGCATGTCACCTAATCCAGGCAACATCCTTGTAAATCTCCTCTGCACCCTTTCTATGATTTCCACATCCTTCTGTAATGAGGCGACCAGAACTGAGCACAGTACCCCAAGTGTGGTCTGACCAGGGTCTTATATAGCTGCAACATTATCTCACGACTCCTAAACTCAATTCCTCGATTGATGAAGGCCAGTACACCATCCGCCTTCTTAACCACAGCCTCAACCTGCACAGCTGCTTTGAGCGTCTTACGAACTCTGACCCCAAGATCTTTCTGATCTTCCACTCTGCCAAGAGTCCTACCATTAATATTATATTCCGCCATCCTATTTGACCTGCCAAATGAACCACCTCACACTTATCTGGGTTGAACTCCATCTGCCACTTCTCCACCCAGTCTTGCATCCTATCAATGTCTCGCTGCACCTTCTGACATCTCTCCACACTATCCACAACACCTCCAACCTTTGTGTCATCAGCAAACTTGCCAACCCATCCTTTCACTTCCTCATGGAATTGCGGATAGCGAAGAGCATTGTCGGGCAATACAGCAGGATATAGATAGGCTGGAAAATTGGGCGGAGAGGTGGCAGATGGAATTTAATCCGGATAAATGCGAAGTGATGCATTTTGGAAGAAATAATGTAGGGAGGAGTTATACAATAAATGGCAGAGTCATCAGGAGTATAGAAACACAGAGGGACCTAGGTGTGCAAGTCCACAAATCCTTGAAGGTGGCAACACAGGTGGAGAAGGTGGTGAAGAAGGCATATGGTATGCTTGCCTTTATAGGACGGGGTATAGAGTATAAAAGCTGGAGTCTGATGATGCAGCTGTATAGAACGCTGGTTAGGCCACATTTGGAGTACTGCGTCCAGTTCTGGACGCCGCACTACCAGAAGGACGTGGAGGCATTGGAGAGAGTGCAGAGAAGGTTTACCAGGATGTTGCCTGGTATGGAGGGTCTTAGCTATGAGGAGAGATTGGGTAGACTGGGGTTGTTCTCCTTGGAAAGACAGAGAATGAGGGGAGATCTAATAGAGGTGTACAAGATTATGAAGGGTATAGATAGGGTGAACAGTGGGAAGCTTTTTCCCAGGTCGGAGGTGACGATCACGAGGGGTCATGGGCTCAAGCTGAGAGGGGCGAAGTATAACTCAGACATCAGAGGGACGTTTTTTACACAGAGGGTGGTGGGGGCCTGGAATGCGCTGCCAAGTAGGGTGGTGGAGGCAGGCACGCTGACATCGTTTAAGACTTACCTGGATAGTCACATGAGCAGCCTGGGAATGGAGGGATACAAACGATTGGTCTAGTTGGACCAAGGAGCAGCACAGGCTTGGAGGGCCGAAGGGCCTGTTTCCTGTGCTGTACTGTTCTTTGTTCATCCAGGTCATTTATAAAAATCACAAAGAGTAAGGGTCCCAGAACAGATCCCTGGGGCACTCCACTGGTGACCGACCTCCATGCAGAATATGACCCGTCTATAACCACTCTTTGCCTTCTGTGGGCAAGCCAGTTCTGGATCCACAAAGCAATGTCCCCTTGGATCCCATGCCCCCTCACTTTCTCAATAAGCCTTGCATGGGGCACCTTATCAAGTTTCCAGTTACTGAGAGAGACAAGAGATGAAATTGCTGGGCCTCTCACAAAAATCTTTGTTTCTTCATTGGACACAGGTGAGGTCCCAGAGGATTGGAGGATAGCAAATGTGGTCCCGTTATTTAAGAAGGGTAGCAAGGATAACCCGGGTAATTATAGGCCAGTGAACTTGATGTCCGTGGTAGGGAAATTGTTGGAGAAGATTCTTAGAGATAGGATCTATACACATTTAGAACTGAATAATCTCATTAGCGATAGACAACATGGTTTTGTACAAGGGAGGTCATGCCTCATAAATTTGGTTGAGTTTTTTGAGGAGGTGACAAAAATGACTGACGAGGGAAGGGCCGTGGATGTCGTCGACATGGATTTTAGTAAAGCGTTTGACAACGTCCCTCATGGAAGGCTGGTGCAAAAGGTTAAATCTCATGGGATCAAAGGTGAACCAGCTAGATGGGTACAGAACTGGCTTAGCCATAGAAGACAGAGGGTAGCAGTGGAGGGGTCTTTTTCTGATTGGAGGTCTGTGACTAGCGGTGTTCTACAGGGCTCTGTACTGGGACCTCTGCTGTTTGTGATATATATAAATGATTTGGAGGAAGATGTAGCTGGTGTGATCAGTAAGTTTGCGGACGACACAAAGATTGCTGGAGTTGTGGATTGTGATGAACATTGTCAGAGAATACAGCAGGATATAGATAGGCTGGAAAATTGGGTGGAGAAATGGCAGATGGAATTTAATCCAAATAAATGTGAAGTGATGCATTTTGGTAGATCTAATGCAGGGGGGAGCTATACAATAAATGGCAGAACCATCAGGAGTATAGACACACAGAGGGATCTGGGTGTGCAAGTCCACGATCCTTAAAGGTGGCAGCACAGGTGGAAAAGGTGGTGAAGAAGGCATATGGCATGCTTGCCTTTATTGGGGCATAGAGTATAAAACGTCTGAGGATCGTGGGATTATATTCATTGGAGTTTAGGAGGTTGAGGGGAGATCTGATAGAAACTTACAAGATAATGAACGGCTTAGATAGGATGGACGTAGGGAAGTTGTTTCCATTAACAGGGGAGACTAGGACGCGGGGGCACAGCCTTAGAATAAAAGGGAGTCACTTTAGAACAGAGATGAGGAGAAATTTCTTCAGCCAGAGAGTGGTGGGTCTGTGGAATTCATTGCCACAGAGGGCTGTGGAGGCCGAGACGTTGAGCGTCTTCAAGACAGAAATTGATAAATTCTTGATTTCTCGAGGAATTAAGGGCTATGGGGAGAGAGCGGGTAAATGGAGTTGAAATCAACCATGATTGAATGGTGGAGTGGACTCGATGGGCCGAATGGCCTTACTTCCGCTCCTATGTCTTATGGTCTTATGGTCTAAAAGTTGGCACATGGTGTTGCAGTTATATGGAACGTTGGTTCGGCCGCATTTGGAATACTGTGTCCAGTTCTGGTCACCACACTACCAGAAGGACGCGGAGACTTTGGAGAGAGTACAGAAAAGGTTTACCAGGATGTTGCCTGGTATGGAGGGTATTAGCTATGAGGAGAGATTGAGTAAACTCGGGTTGTTCTCCCTGGAAAGACGGAGGTTGAGGGGCGACCTAATAGAAGTTTACAAAATTACGAAGGGCATAGATAGGGTGAACAGTTGGAAGCTTTTTTCCAGGTCAGCAATGACAAACACAAGGGGTCACAAGTTCAAGGTAAGGGGGGCAAGGTTCAATACAGATATGCGGGGGACGTATTTTACACAGAGGGTGGTGGGGGCCTGGAGTGCACTACCAAGCAAGGTGGTTGAGGCAGACACGCGAGAAACATTTAAGACTCATCTTGATAACCACATGAACGACTAGGAATAGAGGGATACAAATGGATGGTCTAGTTGGGAACACATGATCAGCGCAGGCTTGGAGGGCCGAAGGGCCTGTTCCTGTGCTGTACTGTTCTTTGTGCTTTAAAATAGACACATGAGTTTCCGGGCAGTCACAGGAATGTGGTCAAGATAGTCCAGTCCCACAATGCCTCACATTCAATCTGCAGTCCTTCAATTATAACAGAATATGTGGCTGTATGGAGCTGCCTTGGCCGTGGTCAACCCCAACCCCAAGGGTGCCTTCCTGAACTGCTGCAATGCCTGAGGTGTACGTACACCCACATTGCTGTTAGGAAGGGACTTCCAGCTACATATTCCAGACTTTCACTGGACTGTAGGTGAATATCAGATTGATATATTCCATTCAACCACACCCAAGGTGTGTTATTCCAATTCCTTTATTGTCCAGGACAATACATTCACAATATCTTTCAAACAGAAATTAAACATTCCCATTTGATTTCAGACAGTAACATATTCTGTTAGTTTGTTCTTTATTGTCAATGTCAGGCTGGGGTTGTTTTCCTTGGAGCAAAGGAGGTTGAGGGGAGATTTGATAGATGGGGGACAAGATTCTGACAGGTTTAGATAAGGTGGACAAAGAAAAGCTGTTCCCATTAGCTGATGGAACAAGGACGAGGGGGGACACAGATTTCTTGTTTTGGGTTAGAGATGCAAGGGAGGGGGGAGTGGGGGGCTGGGGGGGGGGGGGGGGGGGCAGTGGGGTGGGGGGGGAATTGAGGGGGGAGATGTGAGGAAGAATATTCTGATGCAGTGAATGGTAATGACCTGAAACTCGCTGTCTATGAGGGTGGAGGAAGTGGAGACAATAAACAATTAAAAAGGAAATTGGATGGGCATTTGGGATGTTCCAAACAGAACGAAGAACAAAGAAAATTACAGCACAGAAACAAGCCCTTTGGCCCTCCAAGCCTGCAGCAACCATGCTGCCCGTCTGAACTAAAACCCCCTACCTTTCTGGGACCATATCCCTCTATTCCTATGCTATTCATATATTTGTCAAGACACATCTTAAAAGTCACTATCGTATCTGCTTCCACTACCTTCCCCGGCAACGAGTTCCAGGCACCCACCACCCTCTGTGTAAAAAACCTGCCTTGTACATCTCCTTTAAACCTTGCCCCTCGCACCTTAAACCTATGCCCCCCAGTAACTGACTCTTCCACTCTGGGAAAAAGCTTCTGACTATCCACTCTGTCCATGCCCCTCATAATCTTGGAGACTTCTATCAGGTCTCCCCTCAACCTCCGTCATTCCAGTGAGAACAGACCAGGTTTCTCCAAACTCTCCTCATAGCTAATGCCCTCCACACCAGGCAACATCCTGATAAATATTTTCCGTACCCTCTCCAAAGCCTCCACATTTTTCGGGTAGTGTGGTGACCAGAATTGAACACTAGATTCCAAGTGCGGTCAAACTAAGGTTCTATAAAGCTGCAACATGACTTGCCAATTTTTAAACTCAATGCCCCGGCCGATGAAGGCAAGCATGCCATATGCTTTCTTGACTACCTTCTCCACCTGCATTACCACTTTCAATGACCTGTGTACCTGTACACCGAGATCCCTCTGCCTATGAATGCTCTTAAGGGTTCTGCCATTTACTGTATATTTCCATTCTGTATTAGACCTTCCAAAATGCATTACCTCACATTTGTCCGGATGTAAACTTCATCTGCCATCTCTCCGCCCAATTCTCCAACTGCTCTATATCCTGCTGTATCCTTTGCCGTTCCCCATCGCTATCCGCAATTCCACCAACCTTTGTGTCGTCCACAAACTTACCAATCAAACCAGTTACATTTTCCTCCAAATCATTTATATATATTACAAACAGCAAAAGTCCCAGCACTGATCCCTGCGGAATGTCACTTGTCACAGCCCTCCATTCAGAAAGGTACCTTTGCACTGCCAACCTCTGTTTTCTTCTGACTAAATATCTCTAAACTTCCTAACACCCTGTCACTCTGTGATCCTTGTGACATTTGAAACCAGGTATTTGCAAAAAGACTCAAAGAGCATCAACCCACTGGAGGCTGAGACCAGCCAGTCCAGCACAAAGAAACCCTCTGACCCTTCCCATTGACCAACTGTGAGAATGAACAAAATGCAATCCTGGATGTAATTGAGAGCAGGAACAATAACAGCAGAATCCAACCTCTGGAATCACTCGTGAACTTGCTGGTGCCTCAGCAGCCGGGATGAAACGCTGAAACCCTTCCCACACACAGAGCAGGTGAACGGCCTCTCCCCAGTGTGAACTCGCTCGTGCGTCTGCAGGTTGGATAACTGAGTGAATTCTTGCCCGCACTGAGAGCAGGTGAACGGCCTCTCCCCAGTGTGAACTCGCTGGTGTGTTTGCAGGTTGGAAAGCTGAGTGAATCCCTTCCCACACTGAGAGCAGGTGAACGGCCTCTCCCCTGTGTGAACTCGCTGGTGTGCCCGCAGGCTGGATGACTGAGTGAATCCCTGCCCACACTGAGAGCAGGTGAATGGTTTCTCCCCTGTGTGAACCCGCTGGTGTGTCCGCAGGTCGGATGACCGAGTGAATCCCTTCCCACACTGAGAGCAGGTGAATGGTCTCTCCCCAGTGTGAACTCGCTGGTGTGTCTGCAGGCTGGATAACCGAGTGAATCCCTTCCCACACTGAGGGCAGGTGAACGGTCTCTCTCCAGTGTGAACCCGCTGGTGTGTCCGCAGATGGGTTGACCGAGTGAATCCCTTCCCACACTGAGAGCAGGTGAACGGCCTTTCCCCAGTGTGAACTCGCTGGTGTGTCTGCAGGCTGGATAACTGAGTGAATCCCTTCCCACACTGAGAGCAGGTGAACGGCCTCTCTCCAGTGTGAACTCGCTGGTGTCTCTGCAGGCTGGATAACTGAATGAATCCCTTCGCACACTGAGAGCAGGTGAATGGTCTCTCTCCGGTGTGAACTCGCTGATGTGTCTGCAAGTGGGATGACAGAGTGAATCCCTTCTCACATTGAGAGCAGGTGAACGGTCTCTCCCCAGTGTGAACTCGCTGATGTCTCTGCAGGTGGTATGACCGAGTGAATCCCTTCGCACACTGAGAGCAGGTGAATGGGGGCTTCTCCCCAGTGTGAACTCGCTGGTGTGCCCGCAGGTCGGATGACCGAGTGAATCCCTTCCCACACTGAGAGCAGGTGAACGGCCTCTCCCCAGTGTGAACTCGCTGGTGTGCCTGCAGGTTGGATAACTGATTGAATCCCTTCCCACACTGAGAGCAGGTGAACGGCCTCTCCCCAGTGTGAATTCGCTGGTGTGTCAGCAGGCTGGATGACCGAGTGAATCCCTCCCCACACTGAGAGCAAGTGAATGGCCTCTCCCCTGTATGAACTCGCTGGTGTGTCCGCAGCTCGGATAACTGAATGAATCCCTTCCCACACTGAGAGCAGGTGAATGGCCTCTCCCCAGTGTGAACTCGCTGGTGTCTCTGCAGGCTGGATAACTGAGTGAACCTCTTACCACACTGAGAGCAGGTAAATGGCCTCTCTCCAGTGTGAACTCGCTGGTGTCTCTGCAGGCGGGATGACTGAGTGAATCCATCCCCACACTGAGAGCAGGTGAACGGCCTCTCCCCAGTGTGAACTCGCTGGTGTATCTGCAGGCTGGATAAATGAGTGAATTCCTTCTCACACTGAGAGCAAGTGAACGGCCTCTCTCCAGTGTGAACTCGCTGGTGTCTCTGCAGGTGGGATGACTGAGTGAATCCCTCCCCACATTGAGAACAGGTGAACGGCCTCTCTCCAGTGTGAACTCGCTGGTGTGACTGCAGGCGGGATGACCGAGTGAATCCCTCCCCACACTGAGAGCAGGTGAATGGCCTCTCCCCAGTGTGAACTCGCTGGTGTGTCTGCAGGCTGGATAAATAAGTGAATTCCTTCTCACACTGAGAGCAAGTGAACGGCCTCTCTCCAGTGTGAACTCGCTGGTGTCTCTGCAGGCTGGATATCCGAGTGAATCCCTTCCCACACTGAGAGCAGGTGAAGGGCCTCTCCCCAGTGTGAACTCGCTGGTGTCTCTGCAGGTGGGATGACTGAGTGAATCCCTCCCCACATTGAGAGCAGGTGAACGGCCTCTCCCCAGTGTGAACTCGCTGGTGTCTCTGCAGGTTGGATAACTGACTGAATCCCTTCCCACATTGAGAGCAGATGAACGGCCTCTCCCCAGTGTGGCTGCGCCGATGAGCTTCCAGCTCTGATGGGGTTCCGTATCCCTTCCCACAGTCCGCACATTTCCATGGTTTCGCCATGGTGCAGGTGTCCTTACCTCACTCTTGAGTGGACAATTAGTTGAAACTTCGTCCACACACAGAACAAGATTACAGTCTCCACCTGCTGTGAATGGTGTGATATTTATTCAGACTGTGTAACTGGTGAAAGCTCTTTAGTCAGTGCATTGGAACACACTCACTCGAGTGTGGCAGTGTGTTGACGCTTTTTCACTCACACTGACATTTCAAATCTTTTCAAATCGACAGACTGGACAATCATTTCTCCTTCTGGATTCAAAGTCCGATGATATTGAGGTCCCAAGGAATATGACTCTGTCAGATCTAGACGTGACGTTTGAGATTTCAGCCTGTGATTCCTCTTTCAATATCCTGGAAAATGAGTTTCCAAAAGTCATCAGTGTCAGTACAGGATAGAAATTCAGAACAGACAATTTCTATGGAACATTCTTTCCTCTCTCATTCAGAGGGTGGGTTCTCCCCCGCATATGCACAGCTTCCCCTCTCCCTCGCACATTTTGCAGTCCCGGGCGGGGGGAGGGGGAGATCACCGAGCGGCTTCTCGCTCTGGCCAGAGCCGTCAGCCGGTTGCCTGGAAACCTTGGCTCGATGTGGTGTAGGGGGAGGGGAACAATGGGTGGGGGCGGGGCTCCCGGGTCCGCACGCCCGGGCCTGCACCATGGAACCCGGAGACATCACCGCGGAGCGCAGTGATTTCTATTGGCTGATTCAGGCAGGGTTCTATCGTAGCGTCACAATGCGGAAGTTGTCCAATGAGCTTCAGAGTGAAATTTCGCTCTCCGATCACATTCCATTGTGACGTCACACACTCACCCATTCCATTGTGATGTCACACCCTCACCCATTCCATTGTGACCTCACACTCTCACCCATTCCATTGTGACGTCAGGGCTTCACTCTCCGATCACAATCCCTGCCGGCCTCCCACATGCAGCCTCAATGGCGGCAGTCAGCCCGGGTCTAACACTACAAGCTGCCGCTCCATTTGGTACAAAGGGGGGGACCGGGAAGTTCATTTCCGGGGTCTGGGTTTGAACAACATGTTTACAAAGTCTCTCCACCCACTCGCCACATTTATCATTCCCCGCACGCCGCCCCCTACCTAGTATTGATCTCGCCTCCAAATTAAAACCGCCCGTCTACCCGTCGCCATTACCCGCACTGCGCATGCTTCAGGTCCCGCCCCTCATTCACTCTGATTGATTGGAGGACCAGCCGCTCCCGCTCGGTCCTCCAGTCCCGCCCCTCGTTCACTCCGATTGGTTGGAGGACCAGCCGCTCCCGCTCGGTCGGCCAGTCCCGCCCCCTCTTCCTATTGGTCCGGAGCTGCCGTCAATCAGTCCCCGGGCATTGTGATGTGGAGCATGCGCAGTGTCATTGCTGTCCTTGGCGCTTGTTTGTCCCGGAGAAGCGGAGTCAGCGTTAGGCGGTGGCTGGGAGGATTTGGAAACACTTTGTGGATCCGCAAACCCTTCAGAATCATTGTCAGCTCCCTGGTTTGCAGCTGCGGGGCTTCTCCCTCCCTCCCTCCCGGGAACAGGCCCAGGTTAACGGCCCCATCCTGGCTCAGCCACTGGAGGATGGTTCACATCAGAGGATGGGGGAGGGGGACAATAAATAAGAGGTTACACTTTGGCCTCAAATCAATGAGGACTCTGATCTCTGGGAAGGAAGGAAACCCTGGGAGGTGGGCGGGGAGGATTCACAAACACCCGCTGGAGGCCCCAACACCCCCAATAAGAGCCATTGGTTTTATTGTCAGTCTGCAGACAGGAGCTGAAGAACTGAACCCAGTAAGAAGTCTCACAACACCAGGTTAAAGTCCAACAGGTTTATTTGGTAGCAAAAGCCACTCGCTTTCGGATCACTGCTCCTTCATCAGGTGAGTCGGACTTGTGTTCATAAACGGGGCATATATATTGACACAAACTCAATTTACAAGATAATGGTTGGAATGTGAGTCTTTACAGGCAATCAAGTCTTAAAGGTACAGACAATGTGAGTGGAGAGAGGGTTAAGCACAGGTTAAAGAGATGTGTACTGTCTCCAGCCAGGACAGTTAGTGAGATTTCCACATCAAGAACTGAACCCAGACAGAGGAGAGGGAGGGGGAAAACTGGGAGTGGAGGGAAGAAATGGTGGAGATGTTGAGATGGGTTTGGATTTCAGTCCAGGGGAGGAGGTAGAGTGTGTGGGACGGGGATTTATAGATTTGGGGGAACAAGAGAGGAAAATATGTTCCAGAGAAACTATGAATTGTCTGTTCAGAATTTCTATCCTGCACTGACAGTGATGGTATTTGTAAACTGTTTTTGCAGGGTATTATGAAGCAGGATTTACAGATGTGAAACTCAAACCAAACTTCACATCAAGATCTGTTTCAGTGATTTGATTCATCAGAAACTGAATATCATCAGCCTTTGTCTACAGAAGGAGAAATGTTCATTCTGTCTGCGGGCAAAGATTTCAAACATCAGTGTGACTGAAAAAGCACCTAGACACACAAACACACCTGAGAGTTTCCAATGTGCTGAATGTGGAAAGTGGTTTAACAAGTCTGAAAAATAATCACATCATTCTAACTGAGTAGTGACCCGACACACATTCTGTGTAAACGAGGCTTCAACTCATCATCCAACCTGGAGTCACATGAGGACACCCGCACCACAGAGAAACCACTGAAATGTGTGGACTGTGGGAGGGGATTCAATTACCCGTCCGAATTGGATATTCATCATCGCATTCACACTGGAGAGAGGCCGTTCACCTGCTCTGAGTGTGGGAAAGGATTTGCTTACTCATCCAGCCTCTATACACACCGGCGTGTTCACACTGGTGAGAGGCCATTCACCTGCCTCGAATGTGGGAGGAGATGTCATGCTTTATCAAGCCTCCTGATTCACCGGCAGGTTCACTCCGATCAGAGACTGTTTCAGTGTTCTGATTGTGAGAAAAGCTTTAAAAGCACAAAGGACCTCCTGAGACACCAGCGCACTCACATGGCGGTGAGACCGTTCACCTGCTCAGTGTGTGGGAAGGGATTCACTCAGTCATCCCACCTTCTGACACACCAACTTGTTCACACTGATCAGAGACCATTTCAATGTTCTGACTGTGAGAAGAGATTTAAAAGTAAAAATGATTTACAAGTCCATCAGCGCACTCACACTGGGGAGAAGCCATTCACCTGCTCCGTGTGTGAGAGGAGATTCGGACGTTTATCCCAGCTGCAAACACACCAGCAAGTTCACTCTGATAAGAGACCGTTTCAGTGTTCTGACTGTGAGAAGAGCTTTAAAAGTAAACAGGATTTGGTGACACACCAGCGAGTTCACACTGGGGAGAAACCGTTCACCTGCTCGGTGTGTGGGATGGGATTCACCCATTCATCCCGCCGTCTGAGACACCAGCGAGTTCACACCGGGAAGAAGACATTTATTTGCTCTGTGTGTGGGAAGGGATTCACTGATTCGCCCCACCTTCTGATACACGAGCGAATTCACACTGGGGAGAAACCCTTCGCTTGCTCCACATGTGGGAAACGATTCACTCAGCCACCCCAGCTCATTGCACATCAACTGGTCCACACTGATCAGAGACCTTTTAAGTGTTCTGACTGTGAGAAAAGTTTTAAAAGCACGAAGGACCTGCTGAGACACCAGCAAATTCACACTGGGGAGAGATCATTCACCTGCTCCATGTGTGGGAAAAGGTTCACTCAGTCATCCCACCTGCTGAGACACCAGCAGGTTCACACAGGAGAGAGATCGTTCACCTGCTCCGTATGTGGGAAGAGATTTGCTCGGTCAGCCAATCTGCTGAGACACCAGCAAGTTCACAAGTCACTGCAGGGATTGGATTCTGCTGTTGCTGCTAACCCCATGCAGGACTGAATCATGTTCATTCTGTTATTAAGGAGGCTGGGAGGGTGGAACAAATAGATAATCTCTGTACAATCAGGCAGAGTCAACATGGTTTTGTGCAAGGGAAATCACCTTTAATTGATTTATTGGATTTCTTTGAGGAAGTTACAAGCAATGTGGATAAAGTGGAACCTGTGGATGTGGTGTATTTAGATTTCCAGCAGGCATTTGACACATCAAAGTTTACCACACAAAATAAGAATTCGTAGCATAAGGCATAACATATTAGCATCCCATCCACATCGGTTCTTTGTATTAGCATGGATAGAGGATTGATTAGCTAATGGGAAACAGAGAGGAGGGAGAAAGGAGTAATTTTTGGGATGGCAAGATGTAGCTTGTGGAGTGCCACAGGGATCAGTGCTGGGGCCTCAACTATTGACAAACTATTTTCATGACGTGGATGACAGGATCAAAATTTGCTGATAACACAAAGGGTAGGTCGGAAAGTGAGATGTGAATGACCATAACAAGCCTGCAAAGCGACATAGTGAGTGAGTGGGTAAAAAGTTGGTAGCTGGAACAAGATTTTTGGATAATGTGAACTTGTCCATTTGGACAGGAAGGATGGAAAAGCAGTTGATTATTTAAAGAGAGCGATTGCAGGTACAGAGGGATCTGGGTGTCCTGGTACTGTAATCAGGAAACGTTAGTGTGTGGACACAGCAAATGATTAGAAAGGTAAATGAATTGTTGTTTATTGCAGGGATGTTTTGCTGCATTTGTTCAGGGTATTGGTGAGACCACATCAAGAGTACTGTGTACAGTTTTGGTCTCCTTACTTCAGAGAGGACTTGTGTGAGAAGTAGTTCGGAGAAGGTTTACTTGACTGATTCCTGGGATGAGGGAGTTATCATACGAGGAAAAGTTGGACACGTTTGGCCTGTATCTATTGGGGTTTAGAGGAATGAGAGAGGATCTGATTGAAACATATAAAATTCAGAGGGGACTTGACAAAGTGGATGTTGATTGTAGAGAGAGGAGAACTAGAGGCAGTTTAAAAATAAGCGGTCTCCCATTTAAGACTGAAATGAGGAGAAACCTTTTCTCTCAGAGGGTTGTTACAGTGTGGAATTCTCTTCCACAGAGAGTGGTGGAGGCTGGCTCACTGAATATTCTGAAGTCTGAATTTAATAGATTCTTGATTAACAAGAGAGTCAAAGGGTGTGAGGGGTAAGAAGGAAACTGGAGTTGAAGCTATAATCACATCAGCCAGGATCCTATTGAATAGTGGAGCAGGCTCGAGGGGCCGAGTGGCCTTCTCCTGCTCCTAATTCACATGTTCCCATTGTGATAGTTGGAGTTTGTTTCTGCTGATGTTAATTTCCCATAAAACTGAGCTGCAGCTTAATCTACAGAATAGAATCAAATAAATCTTGATAATCTGATTGATCAGCCAGAGTCTAACTGAATGACAGAGCAGACTGGAAGGGCTGAACAACCTACTCCAGTTCCTGTGTAGTTTCTCCCCAGGATTCTCCCACTCTCTAACTCTGCTCCAGTGCTGGTTTCTGATGAAGTCTCTTCTCCCCAGGTCTCCCATCACTTTCCATTCATCAGCTGGTATCTGAGTCCAAGTGTACCAGGAACAGGAGGAGGTCATTTATCCCTCAAGCCTGTTCTCTCATTCACTGAGGTCATGGCTGATCTGTGACCTAACTCCATTTACCCAGATATTGTTTTAATCCTGACTTCCTCAGTCTGTTACAATGAGATTTTTAAAATTACTTTTGTTTACATCAGACCTTCAATGTAGGAGAGTGTCCCAAGGTGAATCTCAGAAACATCAATTGATAAATCAGACAACTGGCACTGAGGGGATGTTAGGAGGCTGACTGAAGACTTGGTGCAGTGTCAAGGGTTAATGTTAAATTTGTAAATATTCTACCCAGTGATGTAAGATCAGGTGATAAGAGTTTGCTGAGAGATGGTTGTTTGCTGAGCCTTGTGCTGTACATATTTAGAAGAAGGTGCAATAAAAAGTTATATTAACCAATAGCCTTGCCTCCAGCAGTCTCTGTCAATCCTGGCCAATTTCTGTATCCACTTGATCTAAACCTGTCATAATAGTGTTTACCGCTATCAGATCTTCCCTTAGCCTCCTTCATTCCAGGGAGAACAACTCCAACTTCTCGAACCTGACCTTGGAGTTAAAATCCTTCATTGCTGGAACCATTCTGGTGAACCTCCGCACCTTCTCAAGGACCATCCCATCCTTCCTAAAGTGTGCTGTCTGGATATGAACACAATATTCCCATTGTGGTTTAAACAGTGCTTTATAAAGCTTCAGCATAACTTCATTGGCTTTTATTACAATGGCTCTATTGGAAACCAATGTATTATGGACCTTTTTAATGTACAGTCAGTTTGTAACTTTATTTATTTTGTATTAATCAGTGTTCACGGGTTGTGGGTAACGCTGTGTGTGGAGTCTCTCATGGTGGTAACATGGAATATCGAGGGTGATATGAAGAACCCAGACCGAGGATATCTGAAGAACTGCATTGTGGGTTCAATGTGCAAAGCATGCTGGTCAATGTAGTCAAGTCGCAGCCTTGCTGGAATTAGCAATGTCTGCAAAATGAATTAAATTGTGCAGGAAACTGGCCTCATACTGTGAGAAAGATGTGTTTGTTTGAGCTAATGAACTTGTCTGTAGCAGCTTGGGGATTGATAACGGTGTCAGAGGTAACACAGTGGAGTCAGGCTGGCTCTATTCCTTCAAGTATAACCGTGTAATAGGCCCAGGACATAAGAACAAGGGAGAAGACAATGCTGTCATTGAAAACCAATTCAATCGGCTAAAAACAGGTATTACCTTATTTTTTATTCGTTTACAGAGGTCAAAGCCCACAGTCTGCCCTGAATAATAAAAGGTGGGCCTCACTGGCTAGGTCAGCATTTATTGCCCATTTCTAAATGGCCTTGAGAAGGTGGTGTTGAGCTACCTTCTAGAACCACAGCATTCCCTGTGATGTACGTACACCCACACTTGTTTGGGAGGAAGCTCCAGGATTTTGACCCAGTGACAGCGAAGGAACAGCGATATATTTTGAAGTCAAGATGGTGAGTGTTACGATCCCAGTTGATGTTATAATTGGACAGGATGATTCCCGGATGGAACACTGGCTCAAAAGACCGCAACTTTTACTTTCTGTAGAAAACATAAAGGAACAGAATCACAGGACTGCCAATTGGCTTTTAATAATAAATATTTATTAAACACGAAGAGTTTGACAATAACAAAATACTCCTTGACTCTCACTTTCCTTCACAAATGTATACAGATTTCAAGGATAACACAGATTTAAAATTCCTTATGCTATAATGTTCTCAGTAAACACATGGTTCCTTTAAACCCACAGGTTAGCTGTGATCAGACAACCCCCACTCTGAAACCAAGTGGCAGATGCAACTCAATCGATCGTCTATGGATTTCTCCTCAAATTTCCCCCCAGATGATTGTCACGAGTGTTTCCAAACTCCGCTCTCAAAAAGACACGTGTTAATATCTCCTTCCAAACTAATTTTCTCACTTCCAGGTCTTCCAATTATCCTTTCAAACAAAGCTTTCTCTCCACTCTTTTAGCAAGAAGCTGCCTCCAGGTTTTCAACTCTCAGAATTTCTTTGCCTTGAATTGCAACATGCTTCCAAAATTCTACATAAACTCAGATCACCAGTCCCTAACAGAATACAATTGCTTCAAAAACTGGATTTAAGGACATCAAACCTTCCCACTATTTCAGATATGTGGCTTCTCTGTCACCAACGTCATCAGTTCTTTTCTTCCCAGGTCTGAGTTTAACTTCCATGAATAGTATCCTGTTCCAAAGACTTTTTTACTTAAATATTCCTGACACTTCCCTTCCATTCCCGGGTTTCTCAAACGAACTGTCCTTTAGTTCCTCTGGAGCTTGCTTTCGGACACATTACTCCATTGTATGGCTTTCCTGCTTCTAGTAGAGCTGAGAGCTGCTCACCCTCTCGTTTCCTTACCCCAACTGCTATAAATTCAACTAAAACTACACTCAAAAAACCTTCTCACCCTAAAGGTGCTGCTGGTTGCTATACAACGATGCATTATTTCTCCAACTTCATGTTTATTTTTCACGCCATAAACTCTCTCAGCACAACAGGAATACAATTTCAATTGAAACCTATCCCCCACGCATGCAAATACCTTTGTTCAACATGAATCCAACCAAAGTTCTACTCTTCCTACACAGAAACACTAAATCAAACTTACTTAAATCTATACTTTATTTCTAATATTTAACAATAGAAACATAATTCACTTAAAACTACCTCTGTTTTCCTGACATGAGTGACTTAGGAACTTCCAGGTGGTGACACTCTCATGGATCTGCTGCTCTTGTCCTTCTAGATGGTAATGTTCCTGGGTCTGTAAGATGCTGCCTAAGGAGTCTTGGTGAGTTCCTGCAGTGCATTTTGTAGATGGTACACACTGTTGCTCCTGTCCGTCGGTGGTAGAGGGAGTGAATGTTTGTGGTTAGTGTGTTGATCAAGTGGGGCTGCTTTGTCCTGGATGTTTTTGAGCTTCTTGAGTGTTGTTGGGAGCTGCACTCATTCAGGCAAGTGGAGAGTATTCCATCACATTCCTGACTTGTGTCATGTAGATGGTGGACGGGCTTTGGCTGGGGGAGTCAGAAAGTGAGTTACTCTCCTCAGGGCTGCCAGTCTCTGACCTGCTCTGGTAGCCACAGTATCTATGAGTTTCTGGTCAATGTAACCCCCCAGGATGTTGATAATGGAAGGGGGATTCAGTGATGGTAATACCCTTGAATGTCAAGGGGTGATGGTTAAACTCTCTTCTATTGAAGGTGGTCATTGCCTCGGACTTATGTGGCATGAATGTTACTTGCCACTTGTCAGCCCAAGCCTGGATATTGTTGTATTTGGACATGGACTGCTTCAGTATCTGAGGAGTCACAAGTGGTGCTGAACATTGTGTATTCATTGGCGGATATCCCCACTTCTGATATTATGATGGAGGGAAGGTCATTGATGAAGCAGCTGAAGATGGTTGGGCCTCGGACACTACCGTGAGAGATCCCTGCATTGATGTCCTGGAGCTGAGATGACTGACCCTCCACAACCACAACCATCTTCCTAATTGCCAGTATAAGTCCAGCCAGCGGAGAGTTTGCCCCTTGATATCCATTGATTCCAGTTTTGCTAGGGGTCCATGATCTGGGTGGCACAGTGGTTAGACCAGTTGGCTCACAGCCCCAGGGACCGGGTTCGATTCCGGCCTTGGGTGGCTGTGTCGAGTTGGCACATTCATCAGCTTTTTTGTTTGCGAATCATTTCAGTGGAAATGTGCTCTCCCAAACTCAAAGAGCATCAGCCCACTGAAAACAAAGTTGTGAGACCGGCCAGTCCAGCAGAAAGAAACCCTCCAACACTCCCACTTCACCAATTGTCAGAATGAACATAGTTCAGTCCTGGATGTGATTAACAGCAGCAATAACAGCAGAACCCAACCCCTGTCATCACTTGTGAACTTACTGGTCTCTCAGCAGGTGGGATGACTGAGTGAATCCCTTTGTGAATCCTTGTGAACTCGCTGGTGTGTCTGCAGGTGGGATGACTGAATGAATCCCTTTCCACACTCAGAGCAGATAAACGGCCTCTCTCCAGTGTGAACTTGCTGGTGACTCTGCAGATAAGACGAAAGAGCGAATCCTTTCCCACACTCAGAGCAGGTGAATGGTCTCTCCCTGGTGTGAACACGTCGGTGTGCCTGCAGGTGAGCTGAACGAGTGAATCCCTTCCCACACTCAGAGCAGGTGAACGGCCTCTCCCCGGTGTGAACTTGCTGGTGATTCTGCAGGTCGGATAACTGAATGAATCCCCTGCCACACTCGGAACAGGTGAATGGCCTCTCCCTGGTGTGAACCTCCTGATGTGACACTAGGTGGGATGATTGAATAAAACGCCTCCCACACTCGGAGCAGACGAATGGCCTCTCCCTGCTGTGAACCCCCTGGTGTGACATTAGGTGTGACGATTGGATAAAACGTTTCCCACATTCGGGGCAGCTGAATGGCCTCTCCCTTGTGTGTGTTCCTTTGTGTGTCACTAGGTGTGATAACTGAATAAAATGCTTCCCACACTCGGAGCAGGGGAACGGCCTCTCCCTCCTGTGGACTCCCTGGTGAGTCACTAGGTGTGATAATTGAATAAAACACTTCCCACACTCAGAGCAGTTGAAAAGCCTCTCCTTAGTGTGGGCTCGCTGGTGTATCTGCAGGTGAGATGACTGAGTGAAACCCTTTCCACAGTCGGAGCAGGTGAATGGTCGCTCTCCGGTGTGGATTTGTTGGTGATTCAAAAGTTCAGATGAATGATTGAATTGCTTCCCACACTCAGAGCAGTTGAACGGTTTCTCCCCAGTGTGAATTTGCTGGTGTGTCAGCAGGTGGGATAACTGAGTGAATCCCTTCCCACACTCAGAGCAGGTGTATGGCCTCTCCCTACTGTGAACTGCTTGGTGATTCCACAGGTCGGCTGCCTGGAGAAAACCCTTCCCACACTCGGAGCAGATGAAGGGCCTCTCCCCAGTGTGGCTGCATTGATGAATCTTCAGGGCAGATGGGGAGCAGTCTCCTTCCCCACACTTGGAGCAGGGGAACAGTCTCTCCCCAGTGCGAATATGTTGATGAGTTTGCAGTGCAGACGGGATACGGAATTCCTTACCACAATCCTCATCTTTCCCCGGTTTCTCCATGGTGTGGATGTCCTTGTGTCTTTCCAGGTTTAACAATCAGTTAAATCCTCATCCACACAGAGAGCATGTGTACTGTCTGTCCCCGCTGTAAATGATGTGATATTTTTGCAGTCTGTGTCACTGGTCTTTTGAGAGTCAGTGTACTGGACACTCTCACTCAGGTCTGTGTTCCTTGGTGCCTTTCCAGTCACACTGATGTGACAGAAAAAACAGATAAATATTTCTTCTTCTCGATTCAAAGTCTGACGATATTCAGGTTCTGATAATTTGAGTGACTCTATTAAGCCTTAACATGTTTTGAGATTGCTGGCAGCAAATCTTCCCCTTATAACTTCCTGTAAAATGAGTTTACAAAAGTCATCACTGTCAGTATCAAACAGAAATTCAGAATAGACAATTCTAGTTTCTGTGGAACATTTCTTCCTTTCTCGTTCCTCTGGATCTGTACATCTCCATCCCACACCCTATCCCTGTATCCTCACTCTGCTGTATGTATAATACACCCTTCCAATTCTCCTGAAGGTGTTGATTCATGCTGATCAACAAATCCATGCTCAGTCCTTCTTCTCCAGCACTGAGATATCTTCATGCAGGCTGCTAGTCTAAATACCTAAATATACTTAGCGAAGTAAAATGTATGTAACATAGGGGACCAGTTTAATAATTAGAAGTACAGCAAGGCTATGAGATAGAACATTTCAACAGTGAACGTTCTTGAATATCAATTTTTTGGCTATGAGGGTGGTGCATTTTGATACATTCAATATTTCAAAATGAAATTAGATGGGCAGTCAAAATAGACTGGCAGGGGAACAGGGATACAGACGGGATGAGGAGCATATCAGCCATGATTGAATGGCGGAGTGGACTCGATGGGCCAAATAGCCTAATTATGCTCCTATATCTTATGAACTTAAGGGGGAATGGGACTGACTGGATTGCTCTACAGAGAGTTAGCATGGACTTGAGTTGCTGAATCGACTCTTTGTGTGATACAATAACCCGATTACTGAAAATAAACTACTTAGTTACAGTATTAACAAAACTAAAAATAATAAAAAATGAACTTTATTACTGGACCATGCATAATATATCTAATTTGTACCATATTACAAGACTGCACACATCTCTGTCCTATATTAATTTACTGCCCCTTAAATTTCAGCTATTTCCTCGGGAAATCATCCCTTTAAATTGTGAACATTAGGAAAGAGACCATCCTCTTAACCAGACAAATAAATGTGACAAGTTGAGGAAGCAAAGGATGTCAATGTCTTTAAGAGGGAGAGAGATACCTGGGCCAACCTTTCCAGAGTCTGCAGCTCCCTGAATTCACTTCCTTTCCCTTCAGTTGCTGCAAGTCCCCAATTTAACCCCAGAATGAGAAAAAAAAGGAGAGAAGAAAACAAAGTGTTTTACTGACAGATGTTGACGACAGGAGGAGGTTTCAGTCCGTCTCAAATGCAATCTGCATTGTCACAAAGCCCGCACTCTGATTGGCTGGAGGACCAGTGTCCTTCCGGTCCTCCAATTCCTCCCATTGGTCAATACCCCTCATGAAGACAGTGGTGCAGCGGAAGTGAGTGGGAGACACTTTGACCCCGGGTCGCTCTCAGTTGTTGGCCAATGGGAAACGCACATGCGCAGCACTTCTCTGGGTTAATCATGCGCAGTCCCACCCGGCGAATAGAGCGATTTCTCCAGCGCGGGGGATTGTGGGAGCTGCGGCCGCCATTACTCAGCCGGAGCCCAGTCTCCAAACACCTGGGACTGCGATGGATGGGATGGGGAGGAAGCGAAGTGACCCCATCCGGATATAATGTACATCTGGGTAGTCACTGGAATTGATAGCGACGCCGCCTTAGCAAAATTCAGGTGTAAAAATTTAGACACCTGGGTGACATATTGGGGAGTGGAATCGCTCAATGTGAAACTGAACCCCAGAGTCAGCAGCGTCCTTGGGGGAGAACTGGGGAAAAATAAGGAGGATGGTCAAAAGAATTAGGCTTACAATTGATAGGGAGGAGGCAGGTGTTTAAAGTTTGAAATTTGATTTATTATTGTCACATGTATTAGTAGACAGTGAGAAGTATTGTTTCTTGTACGTTTTACTGACAAAGAGAAGGAAAGAGGAGAGTGCAGAATGTAGTATTACAGTCATAGCTAGGATATAGAGAAAAATCAAATTAATGTGAGGTAGTTCCACTCAAAAGTTTGGTGGCCGCAGTGAAGAAGCTGTTCTTGATTTGGTTGTACATGTCCTCAGATCTTTATATCACTTTCCCGATGGAAGAAGGTGGAAGAAAGAATGTCCAGGGTGCATGGGGTCCTTGATTATGCTGGCTGCTTTTCTAAGACAGTGGGAAATGTAGACAGAGATAGGAGACTGATTTGCATAATGGATTGGGTCATTCATGACCCTTTGTAGTTTCTTGTGGTCTTGGACAGAGCAGGAGCAATATCAGGTTGTGGTACAGCCAGAAAGAATGCTTTCCAGAAAGGTAGGAGAATGTTATGTGACAACCAGAATATCAGTTTCAAATTTCTATCCTGTGCTTGCATTCATTGCTTTGATAGATGTTTTTATTTACAAGGGATTAGAATGGAAGGATTTTCAGTCAGAAATATCTTGGTTCATTTGGACACAACTATCATCAGCGATCAAATGTCAGAGGAACACTGATGCCCTGTTCAAAAAGATTTCAATCATCAGTGCGAATGGAAAAGTTGTGTAATGCACATTCCCAAGAGAGAGAGATTTCCAGGGAAAGAGACATAAGAACATATGAACAAATGAACTGGGAGTAGGCTACTCAGTCCCTCCAACCTGCTCCATAATTCAATGAGATCATGGCTGATCTGATTTTAGCCTCAACCCCACAGTCCTGGCTACTCCTAATAACTTTTCAGTCCCTCATTAATCAAGAATCTATTTGACTGTGCTTTTAACTTATTCAAAGACAATGCTTCCACTGTCTTTTGAGGAAGAGTTCCAGAGACTCACAGCCCTCTTTGAGAAAACATTAGTAATCTTGGTCATAGATGAGCAAACTCTTATTTGTAAACATATGCTCCACCCCTGCCAGTTCTAGATTCTCCATTAAAAGAAAACATTCCCTCCACATCCACCCTGTCAAGACCCTCAGGTTTTGATCTAATCACCTCTTACTCTTCTAAACTCTAGTGGATACAAGCTGACCCTGTCCAACATTTCCTCATCAGACAACCTGTCTATTCCTGGTATTAGTCTAGAAAACCTTCTCAAAACTGCTTCCAATATATTTACATCTTTCCTTAAGTAGGGAGACCAATACTGTGCACAACACTCCAGATGTGGTCTCACCAATTGTGTGTACAACTGGAGCATAACCTCCTTACTTTTGTAATCATTTCCCCTCACTATGAACAATAACATTCTATTAGCTTTCCTAATTACTTGCTGTTCCTGTATATTGGCCTTTTGGGATCCGAGGTGATCAAAAAGTTGCTGACACCTTAATCTAGCCTGTGAAGCAAGTGTGTTCTGTTAGTGTGGTTGGGTACCTGAGAGATTGTTTGGAAGCTTGAATGCACATGGAGACCGAGGCCAGACGAATACAGAAAGAAGTTGAAATCCTGGCGGTGGATCCTTGGTGAAGGCATCCAACAGAAAGAATTGTATTGGAGAAGATTCCAAAGTGTGATCTTCGAGAGTGTGATATTGGAAATGCTCATGTGGAAGACAGAATTTCAGTGAGATCAGTCGGCTCACAGTTTGACAACCATCTGGGGAAATGATGAGAAATCCGGAGAAGTTGTATTCGGTGACATCTGTCACTTGGTTTCAGAGTGTGGGGTGTCTGGCCACATTTCACCTATTGGTTTGCATGGACTGTGAACTTACTGAGAATATTTGAGTGTAAGATAAAGTTTGTAACTTGTGTAATGGTAGAAATCTGTTTATATCTGTCAAGGTATTGCTGGGGTGAAGGAGAGTTAATTCTAGTTAATGTTTTCTTGTTTAATAAAAGTTTATCAAAAGTCTCTGACTGTTCATCCAGCTATCTAAACAAAATAATAGTGAGGATCTATCAAGCCATCTTCCATCCTGGAATCTGACATTTCCAGTAGTAACGTCAGCTGATACAATAAGGTACTTTCACCTCTATGACGCAGTTCAGCTCTTTTCTCCATGTTTGAACCAAGGCTGTAATGAGGTCAGGAACTCAGTGACCCTTGCAGAACCCAAACTGACCATCAGTGAGTAGTTTCTTCTGAAGCAAGTGCCACTTGACAGCAGATATCCCCTTTCATCACTTTACTGATGATCAAGGGAGGTTGAATGCACCAATAATTGGCCGGGTAGCATTCGTCCTGCTTTTTGTATACAGGGTGTGCCTGAGCAATTTTCCTCACTGCTGGGTAATCAGTAATTTATAAAGATTCAGGATAACTCCCTGCTTTGCACTCCATATCTCCATTCATAAACTGAGGACCCCATTAGCTTTTTTAAAAAAACAGCTTTGTCAACTTGCCTTGTCACAATCAATGAATTTTGATAAAATGCTCTCTCAGAGTTGGTGCAGACTCGATGGGCCAAATGACCTCCTTCTGCACTGCAGGGACTCTATGATAGAACTGGGCATTGCCAGTGTTCATGTGAAAACAAACACGGTGCTTTTGAATGATGCCACATAGTGGCAGGATGTAGATGAGAGATAGGAGGGGCCTTGGATAGATCCTAGAGGGACTCTGAGTTCAGGGACTTTGGAGAGAAAAGTGATATGAGATGGAGCGGTTGTTGGCGAGAACGTGTGGTCACAGATTGATTTTTTAGGATGGGTGATGGTGGTGAATTTGAAGGGAGGAGGGACAGAATTAAAAGAGATTAAAAGAGATTGAGAGCTGCAAACAGTATCAGCTAAAACGGAAAGGTGGTTTAGTGGGAATAGGGTCAATACAACAGAAGACAGTATGTGCTCTGCGAGGGCATAAATGAGATATAGGATAGAAACTGGAGAAACATGGGGTTAGGACTTGGATGAGGAATTTTATAGACAGTCTGGCTCAGTGGGCTAGTGGAAGGAAGGAAAGCAGCAGAGGCAGTTGATCAAACTGTTTCAATCTTAGTGACAAAGAAGCTCCATGAGCTCCTCAAACTTGTTACTGGAGGTGAGGATGGAAGGAGACAGGGGAGAGGGAGAGCCCTTCCAAAGAAATTAACATGAATGAGAAATTTAAAAGATTTACCGCACTGTGTGCTTCAGACAAAACTGATTTATTTTCCTTTGATCAACAATATTAACAACTGTAACAGGCCTGGAGTTTATTCACATGAACAGAAACAGACTCCACTGAAGATGGTTGTCGTGGATGAGATTAACAGGAAAATCCAATCAATGTAGTTACTTGTGAACTCGTTGGTGTTTCAGCAAGTGAGATTTCTGAATGAATCCCTTCCCACACTTGGAGCAGGTGAATGGTTTCTCCCCATGTGAGTGCGCTGGTGGACAGTGAGGGGTGATGATCGTCTGAACCCAGTCCCGCAGTGAGAGCACCTGAATGGTCTCTCATCATTGTGAAGATGTTGGTGGGACATCAGTTCCTCAGAACCTTTATAGCACTTCCCACAGTCCGGACATTTGAAAAGTCTGTCTTTAGTGTGAACCCGCTGGTGTCTCAGATGGGTGAATGACTGCATAAAGCCCTTCCCACACTCAGAGCAGGTGAATGGCCTCTCCCCAGTGTCAATACACTGGTGTACAGAGAGTTGAGATGATTGCCTGAACCCAGTCCCATAGTGAGAGCACCTGAACAGTCTCTCTTCAGTGTGAACACTTTGAGGGGACGTAAGTTCCCAGGAACCTTTATAGCACTTCCCACATTCCGGGTATTTATAAGGTCTCTCGTCAATGTGAACTCGCTGGTGTCTCAGCAAGGTGGATAAATGGGTGAATCCTAGAACATAGAACATAGAACATAGAACAGTACAGCACAGAACAGGCCCTTCGGCCCACGATGTTGTGCCGAGCTTTATCTGAAAGGCCGAGCTTTATCTCCCACATTCAGAACAGGTGAATGGTCTCTCCCCAGTATGAACTCGCTGGTGTTTCAGCCAGCTGGATGAATCACACACGGAGCAGGTGAACAGCTTCTCTCCAGTGTGAACTTGCTGGTGCGTCAGCAAGTTTGATGACCGAGTGAATCCCTTCCCACATATAAAGCAGGTGAATGCGTCACTGAGTTTCCAGCTCAGACGGGTAACCAAATGCCTCCTCACAGTCCCCACATTTCCACAGTTTCTCACCAGTGTGAATACGCTTGTGTCTCGACAGGCCAGAAGATTGTCCACACACAGAACACATGTACGATTTCCCACCAGTATGAACAGTGATTTGTTTCTTTCCATGTTCAAAATTTGATGATATTCAGTTCCAATAATTTGGGCAACTTTGTCAGATCCCGATATGATGTTTGGTTTCCGGTTTCCCTGTTGCAAAACCACCCCTTCTAAGACCCTGTCACTGTCAAGTGAATTTAAAACAGAAAAAAAAGTGAGAGAATCCACAAAACACAAAGGCAGGTTGTGAAATTGAGCTGAATAAATATGGCAATTTTTGGGGCTGGCACGAGGAAAAAGTGAGCATGGAAACTGCTGGATTGTTAATAACCCAACTGGTTCATTAATAACCTTCAGGGAAGGGAAGCTGACCCCCATCTGAGCCGAGACAAGATTATGACCTCTATGAGGGGAGAAGAGGGAGAGAGGATTGGAAGCAGAAGAAGAGAAAGAGAGTGATTTTCTATTTGTACAAATCAACCAGGATTTTAACAGAATCTCGCAAACCCTCAACCATCATGTCCGAGAAGGAGCAGTTACCAAGTGTATGTGAACACTATCACCTCCGGGTTCTCCTCCAAGGCGCACACAGTTCTGACAGTAAGTAATGGATGAGCAGAAATTTCCTCTACTTCAATATTGGGAAGACTGATGCTACTGTCTTCAGCCCCAGCTACAAACTCCACTCTTGAGCCACTGACTCCATCCCTCTCCCTGATAACTGTTTGAGTCTGAAGCAGATTGTTCAAACCATTGTGTGATATCTGACCCCAAGACAAGCTCCCAAACACATTTTTGCATCATCTTCAAGACTGAATTCCACCTCAGTAACATTTCCTGACTCCACCCCAGACTCAGCTCATCTGCTGCTGAAACACTGACCCATTCCTTTGTTACCTCTGAGATATCTACACTCCTCTAATTCTGACTTCCTGAGTATTCCTGATTTTATTTACTCCATGTTGTGTGGCCTCGTCTGAAGCTGCCAAGACCACAAATTCTGGAATTTCCTCCCTAACCCTCACTCTCTTACATTCCTTCATTAAAACACTCCTTAAAACTGACCTCTGCTTCCGGTAGCCCGTGAGTTTACAAAAGCAATCACCATCAGTCCCAGATAAAAATTCAAACGAGACAATTCTTTTCTCTTGGTATGAGTTTTCTCTGTTAAATCTTCCTCATCTCGCCCCCTGTAAAAGGAATTTCCAAAATCCAACTCTGTCAGTCCAGGATAGAAATTCGCAACATTCTCTCCTCCTGCTGCCTGGTCCAGGATGTCCCCGCCTGGTGATTGTCGAGCGGTGTTCATTCATCCATTGTCGTAGCGTCTTCCTGGTCTCCCCAATGTATCATGCCTTGGGACATCCTTTCCTGCAGTGTATCAGGTAGACAGCAGGACGGCCTCAACCGGGATCTTGGGTTCATGGCACACTATCTGTAATCCCCACAACTTGACTGGGCTTGCAGCATCTCACTAACTGTCCTGGCTGGAGACAATACACATCTCTTGTCCTGGCTGGAGACAATACACATCTCTTTAACCTGTGCTTAACCCTCTCTCCACTCACATTATCTGTACCTTTAAGACTTGATTACCTGTAAAGACTCGCATTTCAATCTTTATTTTGTAAATTGAGTTTGTGTCGTTTTATGTCCTGTTTGTGAACAGAACTCCCACTCACCTGATGAAGGGGCAGCGCTCCGAAAGTTTTAGTGGCTTGTGCTACCAAATAAACCTGTTGGACTTTAACCTGGTGTTGTGAGACCTCTTACTGTGTTTACCCCAGTCCAACGCCGGCATCTCCACATCTTGATGACAGAAGCCAGAGGGTAGTTGTAGAAAGTTGTTGTTCAAACTGGAGAACTGTGACCAGCGATGTGCCTTAGGGATTGGTGCTGGGTCCACTGTTACTTGTCATTTACATTAATGATTTGGATTAGAAATAAGGAGGCTTGGTTAGTAAGTTTGCGGATGACACCAAGATTGGTGGCATAGTGGACAGTGAAGAAGGTTATCTCCGATTGCAACAGGATCTTATCAATTGGGCCAGTGGGCTGACGAATGGCAGATGCAGTTTAATTTAGACAAATGCGAGGTGATGCATTTTGGTAGATTGAACCAGGGCAGGATTTACTGAGTTAATGGTAGGGCATTGGGGAGAGTTATGGAACATAGAGATCTCGGGGTACATGTTCATAGCTCCTTGAAAGTGGAGTCACAGGTGGACAGAGTGGTGAAAAAGGCATTCAACATGCCTGGTTTCATTGGTCAGAACATTGAATGCAGGAGTTGGGACGTCTGTTGAAGTTGTACAAGACATTGGTAAGGCCACACTTGGAATGCTGTGTACAGTTCTGGTCACTCTATTATAGAAAGGATATTATTAAACTAGAAAGACTGCAGAAGAGATTTACTAGGATGCTACCGGGACTTGATGGGTTGAGTTCTAATGAGAGGCTTGATGGACTGGGACTTTTTTCTCTGGAGCGTAGAAGGCTGAGGGGTGATCTTATAGAGGTCTATAAAATAATGAGGGGCACAGATCAGGCAGAAAGTCAATATCTTTTCCCAAAGACAGGGGAGTCTAAAAGTAGAGCACACAGGTTTAAGATGAGAGTGGAGGGATACAAAAGGGTACAGAGGGGCAGTTTCTTTCACACAGAGGGCGGTGAGTGTCTGGAACAAGCTGCCAGAGGTATTAGTAGAGGCGGGTACAATTTTGTCTTTTAAAAAGCGATTAGACAGTTACATGGGTAAAATGGGTACAGAGGGATCTGGGCCAAATGCGGGCAATTGGGACTAGCTTCGGGGTTTAAAAAAAGGGCAGCATGGACAAGTTGGGCCGAATGGCCTGTTTCCATGCTGTCAACCTCTATGATTCTGTGGACACAGAGGGATTTGGGCCAAACATGGGCAATAGGGACTAGCTTAGTGGTTTCAAAAAAAGGGGGCAGCATGGACAAGTTGGGCTGAAGGGCTATGCTGTAAACCTCTGTGACTCTGTGACCTCAATGACTGAACTGTGTTCATTGGGGTGAGTTTCTGTTGATAAACTTCAGAGGCTAATGTTTTTGATAATCAAATTAGTCATCTTGATGTTAATGAAGTTTGTAATATATATAAATGACTTGGAAGAAAATGCTCTGATTAGCAAGTTTGCAGCAGATGATACTAAGCTTGGTGGAGTTGCGGATAGTGATGAAGATTGTCAGAAAATACAGCAGGATATAGATAAGCTGGAAAAATTTGGAATACTGTGTCCAATTCTGGTCACCACACTACCAGAAGGACGTGAAGGCTTTGGAGAGAGTACAGAAAAAGTTTGCCAGGATGTTATCTGGTATGGAGGGTATTAGCTATAAGGAAAGATTGAATAAACTGGGATTGTTCTACTTGGAAAGACAGAGGGCGACTTGATAGAAGTTTATAAAATTATGAGTGGTATAGATAGAGTGAATAGTTGGAAGCTTTTTCCCAGGGCAGAAATGACAATTACAAGGGGGCACAAGTTCAAGATAAGGGGGGAAAAGATTCAGTGGAGATGTGCGGAGGAACTCTTTTACACAGAGGTTGGGGGCCTGGAATGCATTGCCAAGTGAGGTGGTTGAGGCAGTTATGTTAGTCACACTTAAGAACTTATCTTGATAGGCATATGAACAAATGAGGAATAGAGAGATATAAGCAGTTGGTCTCGATAGGACAATGTGATTGGCGCAGGCTTGGAGGGCCGAAGGGTCTGTTCCTGTGCAGTACTATTCTTTGTTCTTTAAACATGCTGCATTGAGTCTTTTTAATATCTTATTATGGACTGGCTTCAGATATCAGACGAACCAACTGTGCACCAGCACTCACACACTAAGGAGAGATCATTCACCTGTACCATGTATGGGAATGGATTCACTCTGTCATCCACTCAGCTGAGACACCAGCGAGTTCACAAGAAACTACAATGATTGAATTCTGCTGTTAATCACATCCAGGAGCGCACAATGCTTATTGGGATTGTAAAATAAAAGCAGAAATACTACAGTTGTTGGAAAGCTGAAATAAAACCAGAAAATGCTAAAATAAAATCAACAGGTCTGGCAGCATCCATGGAGCGAGAAACAGAGTTAACGTGAACTCTGGGTGAACTCTGAAGAGCCAAATGGACTTGAAATATTAACAGATAATGTCAGACCGCTGTTTTTTTTCCAGCACTTTTCTGGTTTTATTATTGCTTATCATGGTCTGTTTCTGCTGAAGTTAATAAACTCCAGACCACTTATGAATGCTAATATTCTGGGTAAAAGTCAAGTAAATAAGCTTTGTATTTAAACACATTGTAAGGTGAGTTTTTACTATCCCAAACACGGGTTAGTTCATCTTGAAGCAATCTCCTTCCTCACTGTCTCCTCAACTCCAACAAACAGTGCAAGGAGGTTATGAACTTTTTTTTCTTTTTTTGTGTGTGAACTACCACAAAATTTGGAATCAAATATCGAATATTTGGGCACATCACAGGCATCAGCACACCCAGAGTGCAATGGGATAGCCTCGTCCTGGACAAACCACCTGCTTGATCATGGTTTCACCCCTGCCAGGTCCCTGGAGAGGGAGCATGCAGTGTCCACAGGCGCGGTTGACGCCTCCCGTGCCCGTTGGCACCGCAGGGGTTGGGGTGTGTTATTGACCCTGATAATCACATTTTAATTTGATGCCTTTAAGTTTCATTTGTACTTTGATTTTTGTTCGGGCTGTTTCCCCCTCCTTTTGGGGAGCTGTCCCTTTTACTTTGTCCTCACTTAATTTGAGTTTGTTCATTTGGTTTGATCTAAAAAGAGGTCACCCCTGCCAGGTTGTGGATTTAGTTGTGGACTCCAAAGAAAATATGGCGCGGGTGAGGGTGAATTGTGCCCATCAGGGAAGTTGGTTCAGGTTTAGGGGTTTCCATATGATATAAATACTGATTTTGTAATGCGCTTCTCCATTGGGAATTCGAACCGAATACGAATGTTTAAACTGTCCATCATCAACCTGAGTCATCAATGCCGGCGGGTTTACCCAGCGTCCCCCGCGCTGTAGAATGTCCTCTATCAGTGAGTGCAGGTGCGCAGGCGCAGTGTGCACTCTGACCATGCTCAGTGTCAGTCATGGTACCAGGGAAGGTTCGGGAGGAGACAGCGAGCACAGGGTCGGAATGGAAACCGCGGCACCAACTTCTGGCCCAGGCCGCAGGCCCCGGCTTTACTGCGGGGACAGGCCCAGGGGGGGGGGGGAGCGCTGGAGCCGGCGGCTGGACACTGGGGAGGATTTGGAAACACTTTGTGGATCCGCAAACCCTTCAGAATCATTGTCAGCTCCCTGGTTTGCAGCTGCGGGGTTTCTCCCTCCCTCCCTCCCGGGAACAGGCCCAGGTTAACGGCCCCATCCTGGCTCAGCCACTGGAGGATGGTTCACATCAGAGGATGGGGGAGGGGGACAATAAATAAGAGGTTACACTTTGGCCTCAAATCAATGAGGACTCGGATCTCTGGGAAGGAAGGAAACCCTGGGAGGTGGGCGGGGAGGATTCACAAACACCCGCTGGAGGCCCCAACACCTCCAATAAGACCCATTGGTTTTACTGTCAGTCAGCAGACAGGAGCTGGAGAACTGAACCCAGACAGAGGAGAGGGAGGGAGAAAACTGGGAGTGGAGGAAAGAAATGGTGAGATGGGTTTGGATTTCAGCCCAGGGAGGAGGGAGAATGTGTGGGACGGGGATTTACAGATTTGGGGGAATGAGAGAGGAAAAAAAGTTCCAGAGAAACTAGAATTGTCTGTTCAGAATTTCATAGAAATCATAGAAACCCTACAGTACAGAAAGAGGCCATTCGGCCCATTGAGTCTGCACCGACCACAATCCCACCCAGGCCCTACCCCCAAATCCCTACATATTTACCCACTAATCCCTCTAAACTACACATCTCAGGACACGAAGGGCAATTTTTTTTTTTGCATGGCCAATCAACCTAACCCGCACATCTTTGGACTGAATTTCTATCTCGATTGACTGTGACGATTTTTGTTAACTCCTTTTACAGGTGAGGTGAGGAAACATCACATAAAAATCAGACTGAGTATCGATTTATTAGGACCTGAATATCCTGAGACTTTGAATGTGGAAGGAGAAATGTTTGTCTGTTCTGCCTGGAGGAGAAGATTTCAAACATCAGTGTGACTGGAAAAGCACTGAGACACACACACACCCGAGTGAGAGTGTTCCAGTGAACTGACTGTGGAAAAAGCTTAAACCAGTTACACAGCCTGAAAAAACATCACACCATTCACAGCTGGGAGAAACTGTACATATGTTCTGTGTGTGGACAAGACTTCAACTGATCATCCAACCTGGAGAGACACAAGGACACTGGCACTATGGAGAAACCTTGGAAATGTGGGAAGGGATTCAATTATCCTTCCCATCTCGAAACTCATCGTCGCAGTCACACAGGAGAGAGACCGTTCATCTGCTGTGTGTGTGGAAAAGGTTTTGTTCAGTCACAACACCTGCAGTCACACCAACGCTCTCATTCCAATAAGAGACATTTAAAATGTTCCAACTGTGAGAAGAGCTTTAAGAGCAAAAAGCACTTGAAACAACACCAACACACACACACTGGAGAGAGGCCATTCATCTGCTCTGTGTGTGGGAAGGGATTCACTCAGTCAGCCACCCTGATGAGACACCAGCAGACTCACACAGGAAAAAGGCCGTTCACCTGCTCAGTGTGTGGGAAAGGATTCATTCAGTCATCCACTCTGCTGAGGCATCAGCGAGTTCACACTGGGGAGAGGCCGTTCCCTTGCTCCAAGTGTGGGAAGGAATTCACTCGGTTAGACACTCTCAGTTTGCATCAACATGTTCACACTGAAAAATTACTTTTTAAACATTACGAATGAGAGAAAAGTGAGTTGCAGACACACCAATGCATTCGTGTTGAAGAGTGGATGCTCACCTGCTCTGTCTGTGGGAAGGGACTTATTCAGTCACCACACCTATTGAGACATCAGTAAGTTTCTGTGCAAGGGTGGGATTCTGTCAATCACTTCCATTGTGTGTTTCTGCTCATGTTAAACTCCAACCCTGTTCTAGGAGTTATTGATATTCTAGATAAATGTCACTAAGTCAGTTTTTATGGAAATGCGCAGTGCTGTGTTAATATTTCTCCAATGGAAGAGGAGACTTGATGTCCTGCTACCAGCTTCATTTTGGGGCCTTTTCTCATTTCGAACTCTAGATTATTTCAGTTCTCACGCCTTTGGTTATTCTCATGGACAATTCTAAGCTCCCATATTTTCCAGAGTGTCTTTCCTGGCGCTGGGATCCAGGGAAGTTATCGGTCACAGTCCTGTGATCAAAAAAGCCAAAAACAAGTCTGCTTGGACTTCACCCCTGTCCCAAAACATCTCTCTCTTCTTTGATGTGTGAATGGAACATGATGCCTGCAAACCTGGTTTAAATTGAAATCGTCTCAGCAAATTTAACAGGAGCCTGCAGGCTGATGAGTCAGTGTCACACGGTCAGTGTGTTCCTGTGCCGCTCTGTATTTAACAGGAGCCTGCAGGCTGATGAGACTGTGTTACACTGTCAGTGTGTTCCTGTGCCGCTCTGTATTTAACAGGAGCCTGCAGGCTGATGAGACTGTGTTACACTGTCAGTGTGTTCCTGTGCCGCTCTGTATTTAACAGGAGCCTGCAGGCTGATGAGTCAGTGTCACACGGTCAGTGTGTTCCTGTGCCGCTCTGTATTTAACAGGAGCCTGCAGGCTGATGAGACTGTGTTACATTGTCAGTGTGTTCCTGTGCAGCTCTATTTAACAGGAGCCTGCAGGCTGATGAGACTGTGTTACACTGTCAGTGTGTTCCTGCACTTCTCTGTTTTTAACAAGAGCCTGCAGGCCTCTGAAACAGTGTTAACTGTCAGTGTGCTGATGTACTGCTCTGTACTTAACAGTAGCCTGCAGACTAATGAGACTCTTACACTGTCAGTGTGCTGCTAGAACAACAAAGAACAGTTCAGCACAGGAAACAGGCCCTTCGGCCCTCCAAGCCTGTGCCGCTCCTTGGTCCAACTAGACCAATCGTTTGTATCCCTCCATTCCCAGGCTGCTCATGTGACTATCCAGGTAAGTCTTAAACGATGTCAGCGTGCCTGCCTCCACCACCCTACTTGGCAGCGCATTCCAGGCCCCCACCACCCTCTGTGTAAAAAATGTCCCTCTGATGTCTGAGTGATACCTCGCCCCTCTCACCTTGAGCCCATGACCCCTCGTGATCGTCACCTCCGACCTGGGAAAAAGCTTCCCACTGTTCACCCTATCTATACCCTTCATAATCTTGTATACCTCTATTAGATCTCCCCTCATTCTCCGTCTTTCCAAGGAGAACAACCCCAGTCTACCCAATCTCTCCTCATAGCTTAGACCCTCCATACCAGGCAACATCCTGGTAAACTTTCTCTGCACTCTCTCCAATGCCTCCACGTCCTTCTGGTAGTGCGGCGACCAGAACTGGACGCAGTACTCCAAATGTGGCCTAACCAGCGTTCTATACAGCTGCATCATCAGACTCCAGCTTTTATACTCTATACCCCGTCCTATAAAGGCAAGCATACCATATGCCTTCTTCACCACCTTCTCCACCTGTGTTGCCACCTTCAAGGATTTGTGGACTTGCACACCTAGGTCCCTCTGTGTTTCTATACTCCTGATGACTCTGCCATTTATTGTATAACTCCTCCCTACATTATTTCTTCCAAAATGCATCACTTCGCATTTATCCGGATTAAACTCCATCTGCCACCTCTCCGCCCAATTTTCCAGCCTATCTATATCCTGCTGTATTGCCCGACAATGCTCTTCGCTATCCGCAATTCCAGTCATCTTTATGTCATCCGCAAACTTGCTGATTACACCAGTTACACCTTCTTCCAAATCATTTATATATATCACAAATAGCAGAGGTCCCAGTACAGAGCCCTGCGGAACACCACTGGTCACAGACCTCCAGCCGGAAAAAGACCCTTCGACCACTACCCTCTGTCTCCTATGGCCAAGCCAGTTCTCCACCCATCTTGCCACTTCTCCTTGTATCCCATGAGCCTTAACCTTCTTAACCAACCTGCCATGTGGGACTTTGTCAAATGCCTTACTGAAATCCATATAGACGACATCCACGGCCCTTCCTTCATCAACCGTTTTTGTCACTGATGTACTGCTGTACTGCTCTGTATTTAACAGGAGCCTGTAGGCTTATGAGGCTGTGTTACACTGTCAGTGTGTTCCTGTACTGCTCTGTATTTAACAGGAGCCTGCAGGCTTATGAGGCTGTGTTACACTGTCAGTGTGTTCCTGTACTGCTCTGTATTTAACAGGAGCCTGCAGGCTGATGAGGCTCTTATACGGTCAGTGTGCTCCTGTACTGTGGAGCCTTTGCTGTTATGAAATGTGGATGAATAGTAATGAGCCTCACATCCTTGCTCATGTTGCTGTGGTTGTGTAGAAAAGGAGTGTGTAAAGGGCTGGTATTTGTGTGGAGGTGTGAACAAAGGAAATGGTATCTGTTTGTGACAGTGACACGTTCTTGTGCTCACACTCAGAACAATGCACAGATATCATTCTGGTTACAGTTTGAACAGGGTCAGATCACAACTGTAGTGAACAATTTAAACATAAATATCTCCAGTGTAACTGCAGCTTGTTCGATCAGAGCTGGGGAGGAGAGAGTTCTGAATCCACTGTATTATCTCTGTTCTCCAGACTGGGTAAATTTTAAGTCGAATGATATTTCATTCAAGGAACAGGCTCACAGCCAATAGGCTGAATTGCTGTGTAACTTGCATTAAAAAATCATAAAATTCAGGTACAGACTAACTAATCATGTTAAACACATGGAAACTGTGACAATCCAGTGATAATAACAATTAACAAATTCATCAGGTAACAGGAAAGTGGTAGACAGGATATTACAGAAGGAATATTGAATTAGATTGTTAAAATTACAGACCAATACACCATTACAGGCTCGGAGATGCATATAAATTTCATATAAAAGGCAGGCAGTGGCGTAGTGATATTGTCGCTGGACTAGTAATCAAGAGTCCCAGGTAATACTTTGGGGACCAGGGTTCGAATCCCACCACGGCAGGTGGTGAAATCTGAATTCAATAAAAATCTGGAGTTAAAAGTCTCATGACCAGGAAACTGTTGTCGATTGTTGTAAAAAAACCCCATCTGGTTCACTAATGTGTTTAGGGAAGGAAATCTGCCGTCCTTACCTGGTCTGGCACATCTTTGACTCCAGATCCACAGCAATGTGGTTGACTCTTAAATGCCCTCTGCAATGGCCCAGCAAACTACTCAGTTCAAGGGTAATTAGGGTGGGTAATAAATGCTGGCCAAGTCAGTGACATCCACATCCCATGAATGAATTTAAAAAAAGTACTTCACTGAGTACTGGAACCATGTGAGGAATTACTCTGTCTGTATTATTGCAGTGCTGTTAATAAAGTCAATAAAAGACAATCTGTTGTTGGGAATTTGATTACCTGGTGTCTGAAACCACAAGGCTCAATATTTAGAGTCAATAAGATGAACAAAGAAACACATCAGGGCCAAATACTCCAGCTGGATATTCAAGGAGAAAGTCTGTTATCTAATACCCTGAGTGGACAGAACAGAGAAAGATCCCAACTGTAAAGAACCCTCAAATTATTTATAAATAGTTTTCTAATGTTGACAGATTTCAACAGTCAGTTTCTATCACTATTTTCAGACTGTAAAGTTAAACCTGCCGTTTTACTTTTGATGTGGAGATGCCGGCGTTGGACTGGGGTGAACATGGTAAGAAGTCTCACAACACCAGGTTAAAGTCCAACAGGTTTATTTGGTCTTTAACCTGGTGTTGTGAGACTTCTTACCATTTTACTTTCAGTCAGGAACAGATCCCAGTTTTACACCAATCTCTGATTTGACATCATGTTTCCAGCATTCTTCCTGACTCTAAACATAGTTGTAAAGGAGCTTCTGTTCCATATCTAGGAGCTCTAAACCATGGAAGAGAGTGGCTTTCTTACACACATCAAGATTAACCCACACATTTAGTCTTCAATATGATTAAAAGCAGAATCTAATTCTTGCAGTCATTTGTGAACTTGCTGGTGTGTCACAGGGTGTGATGACTGATTGAATCCCTTCCCACACATTGAGCAGGTGAACGGCCTCTCCCCAGTGTGAACTCACTGGTGCCTCAGCAGATGGGATGACTGAGTGAATCCCTTCCCACATACGGAGCAGGTGAATGGCCTCCCCTTAGTATGAACTTGTTGGTGCACCAGACTGTCTGATGACTGAATGAATTCATTAGCACACACTGAGCAGGTGAATGGCCTCTCTCCAATGTGAACTCGCTGGTGCAACAGAAGCTGGTATGACTGAGTGAATCCCTTCCCACACTCAGAGCAGATGAATGGTCTGTTCCCAGTGTGAACTCGCTGGTGTGTCACAAGGTGGGATGTCTGAGTGAATCCCTTCCCACACACACAGCAAATAAATGGCCTCTCCTCAGTGTGAACTCGCTGGTGGGGTTGAGTGAATCCCTTTTCACACACACAGCAAGTGAATGGCCTCACCCCAGTGTGACGTCACTGGTGCATTAGCAAGTCAAATGACTGAACAAATCTCTTCCCACACTCAGAGCAGATGAACAGTCTCTTTCCCAGTGTGAAGTCGCTGGTGTATTTGCAGATACTTCTTGCTTTTCAAGCTCTTCTCGCAGTCAGAACATTTAAAAAGTCTCTGATCACTGTGTACATGTTGATGTTCAGTGAGCTGGCATGACTGAGTGAATCCGTTGCCACACACAGGCCTGGTGAATGCGCTCTCCTCAGTGTGAACTTGCTCATGAGCCAGGAGGTCATATGAGTCCTTCCCACATGTGGAACATCTGAACGGCCTCTCCTGGGTATGAACTGGCTGGCGTGTCAACAGACTGGATAACTGAGTAAATCCATCTCCACACATGGAGAAGGTGAAAGGTCCCTCCCCAGTGTGACTGCATTGATCATGTCCCAGTTTAAAAGGGAAAATTAATCCCATCCCACAATCACCATATGTCCACGCTTTCTCCGTGATTCAATTATTAATTTGTCTCTCCAGGTTGGATGATCAGTTGGAGCCTCACACAGAACACATGTACATTTCTCCGCACTGTGAATGGTATGATGTTTTTTCAGGCTGTGTAACTGGTTAAAGCTCTTTCCACAGTCAGTTCACTGGAACACTCTCACTCAGGTGAGTGTGTGTCTCAGTGCTTTTTCAGTCACACTGACGTTTAAAATCTTTCCCCACAGATAGAACAAACATTTCTCCTTCCACATTCAGAAGTCGATGATATTCAGGTCCTGATGAATCAAGTGACTGTCAGATTTTGACATGATGTTTGTTCTGACTTTCCCATCTGGAACTTCTCTCCCTCGAACTCCCTGCAAAAGGAGTTTACAGAAGTTATCAGTGTAAGTACAGGACAGAAATTCAGAGCTAACAATTCTGTGCCCCACACACGCTTTTCGCTCTCTGCTCATTGCTCCAGATTGAGTTTCTAGTCTTCTCCTGATTCTTTTCTTCTCTCCAGATTCTCTCCCCTCCTGTCCTCAAACTGGTGACACTGGCTGTGGATCAATCCCACTCCGTCACTCTCATTCTAACAAATAATGCAGCTCACAACAATTTAACGAAGGGTCATCTGGACTCAAAACGTTGGCTCTTTTCTCTCTGGTGTGGAGATGCTGGCGTTGGACTGGGGTAAACACAGTAAAAAGGGGTAGGGCCTGGGTGGGATTGTGGTCGGTGCAGACTCGATGGGCCGAATGGCCTCCTTCTGCACTGTAGGGTTTCTATGATTCTATGAAGTCTCACAACACCAGGTTAAAGTCCAACAGGTTTATTTGGTAGCAAAATCCACTGGCTTTCGGAGCGCTGCTCCTTCGTCAGGTAAGTGGAAGTTCTGTTCACAAACAGGGCATATAAAGACACAAACTCAATTTACAAAATAATGGTTGGAATGCGAATCTTTATAGTTAATCAAGTCTTAAAGGTACAGACAATGAGAGTGGAGAGAGCGTTAAGCACAGGTTAAAGAGATGTGTATTATCTCCAGACAGGACAGTTAGTGAGATTTTGCAAGCCCAGGTAAGTCGTGGGGGTTAGAGATAATGTGACATGAACCCAAGATCCCGATTGAGGCCGTCCTCATGTGTGCGGAACTTGGCTATCAGTGCTGAACAGAGACTGATATCCAAGTTCCGCACACATGAGGACGGCCTCAATCGGGATCTTGTCACATTATCTGTAACCCCCACGACTTGCCTGGGCCTTGAAGACTTGATTACCTATAAAGATTCGCATTCCAACCATTATTTTGTAAATTGAGTTTGTGTCTTTATATGCCCTGTTTGTGAACAGAACTCCCACTTACCTGACGAAGGAGCAGCGCTCTGAAAGCTAGTGGATTTTGCTGCCAAATAAACCTGTTGGACTTTAACCTGGTGTGAGACTTCTTACTGTCTTTCCACTCTACACAGATACTGTCAGACCTGCTGAGATTTTCAGCATTTTGTGTTTTTGTTTCAGATTCCAGCATCCGCAGTATTTTGCTTTTATCAATTTCTATTTAATGACTTCATTACTGATTTTAAACATGCGGAAATATTCACCTTTTCCCAGTTGGGTCTTTGGTTGAAGTTGCTGCTGGGCTGAAGCCGGAAGCGGCAGAGTGAGATTCCAGAACAATGAGAGTGGGCGGGGCTGGATGACCGAGCGGGAGCGGCTGGTCCTCCAACCAATCGGAGTGAAGGAGGGGCGGGGTCGTAGTCTGACTGATGGTGCCCGCTGCGCAGGCGTGGAGTGGACGCTGTGTAGGCGAATGGAGGCGGTGTCGTGGTGTTTGTGAGGAGACATGAGCTCCGGACAGGAGAGGAACAGAGCCGGTGAGTGGACTGGGAAGTTTCATAAACACCTTCTGGAGGATTCACAATCCAAATAAGAAGCTATCAGTTCTACGTTGTCAGTAAGAGACGCTACGACTTTTTTTAATGACAGACCCGGGACACGGCCGCCATCTTGGTGGCAGCAATGCGCATGCGCAGTGACCCTGTCTGTAGAAGGTGAGAATCATGAGTGGATTTTAGGACTGAAGAGAGGTAGAAATGTCACGGCTGTTATATTGTTGGAGAGGGTGGAGCAAAATAGAAGGTCAGTGAAAGTAGATCAGGAGAGATTTAACAAATATGTCATGGACACAAGACAACGGAAGTGCTAATGGTAGTGTTAAAGACTAAGGCAGTCTTAATAGTGGCGTAAAGGTCAGTTTGCAGACTGTGTTCATCAACGAATAAAGGTTAATGTTCTCTCAAAGCAAAACATGCGAAGACGTTAGAGACTGGTGCTTGGGCGGGGAGGTAGTGGAGGGAAGGAGGAGCTTGAAAAAGTATATATCAAAATGGATTTCCGCTAGGACAAGAGGTATGGCCTTCCTTGGGTAAGGAGACCAAAATTGCACACACTACTCTAGGTGAGGATTTACCATTGCACTGTAAAATTGTAGTAAGACTTTTTTACTTAATTCCGTATGCACTTAGGAAATATGAGTATGATCAAACAAGTAGCATGGTATTACAAAAGAAAAATTGTGCTTGATAAGGTTCTTTGGGTTTTTTGAGGCTGTGACTCATCGGGTAGATGAAGGGCGACCAGTGGGTGTTGTGTACTTGGATTTCAAAAAGACATGAGACAAAAGGCATGCTGAAGGTCCACCGTCAATAACTCCAGGAGCCTAGTGCACCAAACTGGGATGGCACTGTGCTCTGAGCACGCTCAGTGAGGTTGGTGGAGGTGGACTGAGGAGGAACAGGTGGCTCAGATAGTAGGAGGAGATTTTGGTGCAGGGGAGGAATTGGAGCTGTGGGTCGGCTGGGAAGCTTCAGAAACAGGTGATGTATGGAACTTGCAATAAGAATATCAAATTCCTGAGTTTACAGCGCTGGGGCTTTATGGGGACAGGCCCAGGTTAACAGTTACCATCCTAGTTTGATGACTGGCAGAGCGCATGCACAACTTTCTTGGTGTGGGAGTAGAGAGTGGGTGGGACTTCATGGTCCCAGTGATCGGAGAGATAATTATTCACTCATTGATTTTATTCTCATTCTTCACTCAGCAGCTGGAGAATTGAACCCAGGCAGAATAAAGGAAAGGAGAAAACTGGGAGGAGAAAGGAAATGATGGAGATTGCACTGAAATCCAGTGAATCACATTGGGAGGAGGGACAGTTTGTGGAATGTGATTTACTTTGTGAGTTGTGTCAGCAACTTGGAGAACAAGAGAGGAAAAAATATTCCAAAGAAACTAGAGTTGTCAGTTTTGGATTTATGCCTGTACTTACAGTGAATCATTTGTGTAATGTCCTTTTACAGGGCATTCACACTGGAGAATTTTCAGACAGGAAATCCAAACCAAACATCACATTGAGATCTGACAGAGTCACTCGATTCATCAGGACCTGAATATCTTCGGCCTTTGAATATGGATGGAGAAATGTTTTTCTGTTCTATCTGTGGGAAAAGATTTCAAACATCAGTGTGACTGGAAAAGCACCGACACAGACACACCCGAGTGAGAGTGTTCCAGTGAACTGACTGTGGAAAGAGTTTAACCAGTTACACAGCCTGAAAAAAAATCACACCATTCACAGCGAGGAGAAACGATACATGTGTTCTGTGTGTGGATGAGGCCTCAGCTGATCATCCAACCCCAGGGCACCATGGAGAAACCGTGGAAATGTGGGGACTGTGGGAAGGGGTTTAGTTGTCCATCCCACCTAGAAACTCATCGACGCAGTCACACTGGGGAGAGGCCGTTCATCTGCTCCAACTGTGGGAAGGGATTCACTCAGCCATCCAGCCTTGTGTCACACCAACGAATTCACACTGAGGAGAAACCTTTCAAATGCTTTGACTGTGGGAAAAGCTTTAGGAGCTCTGGGTGTTTAATTCAACATCAGGGACTTCACACAGGAGAGAGACCGTTCATCTGCTCCATGTGTGGGAAGAGATTTGCGTCTTCATCGCAACATTCAAAACACCTCCGAGTGCACACGGGGGAAAGACCGTTCACCTGTTCTGAATGTGGGAAGAGATTCAGGTGTTCATCCAACTTCACTGAACATCTCCGTGTGCACCCAGGAGAGAGACCATTCACATGCTCTGAGTGTGGGAAGGGATTCACTTGTTCATCCCACCTTGCTGAACACAATCGTGTTCACAGTGGAGAGAAACCATTTGTCTGTTCCACGTGTGGGAAAGGATTCACTACGTCATCCCAGCATCTGACACACCAGCAGGTTCACACTGGGGAGAGACCGTTCAGCTGCTCCACGTGTGGGAAGAAATTTAGTCGTTCATCCACCCTGCAGAGACACCAGCGGGTTCACACTGGGGAGAGACCGTTCTCCTGCTCCGAGTGTGGGAAGGGACTCACTCAGTCATCCCACCTGCTGAGACATCAGCAAATTCACAAGTGACTACAGGGGTTGGATTCTGCTGTTAGTCACCAATAAGAGACACTCTAACTACCGGCCCTTGACATTCAATGGTGTTACCATCACTGATTTCCTCACTGTCAACATCCTTGGGGTTACCATTGACCAGAAACTCGCCACATAAACACAATGACTACAAGAGCAGGTCAGAAGCGAGTAACTCACCTCCTGACTCCCCAAAGTCTGTCCACCATCTACAAGGCACAAGTCAGGAGCGCGATGGAATACTCCCCACTTGCCTGGATGGGTGCAGCTCCAACAACACTCAAGAAGCTCAACACCATCCAGGACAAAGCAGCCCGCTTGATTGGCACCACATCTACCAACATCCACTCTCTCCACCACTGATGCTCAGTAGCAGCAGTGTTTACTATCTACAAGATGCACTGCAGCAATTCACCAAAGATCCTTCGACAGCACCTTCAAAACCCACGACTACTTCCATCTAGAAGGACAAGGGCAGCAGATACATGGGAACACCACCACCTGCAAGTTCCCCTCCCAGTCACTCACCATTCTGACTTGGAAATATAATCGCCATTCCTTCGCAGTCACTGGGTCAAAACCCTGGAATTCCCTCCCGAACGGCATTGTGGGTCAACCCACAATAGGTGGATTGGCTATGCTAAATTACCCCTTAGTGTCAAGGGGATTAGCAGGGTTATGGGAATAGGGCCTGGGTGGGATTGCTGTCGGAACAGACACGATGGGCCGAATGGCCGCCTTCTGTATTGTAGGAATTCTATGATTCTATGAATCCATAGCATGTGGACTGCAGTGATTCAAGAAGGCAGCGCAGCTCCACCTTCTCAAGGCAAATAGGAATTGGGCAATAAATGCTGCCCAGCCAGCGACGTCCATGTGCCACGAATGAATTTTAAAAATCAGACCCAGGACTGAACTATGTTCAATCTGACTGAATTCTGAGTTTCTGAACATTGGGTTTGGTGTCCAATGAATCACTTTTGTTTCCATCATTTTATCCCAACTCCTTGATTTCTCCAAGATGAGAGGAGACTAATTCATCTCCTGTTACTGGGATAGAAAGCTGACAAATCCCCTGGATCATACGGTCTGCATTCCAGGATCTGGGAAGAGGTGACTGCACTGATACTCGAAGCACTGCCAGTGATTTTCCAAAATTCTCTAGATTCTGCAGTGGTACCAATGGATTGGAAAGTGGAAAATGTAATCCCAATAATAAGAAAAGCCGGAGAAAGGAAACAGGGAATGACAGGCTATTTAGCCTGACATCAGTCATCAGGAAAATATTGGCATCTATCATGAAGGAAGTGGTAAAAATGCAATTAGAAAAGTAGAACATGATTGGACAAAGTCAACATTGGTTTATGAAAGAACTTGACAAATCTAGTAGAATTTGTTGAGGATGTAACTAAAAGGTTAGATAAAGGGGAACCAGGGAATGTTGTATGATTGAATTTCTAAAAGCCATTTCATAAGATGCCATACACAAGATTGTTGCACAGGATAAGGGCTCATGTCATTGGGGGTGAAATATTAGCATTGGTAAAGGAGTTGTTAAAGGACAAAGAGAAGGGATTGATGTGTCATTTTCAGGTCGGCAGGCTCTTATTATGGGGACAGCACAAGAAGCAGGATAGGAGTTTATTAACAATCCATATTCATGACTTATTTCAAGAGACCAAGTCCAATGTATTCAAGTTTCCCGATGGGGGACTGTCTCAGGGCAAACAACATCAAAGTGGTCAGTACAAATGACACACAAAATATATCCTTACAAACTTCTGCACTGCGGACCACCTCTCTGGAGAAAACACTGTGGCGACCGGCACAGGTGGAGGCAGCACTGAAATTTGGTTCAGTTTTAAGGACCATCATCACCAAACTCTGAACATCTGAGGTGTCCAGAGGAGGATCAGAAGTGGAGTGTGGCAGAGCAAGACCAGAGGTGGAACAGCAGCAGAGGAAGACCAAAGGTAGTTTGGCTGCAGAGTTCACCCCCCGCCCGCGCCCCGAGCACTATAAAACAACATCATAAACTGCCAGTTCTACGGATATCCATGTTGATCCCACATCTGACTCCCCGTCAGTAGAGGATCCACAGAAAACAATAAAATCATTGACAGTTTCGACACACTCGAACCAGGAGGAGTCTACCCCAACATTCTCCCTGTTCTCTGAATGGGGTAACTATACACTGTAGTTAATACAGTCAGTAAAAGACAATCTATTGTTGGGAGCTTGATTATCTGGTGTCTGAAACCACAAGATTCAATATTTAGAGTCAACAAGATGAACAAGGAAACAGATCAGGGCCCAATACTCCAGCTGGATATTCACAAGAGAAAGTCTGTTATCTAACACCTCGAGTGGACAGAACAGAGAAAGATCCCAACTGTAAGAAATCCTCCAACTATTTGTGAATATCTTTCAAATGCTGACAGGTTTCAATTCCCAGCTTCCATTATGCTGAATCAATGGGAGGTGAGAGAGCGGTTATCCTGGAACTATTAAAAAAACTAACTAGATCACAGCTAGAGTACTCAGCATCTCAAAGGGACTGCAGAGTATTTCAAACTGTGTAATCATGCTGTAGTTCACGACCTTGATTTGCGGAGATAGAATTCGGACTGGATATTTTGGAATGTTGTAGAGACATTGATCTAACAATCGTGAAATAACAGCTCATGAGGAGACACATCATGTCAATGCCAGCTTATTTTCAAAGAATTATGCAATTAGTCCCAATATTGTTCCCCTTCATAAAAACACGCATATTTCTCCTTTCAATTCTCTTTTTGAAAAATCTGAGTTAACAAAAAACAATATCGGAAGAGTTGCAGAAGCCTCTGCAGTATTCATGGACATTTTTAAAATTAACAAGTTTCTTGACCCAATAACATGAACAGTCAGGTGGGAATTTTCTCCCAAAAATTTTGGAAGAAAAACTATTCAATTATGCAGTTGATTTCATAGCATTTCAAGGATCATAGAACCCTACAGAGCAGAAGAAGCCCATTCAGCCCATCGAGTCTGCACTGACCACAATCCCACCCAGACCCTATCCCCGTAACCCCATGCATTTACCCTAGCTAGTTCCCCTGGCAATTTTTAGCATAGCCAATCCACCTAACCCGCACATCTTTGGATTGTGGGAGGAAACCCATGCAGATACGGGGAGAATGTACAGACTCCACACAGATCGTGACCCAAGCTGGGAATCGAACCCGGGTCCCTGGCGCTGTGAGACAGCAGTGCTAGCCACCCTGCCGCCCCTCAATGTTGGTCTTGGAAACAGGGCAGTGCTGACCCAGCAGAATGTCAGTTCTGGAATGTAAGTGGTCAGTTACCCTATTGACAGCAGCACAGTCACACCAGAAAGAGACCATTCAGGTACATTATGTGTGCAAATGGATTTATTCAGTTTCCCCTCCTATTAACATACAAGCTTTAAAAGTTCAAAGGAATTGATCAACCATGAGTTCATTCTTCTTGTCAAGTCCGTGTGTGTGTGTGTGTGTGTGTGTGTGTGTGGAGAGGGGGTGGATGGTAAATCAATCAGTTCGTTACACCAGCTGACATTCCAAGGAGTTCATCTTCAGGTGTGGACGTTTGTTCCGCTATTAATTAAACTCAGGACAGAACTGTGGTGCCTGTTGACATTAGCTGCTGTATTAGTTATTTTCATTTTATACCTTGGTGCTTTGGCTTCAGTTGTAATTGAATCACAAAACATAATTTTTTTAATGCAATAACATACTTCAATGGTGGCTATCTTACCCAGCATTCACAGTGAATCAGAATATGATCTATCCTTACAACAGACTTTGCGCATGCGTACTGTAGATCCAAAGTGCATGCGCAATGTATGTTGCTCCCGCAGTAGCAGGAGGGCGGTTATATCGGCTCCGGGTTACCAGGGAAACGGCTTATTCTGGAGGGTAATGCAGGCGGCGGGGTGGATGGAGAGGCTTCATAAGCACCCAGTGGAGACAGGAGAACCCGAATAATAACTGCTCAGTGCCGCGTTCCTACCATTCGGGGCCGCGACCACAGATGCCGAGTTGGAGGCCCCGAGTTGACGGAGCCCATCTTTCCCGGGGCGATGGGCAATAGTGCGCATGCGCGCTGCTCCCTGCCAGCAGGAGGAGAGAATGTTGTGAATTTCTCTCCTGGACTGACAGGGATGGACTTTGGAAACTCCTTTTACAGGGAGTTAGAAGGGGAGGATTTACACACAGAAAACTCAACCCAAGAGAAATGTTTCTCGCTTAATTTCTATTCTTGACTGACAGTGATGATCTATTTTTTACAGGAAATTTGATGACAAAATTTGAAGGGAAACTCAAACCAGACATCAGACCAAAACCTGCCAGAGTCACTCCATTCATCAGAACCTGATTGTAAGTGTGTCTGTAGAAAAAGATTCAAACATCTGTGTGGCTGGAAATACGGAACAATAATGTCATGGAAGGATTTGCAAACAAAGATGCAATGTTTTAAATTGAGTTGTTTAACCGGGAGCCTGTGTGGGTCAGTGTTTTAAAGTTTATTTATTACTGTCACAAGTAGGCTTAGCCTACATTAACACTGCAAGTTGCTGTAAAATTCCCCTAGTTGTCACACTCCGGAACTTGTTCGGGTCAATGCACCTAACCAGCAAGCCTTTCTGACTGTGGGAGGAAACCCATGCAGACATGGGGAGAATGTGCAGACTCCACACACACAGTCACCCAAGCCATGAATTGAACCCAGGTCCCTGGCACTGTGAGGCAGCAGTGCTAACCACTGCAGCCCCATGGTGAGGACATGGTGATGGGTGTGTGGGACTTGATGCAGAGGACAGGGGTTTATATACACCAAAGTTTTTCATGGGTTAAATGAGGGACGCTGACAGTCAAGTCTAAAGAAAATAAAGGAATGAATGAAAGTTCTCGAAACATCAGCTGAGACAGGGATTTAGCGAAACTCATGTTGGTAATGAATAGATGAGGCTGTCCGGTCAAGTCAGGAGGGAATGCATGAAATTTTCAGAAACAATACTAAGACAGGGCCAGGGTGAGCCATGTTAGTGGGATATGTTATATACAGGAGGGGTGGAAGGTAACTTATTCCACATTGATTTCTCATCTCACATCTGTCTGTGACCAGAAAGATGTTTTTGATTTGATTCCTCCTTTATAAGCAGTGGCATACTACCCAATACTTCAAGGCTTACTCCTGCTCGTAATTCATACATCCGTATGTATGTTCACTAATGTCCTTTAGGGAAGGAAATGGGTAAGATGGCTATAGAGGGATATGGGCCAAATGCGGGCAATTGGGACTAGCTTAGGGGTTTTAAAAAAGGGGTGGCATGGACAAGTTGGGCCGAAGGGCCTGTTTCCATGCTGTTAACCTCTATGACTCTAAGTGAGAATTAACTTTAGTTTACTCACAGACACTCCAAATGTGGTAACTCAATGTTGCACCATTTGATTTGATTTATTATTGTCTCACAAAGTTTATTTATTAGTCACAAGTAGACTTACATTCATACTGCGATGAAGGTGCTGTGAAAATCCCCTCGTCGCCAAGCTCTGGCACCTGTTCAGAGGGAGAATTTTAGCATGGCCAATTAACCTCACCTGCACATCTTTGGAGTGTGGGAGGAAACCAGAGCATCCGGAAGAAACCCACGCAGACACAGGGAGAACATGCAAACTCCACACAGACAGTGAGCCAAGCCGGGAATCGAATCTGGGTCCCCAGTGCTGTGAGGCAGCAGTGCTAACCACTGTGTCACCATGTAATAGTATGAAGTGAAAAGTATTGTTTCTTGCATACCATAGATAGAGGAAGAAAGGAGAGAGTGCAGAATGTTGTGTTACAGTCAGAGCTAGGGTGTAGAGAAAGATAAACTTAATGAAAGTAGGCCCATTCAAAAGTTTGATGGCAGCAGGGAAGAAGCTGTTCTTGAATCGATTGGTACGGGACCTCAGACTTTTGTATCTTTTTCCCGACGGAAGAAGTTGGAAGAGAGAATGTCTGGGATGTGTGGGGTCATTGATTATACTGGCTGCTTTTCCGAGGTCGCGGTAAGTGTAGACAGAGTCAATGGTTGGGAGGCTGGTTTGCGTGATGGACGAGGCTTCGGTTATGACCCATTGTAGTTTCTTGCGTTCTTGGATAGAGCAGGAGCCTCGCCAAGCTGTGATACAACCAGAAAGAATGCTTTCTGTGGTGTATCTATAAAAGTTGGTGAAAATCATAACGGACATGCCAAATTTCCTTAGCTTCCTGAGAAAGCAGAGACATCGGTGGGCTTTCTTAGTTGTAGCATTGGCATGGAGGGACCAGGACAGGTTGTTGGTATCTGGTCGCCGAGAAACTCGAAGCTCTCGACCATTTCTACCTCATCCCTGTTGATGTAGACAGGGGCATGTTCCCCACTACGCTTCCTGAAGTCGATGACAATCTCCTTCATTTTGTTGACATTGAGGGAGAGATTATTGTTGCTGCACCAGTTCACCAGATTCTCTATCTCATTCCTGTTCTCTGTCTCATCACTGTTTGAGAAATGACCCACTGCGGTGGTGTCATCAGCAATCATGAAAATCAAGTTGGGGGGGGAATTTGGCCACACAGTCATAGGTGTATAAGGAGTATAGTAGGGGGTTGAGGACACAGCCTTGTGGGGTACCGGTTTTGAGGATGATCGTGGAGGAGGTGTTGTTGCCTATTCTTACTGATCTGAGTGTTAGGAAGTCTTGGACCCAGTCGTAGAGAGAGGAGCTAAGGCCAGGCCACGGAATTTGGGGATGTGTTTCGTAGGAATAATGGTGTTGAAGGCTGAGCTGTAGTCAATAAATAGGAGTCTGAAATAGGTGCTTTGTTATTCAGGCGGTTCCCGGGTTGAGTGCAGGGCCAGGGAGATGGTGTCTGCTGTGGACCTGTTGCGGCGGTTGTGAACTGTAGTGGATCCAGGCAGTCTGGGAGGCCGGACTGATTTGTGCCATGACTAACCTTTCGAAGCACTTCATAATGATGGATGCATTCATATATAGAAGATGGACAGAGAAAGGAAAGATTTACAGTGCAGAGATCACAGAGAACAATTGTGTTTCACATGATCCAGAATCAAAATGTCGCTCTGGGAGAATGAGGTGTGAGTTTCTTTGTGTCTCCCAGATTGCTCCATTTGTTCAGGGGTCAGAAACACACACAGATTCAGCTATTTCTCCCATTTTAATAATTTTAGAAATAGCTATGAGGATATCAATACATGTTTTCAAAGAAGTATGCAGTGTGAGGTCCCAGCCCCCTCACCGATGGAAACCCATTCTTGGAGATGGAACAGGTGTGTGGTTGGAAGGGCATCGGGGGTGGGGGGTGAGACACCGAGTAATGTTCTGGGAACCGAGGTTCAAATCCTGCCATGGCAGGTGGTGGAATTTACATTCAATACAAGTTTGAATTTGAAAGGCTAATGATGAGCAAAAAAACCATTATTGATTATCATAAAAGCCCATTGGGTTCACTAGTGCTGTTTAGGGAAAAACAAATCTGCCATCTTCACCTGGTCCGGCCTACATGTATCTCCAGATCTGCAATGTGGTTGAATCTTAATTCCCTCTGATATGGCACAGCAAGCCTCTCAGTTATACCCAACTAGTACAAAGTTACTAAAAAGGTATGGAAATGGGCAGACCAGGCATAGGCCTTGGCACGGGAAACGGCCTTGTCGACCCTGCAAAGTCAGATTTAGAAAATAAATATTTGAACCTGGTTGTAAACAGCCTGCTTCAGCACCAGAGTGGGATGGTGTCAGTGTCCACGGGGTGGAGTTTGTAGCACGGACTGAAGACAATTGTTTCATGTTTCTCACTCTGTAAATGGAGGAAACTTCTCCTAATCCAGGACAGGATCTCAGTCCAGTCGCGATGCTGTGTGACTTTGAGGTGATGATGTTCACATTCACCTGTGAACCTGGTCTTTCTAAATGGTGGAGGTTGAAGGTTTGGGAGTTTCTATCTGGCTGTAGATGTATCCTTTCCTTCACCTCTTTTCCTCCCACATCTCTTAATCCTGCCCATCCGCTGCCTCTTCACATTGAAGCTCTGGTCTTGTATCGGTTCAGACTGGCTCAAAGGTTCCCTTCCCTGAAGGACATTAGTGAACCAGTTGGGTTTTTATGACAATCCATCAGTTTTCTTGGTCTCTTTTTCCCAGTGCCGGCCCCACAAATTACCAGATTCATTCAGCTCAATTTCACAACCTGCCTTTGTGTTTTTGTGGGTTCTCTCTCACTCTCTTTTTTCTTTTTTAAATCAATTTCACAGCATATTCAAAGGTGAGGATTTGCAGTCAGAAAACTGAAACCAAACATCACATCAGGATCAGACAGAGTCGCCCAATTTATCGTAATATGCGTATCATTGGATTTTGAACATGGAAGGAAAAAGCACCGCTCACAGTGGGGAGAAACTGTACACGTGTTCCGTGTGTGGACGAGGATTCAGCCGTTTATCTGGCCTGTCAAAACATAAATGCAGTCACGGTGGGGAGAAATTGTGGAAATGTGAGTATTGTGGCAAGGGATTCAGTTCCCCATCAGAGCTGGAAATTCATCGACGGAGTCACACTGGGGAGAGACCGTTCACCTGCTCCGAGTGTGGGAAAGGATTCACTCAGTTGTCCCACCTGGTGAGACACCAGCGAGTTCACACTGGGGAGAGACCATTCACCTGCTCCGAGTGCAAGGTGGGATTCACTCAGTCAGCCCACCTGGTGTCACACCAGCGAGTTCATACGGGAGAGAGACCATTCACCTGCTCCGAGTGCAAAATGGGATTCACTCAGTCAACCCACCTGGTGACACACCAGCGAGTTCACACTGGGGAGAGACCATTCACCTGCTCCGAGTGTGGGAAGAAATTCAGCCGGTCGTTTCACCTTCTGATTCACCAGCGAATTCACTCTGGAGAGAGACCATTCACCTGCTCTGAGTGTGAGAAGGCATTCATTACATCAACCGAACTGTTGACACACCAGCGGATTCACACTGAGGATAACCCGTTCACCTGCTCCAAATGTGGGAAGGAATTCGCTAACTCTTCTAACCTGATCTGCCATCAACGAATTCACACTGACGAGAGACCTTTTAAATGCCCAGACTGTGGAAAGTGCTTTAAAAGTTTTGGGAACTTGATGACCCATCAACGGGTTCACACTCGAGTCCGTTCAGATGCTTTCACTGTGGGACTGAGTTCAGACAATCATCTCCTCTCACTGTAAACCAGCGAGTTCACACTGGGGAGAAACCATTCATCTGCTTCAAGTGTGGGAAAGGATTCAATCAGTCATCCAACGTGCTGACACACCAGCCAGATTGGAGTTTGCTGTTAATCACATCCAGAACTGAACTATATTTATTGGGGTCTGATGTTAACAATATCCAGTGCAGATTTAGATATTGGTATTCTGGGTTAAAAATAAAATAAAAAATCAACTTTGTTTTAATTTTTGAATGACTGCATCTTCATTTGGGAGGCTGGGATTATCCCCGTTTCGAGGGAACTAAGGAATAGACCATAAGCCGTAGGAGCAGCATTCGGCCATTCAGCCTTCATTATAACAATGATCCCATTGTGATTCCTGCTGGTTGGGAAATGTGCGATATTGATGCCAGTCTGTCTTTCTTTAATTATCTTCAATCCCAGTCCTCTGGTTACTGACCCGCATCAGTGGAACAGTTTCTCCCGATCTGCTCTATCAAACCACCCGTCCCCACCCCGATCATCTTGAACAGATCCATGAAATCTCCATTTCAGCTTCTTTGTTCTAAAGGGAACACATTTGGGGGAGGCGATGCCTAATGGTATTATCGATAGACTATTAATCCAGAAACCCAGCTAATGTTCTGGGGACCCGGATTCGAATCCACATTTTGAAAAAGATGAACAGTGTCTGTGGTTTACAGTGAGAGGAGATGATTGTCTGAACTCAGTCCCACAGCGAAAGCATCTGAACAGGTGGTGCAGCACATTTCCCAGGACATTGGAGCAGTAATGAATGAGGCCAGGATGACAGAGTCGAAACAACATTATATTCTTTATGCTTGAAACCTGTCTTAGAATTCTCTTCATTAACTGGACCATCAATGTGAGGGGAATTAGCATCTTCTGTAATTCCAGAACCAAGAGACACTGATTCCCCAGGGATGTTGTTCTGTAATTTACACTATCCCCCAGCAGGGCTCTTCACCCAGGCTGACAACAGGCAGCTCAGTGTTCGTGATTTGTCATTGCTGCTGTTCCAGATGTTGTTCAATATAGACTCAAGTTTAGAGAAAGGAGTGGAAATGGGTCATCAGAACTCTCACTGTCCCTGACGGGTAATGGTTACTTGAATTTCTCAAACATTGTGGTTTGTAAAGACACTGTTATTTCATCTCCAGTATTAGTCAGAATGGGCTGTATTCTCCACGTGATAGGGCTGGAATTATCTGTGTGGGTGTGTGTCTATGAATGAAGATGTCTGTCTGGGTGTGGGTGTGTGTCTATGTTTGCCCATATCTGTGTAAGAGACAGGGAGAGAGAGTGTGTTTGGATCTCTGTGTTTGGATATCTTTATGTGCTGCTCCTTCTTAGGTGGTTTGTCTCAAAGGTTCCTCTCCGGGTGATTTGAGTAGAATCATTCAGAGATTCTTCATCCTGGGTGAATCCACAGGCTGACCATGTGCTGTGTAAAACCTGACATCCACACCACCAGACTCCACTTTTCCTGGAACAACATCAAGTGTTTGCTGCTTTCCTGATCCTTCCTTTTCCCTCCCTTTTCAATTCTATCACTTCTCATGATTCTGAATTTCAGAGAGGACAGACTCATCCCACTGAATGTCCTCCAAGGACAACCGCCTCATCTCAGGAATCAGTCCAGTGAAATTTAGTTGCACAAAGACAGTGAGCAAATAGAACAAAGACCAAAAGAGGGAAATAGATAGAGACACAGACAGAGGCTGTTCGAGTGAAAGAGACTGAGCGAGAGTTACAGTCATAGTCATACAGTGCAGAAAACACCCTTCGACCCATGGAGTCTGCACCAACAATAGCTACCACTAAGCCCCATGCTAATCCCATTTTCCAGCACTTGTCCCATATCCTTATCTGAATGCTATAATATTTCAAGTGCTCATCCAAATACTTTTTAAAGGTTGTTAAGTTTCCAGCCTCCACTACCTTCCCAGGCAGTTTATTACAGATTCCCACCACCCTCTGATTTTTCTCAACTCTCCTCTGAATCTCTTGCCTGGCCCCCTAAAACTACATCCCCTCATGATTGACCCCTCAACCAAGGGTTCTACTCACCCGGTCCATATCCTTCATAATCTTATTCACCACAGTCATGTCCCCCTCAGCCTTCTCTGCTCTAAACACTCCAAACCAATCCAGTCTCCTTATAGCTCAAATGTTCCATCCCAGGCAACATCCTGGTGAATCTCCTCTGTACCCCCTCCAGTGCAATCACATCCTGTGGGGGGGAGGTTTAACACAGATATCAGAAGGACATATTTCACACAGAGGATCGTGGGGGCCTGGAATGTGTTGCCGGGCAAGGTGGTGGAGGCGGACACACTGGGAACGTTTAAGACTTATCTAGGCAGCTATATGAACGGAGTGGGAATGGAGAGATACAAAAGAGTGGTCTAGTTTGGACCCGGGAGCGGCGCGGGCTAATTGTTCCTTGTTTCTCGTTTCAAGGCTTCATTCTATGATCATCTTGCTGGTGCCAGTACAGAGCGAGACTGCGGATAGTTGGGAACCTGTCTCGGGGGCAGGGAATTCATATGGTGTTCGTGGAAGTGGAAATGACTATGGTTGGGAAGCATTTTCCGATCGGGGCCATTGTGATCTCCTGGACTCGTTTCGATCGCCTCAGGGGGTCGGAGAGGAATTTCCCAGATTTTTTTTTCCCCATATTGGCCCTGGGGTTTTTCACTCTGGGTTTTCGCCTCTCCCTGGAGATCACATGGTCTGGAATGGGGGGGTGGGGGTGAGTTAATAGGTTGTAATGAACAAAGCATCGTATCTGTGAGGGACAGCTCGGTGGATAGGATATTGGTATGTAGATAGGCTGGAAAATTGGGCGGGGATCCTGGATTCAGGATTCAATCCTGGACCGGGGAGCGGCGCGGGCTTGGAGGGCCGAAGGGCCTGTTCCTGTGCTGTATTGTTCTTTGTTCTTTGTTCCTATAGTGAGGTGACCAGAACTGCGCACAGTACTCCAGCTGTGGCCTAACCAACATTCTGTACAGCTCCAACATTATCTCTTTGTTCTTATACTGTATGCCACGACTGATAAAAGCAAGTGTCTCATATGCCTTCTTATTCTATTCATCTGCTCTGCTACCTTAAGTGAATAAATACCCCAAGATCCATCTGCTCCTCTGATTTTACCTCGTGTCCTTCCATTCATTAATTATTTCTTTGTCTTGTTACTTCTTCCAAAGTGCATCACTTCACACTTATCAAGGTTAAATAGCATATTTTTTTATTAATTTGTGGGACATGGGTGTTGCTCGCTGGCCATCCCTCATTGCCCTTGAGAAGGTGGTGGTGAGCTACCTTCTTGAATTGCTGCAGTATATGTGCTGTGGGTTTACCTACAATGCGGTTAGGGAGGGAATTCCAGGATTTTGACCCAGTGACTGTGAAGGAACGGTGAAATATTTCGAAATCTACCAGTGTTCTGCCCATGTGACCAACCCAACTATATCTTGTTGCAACCTACGACAGAGTGGGGTAGACTCTAAAAGGGCCCTGGGTCTCTGGAATACTCGTCCAGTAACAATCCCACCATGCACATTGGGAGATGTATCAATTGGTTTAATAATTTTATATATTAACCCTCTAGTTCTGACCGTAATTGGATGACAAAATACAATTTTGTGTTGAAATTATTTCCTTCCTATGGCGGTGCTCTTACCCAGCATTCGCAGCGAGAGAGAATGTGCCGTATTGTCACAACAGCAGCCGCTTGCGCAGGCGCAGTACCTGATTCCGTGTGGAGCATGCGCTCTGCGGATTTGGACTGGCCCATGCGCAATGTGGATGCTGGAGCTGCAGGGAGGCGGGGAAGTGGGTGCAGAGGCTTCAGAAACAGACCGGAAGGACACTTATACTCCAGCCAATCAGTGGGTGGGCTTTGTGACATTGGAGGTTGAGCTTCACACCGACTGAACCTTCTTCCTGTGTCCCACATCTGTGAGTAAAACAGTTTGTTTGTGTTGCAGATAAAGTCATGATGTGGAGATGCCGGCGTTGGACTGGGGTGAACACAGTAAGAAGTCTCACAACACCAGGTTAAAGTCCAACAGGTTTGTTTGGTAGCAAATACCATAAGCTTTCGGAGCGCTGCTCCTTCGTCAGATGGAGTGGAAATGTGCTCTCAAACAGTGCAAAGAGACACAAAATCAAGTTGCAGAATACTGATTAGAATGCGAATCCCTACAGCCAGCCAGGTCTTAAAGGTACAGACAATGTGGATGGAGGGAGCATTAAACACAGGTTAAAGAGATGTGTATTGTCTCCAGACAGAGGTTGTTCTGTCTGGAGACAATACAAAATATTGGTAAGGCCACAGTTGGAATACTTTGTGCAGTTCTGGTCACCCTATTATAGGAAGGGTATTATTAATCTTGAAAGAGTGCAGAAAAGATTTACTCGGATGCTACCAGGACTTGATGGTTTAAATTATAATGAGTGGTTGGATAGATTGGGGCTTTTTATTTCTGGAGCGTAGGAGGCTGAGTGGTGATCTTACAGAGGTCTATAAAATAATGAGGGGCACAGATCAGCTAGATAGTAAATATATTTTCCCAAAGGTAGGGGAGTCTGAAACTAGAGGGCATAAGATTAAGGTGAGAGGGGAGAGATATAAAGGGGTCCAGAGGGGTAATTCTTTCACACAGAGGGTGGTGAGTGTCTGGAACAAGCTGCCAGACAGTCTTTTCAAAAGTGCATAGAGAGTTAAATGGCTATCGAGGGTAATGGGCCAAACACGGGCAATTAGGACGAGCTTTGTCGTTAAAAAGGGCGGCATTGACATGTTGGGCCGAAGGGCCTGTTTGCATGCTTATACCTCTGTGACTCTATGACTCTATCTCACCTTCCTGATTCTCCCAGATACTGATTCCAGATGAGTCAGCCTCCGATTTAAATGGATGAAGGAGATATCATTATGCTATGTTGTCAAATGCGATTGGCTGAGCAACTTGTCAGGAATTATTATTGATGTATGTTTACTGAACGTAATTGATTCTGAAACTAATATGAGGTCGGAACGATCGGTACGAAAATCTATAATTGATCTGTTATTGATGGTACACGTTAGATGCATCGGAAAGATCCTGCCGCTCGGTTCCAGAGCGACTTAACCCTTTTGGTCATCTCCAAGCAGCTGATAGTTCTGTTTTTGTTTTAAATAAATGTTCCGTCCTTACACAGAGATATCTGCCACGTGAGTTTTATATTGTCTGTAGTTAAATACAGTATTGGTCATCTCAAATTATCCCATAGCACTCGCCTTAATTTGGAAATTTGTAATCTATTATGTGCTTATGTGAAATGCACCTCAGTCTCTTGGTTTCACCTCATGGTTTGCACCTCTGCTCTGTATGTGTTCTCTATCTAGCTTGTGGCATGTCTGCCTTGTAAGTATTCCATCGGACGAAATATAGAGAGATTCACACTGTTGACCCACGCTGCAGCGACACTGATAGTTTTTTTAAGGGGCAGTGTAAAGGAAACTATCTTCTGCCACACACTGTCCTGCATCGGCCTCTGATGAAACAGAGCCTTTGCTTTTTAGAATTACCTGAAACTCGGTCAGTGACAGACCAGTTTATGAGTGAAATCACCGAGGTTCTTCTCATTCTTCACTCGCTCTGTCTCTGGATTTTATCATAAAAAGGCAGAGATGAAGGTGTCTTTATACGGATTGGCCACTGGGTGGCGCAGTGACTCTTTCACTGAACGGCCTTGAGTTCAAACAGAGGACTGGGGGAACAGACATGTCTGGGAAAGAGGGGAAACCGTATAATATGGAATATGGGGCGGAGTTGATGGGCTTTGGAAAACGGAATTAAGCCAAGCCAGAGATGGTTAAATTTTCATTCAATATTTATTTTAAAAATTCAGAGAATATTTTACAGCGACATTATTTTTTAAAGTTAGAAAAGTGAATTTAACGATCGAGCTTCACATTGAGAACACAACACATGCACAGGGAATCCGTCAATATTTGTACATCTGTTACATACACCAGAAAGAGAAAACAGGACCTTAATAGAAAGAGGAATTAACAAATATGGATAAGGAATGAGAAAAGTTTCTTATTTATACATGATATTTAAACTATGGGGAAACTGTTAACCACAATTACATTATAACAAAAAATGCCTCGTGCTTTTCACTCTGAAAACTGAAATACCGTCTATGATTGTCTCAGTTACAGATTCAAAATGATAAACTGAGAGAATTTTACTGATAGAGTCACCAAGAGTAGATATTGTATTTCTGTCATACGGAGATCATAATAATCAGCTGAGGGAAATCTGCAGCTTCCAAAATTCAACCCATCACTTGATCTGTAAAAGAAAGATACAATAATGAAGCAGTTGTTTATGATGCGGGATATTAAAGTTAGAGTTTTTAATGGAACATTGAGAGATTTTTCAAATCCATTCTGTCAGTTTGATATGTGAGTGCATTCAATCATCTCACCTTCACCAGAGTGACCGCAGTGCTGTAGAAAATGCTCAGGAAGAACAGGACAATGAATGTGGAAGCCGTTGTCCAGATGTTACTGTTATCATCCTCATTGTCTTCAATCCAGATGCGGTCGGTGGAGTCTAGGGGACGGAGACCAGGATATGAAATTAGATTACTTTGTTTATCCAGGTAATCTTATTGTTATTTTTCTTTTCCCCGTTCTCCTTTTTAAACTGTTCATTTATTCTTGAACCTAATTTTCAATGTATACCTACTCTTAAGCTCAGGGCACTCAGTAACCGATCTCCGTAACTATTTTCACACCTGATCTTTATTGACATTCCTTGGACAGTCCATGTCAGAAAGCACTGAAGATGTTTTCTTGAAAATCAGTTGATTTTTTGACAATTCGGAACTATCACCTATTGAAGAGTATTATCACTGATATCGAGGAACGTTCACTGATCAATGATTGTTTTCACAGATGGTTACTGATCTGTAAACTGTGAATGTTGTTGTTTAAGAGTTGGGATGTAATTTCCGATCTGTGCTTCTTTATGGTGGAAATATTTAGTAGATCGTGAGCTTAATTCAGTTTCTCAGCGTGTTTATATGTTCATTGTACATTGGGATAATAAATCTGTGGATATCTCCATTAAAAAGTCACGTTTAAATTGTACTTTCATCATTTGCCTACCGTTTGTATTGAAGATTTTGCATTTGTGTGCGTGTGCATGAGCATCTCGTGCTCTGCATTAATCTTTGGCTCTGAGTTAATATGTGATTATGAGTGTTAATGTGCGCGTTCATTTGCCTGTGATTGTTGATTTGTGTAGTTGTGTGTCTGCATCTGTGCGCATATTTTATTCTTTTGTCATTGTGTATATATGACTCTATTATTATGTGAAGTCGATGAATATATATTAATGCCATTCTTAATGCGTGCACATGTGTTTATGCCTATTGCTCTGTGTTAATTTCTGTCACTCTAGTAATGTTTGTTTCCCTTTCTGTGGAGTTGCCGGCGTTGGACTGGGGTCGGCACAGTAAGTAGTCTCACAACACCAGGTTAAAGTCCAACAGGTTTATTTGGTTGCACGAGCTTTCGGAGCGTTGCCCCATCATCAGGTGACTACTTACTGTTTCCCTTTCTGTGTGCGTCTGTTTCTCCATGTGTCTGTGTGCACGCCTGTTAACATGTCAGTGTATGTATACACGTGTTGACATTCTTTATAACGGTGCGTTGATGTTTATTTGTGTATCGATGTGTAGTAATGTGTGCTATGGTGTTCTGTTCTATGAACATGTTAATGTTTGCGTCTACATGTTTGTGTGTAAATGTTTTGCTGTCTGTTCTTCTGTATGCAGTCTGGTGATTTGTTTATATGTATTTCCATATATGTGTGTGAATGTGTATAACATTGTGTGTCTTTATATCTATATTCCTATCAGCGTGAACGTGTGCTAATATATGTATTTATTTGAGTCTAAGTATGTGCTTGTGTATTTATGTGGGTCTGCATGCGTGTGTATCTGTCTGTATTGTGTCTATGCATGTATGTGTTTGTGTTTGGGTCTGTACCTACTCACGTATGTGTATGTGTATGTACTTGTGTGTTTCATGTGTACATGTGTGCGTTTGTACATATTTGATTATGTATGTGTATGTTGTTGTTTTAGTGTCTGTTTGTACAAGAGCGCGTGTCTATGTGTTCGTATGTGAGTTTAGAAGGATGAGGGGTGATCTTATAGAGACATATAAGATAATGAAGGGGCTGGATAGGGTAGAGGTGGCGAGATTCTTTCCACTTAGAAGGGAAACCAGAACTAGAGGGCACAGCCTCAAAATAAGGGGGGGCCGGTTCAGAACAGAGTTGAGGGGGAACTTCTTCTCTCAGAGGGTAGTGAATCTCTGGAATTCTCTGCCCATTGAAGTGGTGGAGGCTTCCTCGTTGAATATGCTTAAATCACGGGTAGATAGTTTTCTGATCGATAAGGGAATTAGGGGATATGCGGAGCAGGCGGGTAAGTGGAACTGATTCGCGTCAGATCAGCCATGATCTTGTTGAATGGCGGGGCAGGCTCGAAGGGCCAGATGGCCTACTCCTGCTCCTATTTCTTATGTTCTTATGTTCTTATGTGTGTGTGTGTGTGCGTGTGTGCGTGTGTGTGTGTGTGTGTGTGTGAGAGAGAGAAAGAGAGAGAGAGAATGGGTGTGTCCCTATGTATATTTGTGTACGGATGTGTTTGTGTCTGGGTGTATTTTTGTGTGGGTGTATTTGTGTAAGTGTGTATTTTTGTTTGTGCATGTTTTGCCCATGAGTGCATTTGTGTGTGCATTCTTGTTTCTCTGCATGTGTGTTCGTCTGTGCAAGTATTGAGTGTACCTATGGTGTGTGAAAGTGTATCTGTTGTGTACTTGTGTGTTTCTGTGTCTGTATTTGAATGTGCCTGTCCCTATTTCTGTATATGTATGTGTGTGGGGGTATATGCATGCGTTGTGTGTGTATATTTACATGTGTCTTTCTGTATTTGTGTGCATATGTGTGAGTATGTGTATTTGTGTGTGTAGTTGTGCATTTGTGTCGATGTGTGTGTGTGTATGTGTGTGAGTGTGTGTATTTATAATTGTGACAGTTTTGTGGAGTATTGTCAGTGTGTGTATTTTTTAGCTGTTGCTCCAAGTTTCACCGCAATCATTAACTGAAAATGATCCAAACAATACGAATAATGGAGCATATTTTCAATGTTTTGCTGTATGAATGTAGTTTATGTGAGTGGCACGGAGATATCAGGAGAACGAATGAAATCATTCATTGATGCATCTCAGAAACATCAGGGACAGAACAGTAAAAACCGGGGAGGATTCAACCATTTGTTTCAATTTGCATTATGGGAAATCAATGCCAGGACATGATTAACAGGAACAAGAGTGCAGAAACATTTTAAAATTATGTTGCATAAGTATATATGCATCACATTGATTAGGATAATGATACTTCAAACTCTGCAGCAAATAAGCCAGAAGCTAATTTGTACTGTTGGCAACTGGGTTCTTCTCGTAGAGAGCTGGTCCCTTCCAAACACGTTACTTGCGAAGAGGGAGGAGAGTGAGCTCATAATTTCCCTCTCTCTACCCGGTGAAGCAATGTGCCTGATGGTTCTAACCACTGACGAGGTGGAGGTGAGTGGATTAAATAATGACATTCCTCCTCTTTTCATTGAGGAAGTGGTGGTACATGGGTTAGCTGCTGCTCCTCCCCTCTCTTTGTTGGGTGAGTAGGAATCCGGTATGTTCACAATTTCACTCTCCCCTCTCTCTGATGGGGGGGATTGTTGCTCCATGTTTGTGTGTGACCCTCACTTCAGTTCTCAGTGGGTGTGGTGCAGCAGCTTAAAGCTGACATCAATGGTAAAGGCATGGACAATGAGAGAAGCAGGAACACCGAGATCTAAATTGTGTTTGTTTGTCAGAAATGTTGAAATTGTCAGATTTCTCCTCAGTGGGAGGAAAGTCGGTGAAGATATTTTGCAGAATCCTGTAATGAATGTGCTCTACTCTGTCTCTAACCCAGGGTGTATCTGAGCTGGGTGCACTGGTTCAACAAGGCTTGGGCCCGAGACGTGAAAATACCTGACTCAAACCAAAGATACATAGTGGAAGTAAAATTGAAAACCAATCAATTAAGCAATTGGGTATTTCATTTATCGTTGGAGGAAAAAGATTTTATTCTTTTTATTGAAGTTTTTAATGTAACCGAGTGATTCTCATTGACATGAATTAACGGTGTCCATCAGTGCAAGGGAAATGTTCACAAAACTGGGTTTACCGCTGGATTTGTCAACTGTTCTGTTGATGATCTTCAAGGGGATGGCTTCATGTCCCACCACACAGGAGTAAGAAGCGCCGCTGGACCATTCCTCTGCTGCAATGGATAACAGACTGTACATGAAGAAGGAGCTATTCCCGCTCTCCGCGACCACCTCGGTGTTCTTATAGTTCCCAGGATTCACCGGCTTGTCGTTGACGGTCCACTTGACGAAGATCTCTCGAGGGGAGAAACGTCTCACTAAGCAGCTGAGGGAGACGAATCTCTGAGCGGAGACTTCTTCTGCCGAGGGCAAGAGGACAGAGACGAACGGTTCCCGCGGATTTGGATCTGCAGAAAATGTACAATAAATGTCAATAAACTGGAGAATTCTGGAGACAATGAAACTGCTGGCTAGATATAAGAAAAATGTGCTTCATTTCGATTTTAAATGTTTCCATTTTTGACTTCCAGTTTGGAGCAGAGGTGAACACAATTATTTTCTCAAATAACTCAGGGGGCTGGACTGGGAAGTTTCAGAAATTTTACAGCACAGAATCAGGCTATTCGGCCCAACTGATCGGCTTTATTTTTGGTTTTCTGGTTTTTATGCTCCACATCAGGCTCCTCCCTCGTTATTCGATCTCAACCCAATAACATCGCCTTCAGTTCACTTTTCATTCATCAACACATCAAATTTCCCCGTAAAAATATCTACAACCCCCAGTTTTTAGTTAGTGGAGTTTCCACTCAGGGGACACCATTAATGCACTGAATACTGAATATTGACCAGTACACTGACACTGGAAATAGACACAGTGACGCATTTATTGCTTCAATTTCTCAGCTCACCTGTTTCCTTGTGGATGGATTTTCTTAAAGGAGTCGGCAGATCCTGATGGCTCACCACGCAGTCAAACACAGCCGCACTCAGCCAGGCTTGTGTCGAGATGTTTAAGTTGCTGACCACGCTGTCAGGATTCGCTCCTGGCTTTTCGGCAATCTCTGATTTCAAATACTTCCTGTCTCGGATCCAGGACACATTGACTCCATAAGGAGCATGAGAAATGATGCAGGTTAAGGTCACGGTCGCCTCCAGTAAGACCTGTTCTATTGGTGGTGGCTGTATCGTCACTGTGGTATCAGGGCACTGGGGAGGATCTGTGAATGAAAAATGAAAATCAACCCTAGTTCCCTCTTCAGAAGCAGGACAGCAGTCTTCAGCCTGAAGGAGACGAAGTTGCCTTCGATATATCAACCTCTAACTATCACCTTTCAACCTCTATGGAGGATGGAAAACCAGCCTGCTCTGTGAAATTATTCTCTTTTTGTTCAAGTATTTTAGCAGCGGTTTCATTCTCATGAATCAACATTGCAGTATTCCCCAACAAATATACCATTCCTGAACTCAGGATCCAAGTACTGGCAGTTAGTTTATAAGTAGGGTGGATACACTTCCCAATATTTTACCCCTATGCTGTGACCTGTGAAACAGTCCGACACCGACTCTCTCTCCAAATCTTACCAGCTGTCTCAGGAAAAAGCTGACATCAAGACCACCTCGCTTACTGTGTTACTTCAAAATTGAAGGGAACACTATTTCAAGGGGAGACAGTGGCATGGTGGTGTTGCCAATTGTCTTGTAACCCAGGGCACGACTCTGGGGACACAGATTCGGATCTCACCACTGCAGGTGGTGAAATTTGAATTTAGTAAAAATCTATAATTAAAAGTCAAATGATCATCATGAAGCCATTGTTGTAAAAACCCACCTGGTTCACGAATGCCCTTTAGAAAAGTAAATCTGCTGTCTTTATCTGGCCTGGCATGCATGTGACTCCAGATCCACAGCAATGTGGTTGACACTTAAGTGCCCTCAGGGATGGGAAATAAATGCACATCTCATGAAGGAATAACAAAAATTGCTGTTGTGATGAAATTCTGAATGGGGCACTGTCCTAATGCAGCAAACCACATGACAGCAAATTAGAAGTTGTTCTATCTTTGTACTAACTTTAATAGATCCCTAATTTCGATTAACATCGGAATGGTATATTTTATCCTCGGTTTGAGTCTCTTACCCAGAGATCCGCTGATGTTCTGACTCTGGGTGAATCCTTGATGAGTGACCTGGCAGGTATAGACTACTTTGCTGAACCATTCCTGAGCGGAGACTGTCAGCCGACTGCTGGCCGAGAAGTTCCCGTTCACTTCACAGGCGGGAGAGGTGACAATTCCTGAATCCATGGGTTGTCCATTCTTCAGCCACTTCACCGTCATTAACTTTGGCTGGAAATCGATGATTGAACAGACGATGGTTGCAAATTTTCTGCTGGTGATTTCTTCACTGGAACTCACGGTGAGGATAACGGTTGGGGGGAGAATGCGTGGGCCTTCAACAAACAAATGTTCAGACGTTACTTGAAGATTCAATTGACATCAATTAAAATTAGTTCTTTTATTTGAGCACCATAGCTGCCGATTTGAGAATCATATCCATGGTTTGGTTGAATTGGCAGGGAAATGGCGAATGGAATTCAACCGTCAAAAGCGCCACACAATGCATTTGGGGAGGGAAAACAAAGCAAGGCAATAAACTGGAATGTTAAGAGGGATTGAGGAAATGCAAGACCTTAGAGAGCACGTCCACAGGTCCTTGTAGATGGTAGGGCAGCTGGAAAAGTTGATCAAGAAAGCATATCGGATTAGTTCCTCTATTATGTGAGATATTGAATGCAAAAACAGTGATACAATGATGGAGCTGCATAAAACGCTAGTTAGGCCACGTGTACAGTTCTGGTCACCACGTTGCAGGAATAACGTAATGACTCTGGAGAGAGATGAGGTTTACAAGAATGTTGCCAGGGACTGAAAATTCCCGCCATGAGGCGAGATTGGATAGGGAGGGTTTGTTCTCTTTAGGAAAAGAGGAGGCTGAGGCGTGACATAATTGTGGTTCACAACAAAAATAAGGGACGTAGGCAAAAATAATTCATTCCCCAAGTGGAGGGCTCAATTACCAGGGAGCAAGGTCATTTAAAAGGCATCTGGGTCTGCATCTCAAGTGCTTTAAGCTGCAATGCTACGGAGCAAGGGCTGGAAAATAGGCTTACTTTGTCAGGCTCGTTTATTTGTTCTCCCTTTTGGCCAGCACAGACATGATGGGCTAAATGGCCTCATGCTGCACAGTAACATTTCTGTTGTTCTTTGGTTCTGAGCAACTTTTCAGTCAGGAGGCACTTACCTGGATTTTGCATAATTCAATTTTTCAGAGTGCTACAGATCAGTTATAACTAAAGCCTTATACAGTTCAATCAGAGCGTTCCTGTCTTGCCCAAGTTCCACAACACTTACATTGCATTCCAATGCTCTTGACCGAGCTGCTGTGTCGAACCTCACACTTGATTTTGCTGCACTCTCCCTCTGACTCGGTGATGGTTAACTGGCTGCTCAGGGTATAGGTTCCCTTCGCGTTTCTCACTGATGGATAAGTCTTAAATCCAGTGGCGATCAGCTGCCCATTTTTCTTCCAGGTCAGTTTGGAGACATCTGGAGAGTAGTCCATCGCCAAACAGCCGTAGGTGATGGAGCCAGCGGAGTTGTGTTGCTGACAGGAAGAGACGAGGCTGTAGAGAGTGGGCGGAGACGGTGTCGCTGGGAAAGAATAGTCGATTCAACAAGTTAGACTCTTACCTGCGTTTATTAATTAATCAAACATATTTATACAAGTAAGTTTCTATATTAGGTATAACTCTTGGGGCTAAAGGGATCAGTGGATATGGGTAGTAGGCGGGCTCAGGATATTGATGAGCCGTAATCAAAGTGAATGGTGGAGCAGGGTCAAAGGGCCGAAGAGCCTCCTCTTGCTTCTGTTTTCTATGTTTGAACGTCACAATTTGACTAGAATTATGAACTTAAGGTAATATTTCCCGATTAAGACCTACATACACCTTTGAGCTTCTGTTACTCCTATCATTTGGGAATCGCCATCTTTGGAGAAACTCACATCACTGTCTCGACCTCTATCAGATTGGAAAGAGAAAAAACATTTTGATGTCATCGTAATGACATACCATTCACTGGATTAACAGAGAAGTGTAAAGAGTTTCTCCATTACTTCAGGCACTACCTATTTCTCAAACAACAGCACTTTGTGATGAAGAAGTTGTCTCTTCATTCATATCAGCCACTCGCCTGATGAAAGAGCTCCAAAAGCTCACGATTGCAAATAAGCCTGTTGGAGTTCAACCTGGTGTTGTGAGACTCCTTACTGTGCCCACCCCAACCTAGCGTCGGCATATCCACATTGTAGTTTTGGCTATTGCCTGTGTTCAAACTAACTGATGCCCCTTCCTCTCTCCAACTCACTGCCCCTCACTCCACAAAACGAAGATTAGTGACTTTGCTTCAAAACTACCTTCGGAATGAATACTTACTGAATGACCAGGAAACTCTCAATGTGATTACAAATTCAAATAATTGCAACATTGACTAATTGAAGGGTCAGACATTAATAGCAAGAGTTGGCCATTCGGGCCCTGAAGTCTCCTCCATTATTCACTGAGATTGCAGATGATCTGGTTGTGGTGCTCGCTCTATTTTGCACATCCTCACTCCGCCCGTCGATCACCCACTCTCTGCCCATTTTCCCCGACTCTCTGCGCTTTCCTCTGGCTCTCTGCTATTCCCTCTGGCTCTTTTCCCCTTTCACCCGGCTCTCTGCACTTCCACCTGGCTCTCTACACTTCCCTCCAACTCTGTCCCCTCTCCCCCGGCTCCCTGCCCTTTCCCTCAGCTCCCTACCCTTTCCTCTGGCTCTCTGCCCTTTCCCCCTGACTCCCTGCCTTTCCCCTTGACTCTCTGCCCTTTCCTCTGGGCTCTCTTGTCCTTTTCCTCGGCTCTCTGTCCTTTTCCCGGCCTCCATGCCCTTTATCCTGGCTCTCTCCTCTTTCCCTGGTCTCTCTGTCCTTTCTCCTGGTTCTCTGCCCTTTCCCTGGCTCCCTGCCCTTTCTATTAGCTCTCTGCCCTTTCTTCTGGCTCTCTGCGCTTTCTCCTGACTCTCTGCCCTTTCCCGGCTCTCAGCCTTGTTGCCCGGCTGTGGGCCCATTCCCCAGGCTCTCTGCCCTTCCCCCCCGGCTCTCTGCCCTTTAGCACGCCTCCTGTTCTCCCCGGCTCTTTGCCATTGTCCTTGGCCCTGAGCCCCCAGGGATTCCCCCCAGCTCTCCACATTCGCAGGGCAGCTCCCACATTTGAACACCAAACTGCCGCTTGAGATCTTTCTTCTCTCTCGTTGCAGACCTCAACACACAGGTTTAGCGAGTGTGAGTGAGAGAATGTGAGTGCGTGAGGGTGAGTGATTGAAGGAGTGAGAGTGGATGAGTGATGGTGTGTGAGTGACGGAAGGTGGGTAAGTGAGGGTGAGTGAGTGAAGTTCTTTCAGTGAGGATGAGTGATTGAGGGTGAGTGAGTGAGTGTGGGTGAGGGTGAGAGAGCGTGAGTAAATGAGGGTGTGTGAGAGAGGGTGGGTGAGTGAAGGTGGCTGAATGTGTGAGTGAAGGTGGGTGAGTGAGTGTCGGTAAGAGAGAATGAATGAGGGTGAGTGAGTGAGGATGCGTGAAGGTTAGTGAAGGTGGGTAAGTGAGAGCGAGTGAATGAGGGTGAGGAGTGAATGTGACTTAGTAAGTGAGGGTGAGAGAGTGAGTGAGTCAGGGTGTGTTATTGAGGGTGGTGTGTGAGAGTGTGTGAGGGAGAATGAATGCGGATGGGTGGATGAGTGAAGGTGAGTGAGTAAAGGTGTTTGACTGAGGATGAGTGATTGAGGATCTGTGAGTTAGGGTGGGTGAACGTGAGTGATGGTGAATATGTGAGGGTGTGTGAGTGAATGTAGGTGCGTGAGTCTCAGTGAGTTTGAATGGGTCAGGTGGCGTACGTGAGAGAGAGAGGGTAATTGAGCTTGAGTGTGTGGGGGTGCGTCTGGGTGAGTGAGGGAGGGTAAGTGCGGTGAGTGAGTGAGGGTGAGTGAGAGAGATTGAGACTGGATGAGTGAGGGAGGGTAAGTGTGGTGAGTGAGTGAGAGTGATTGAGACTGGATGAGTGAAGGTGGGTAAGTGCGGTGAGTGAGGGTGAGTGAGAGTGAGTGAGACTGGATAAGTGAGAGTGGGTAAGTGGGCTGAGTGAGTGAGACTGGGTGAGTGAGAGTGGGTTAGTGGGATGAGTGAACGAAGGTGACTATGAGTGTTGGTGAGTGACTGAGGCTCTGAGTGAGTGACTGAGGGTTAGTGAGTGAGGTTGAGTGAGTGATAGCGTGTGAGTGTGGGTGACTGAGTGACAGTGAGTGAATGAGGATGAGTGAGTGAGGGTGTGCGAGGGCGAGTGAGTCTGAGTGAGTGAGTGAGTGCTGGTGAGTGAATGAGGGTGTGAATGTGAGTGAATGAGGGTGAGTGAGTGAGGATGGGTGAGAGTGAGAGAGCGAATCTGTGTGAGTGATTTTGAGTGAGTGAGGGTGTGAGGGTGTGAGGTTGAGTGACTCAGGGTGAATGAGGATCAATGAGTTTCTGAGGTTGAGTGCGTGAGATTGAGTGTGTGAAGTTGAGTGTATGAGATTGAGTGCGTGAAATTGAATGTGTGAGGGTGGATGAGTGAGCAAGGGTGAGTGAGTTGGGATGAGTGAGTTGGGATGAGTGAGTTGGGATTTGTGAGTGGGGATGAATGAATGAGAGTGTGTGAGCGAGGGAAGGTGGGTAAGTGAGGGTGAGTGAGTCAAGTTCTTTGAGTGCGGATGAAACATTGAGGGTGAGTGAGTAAATGTGGTTGAGGGTGAGAGAGTCAGTGGGCCACCTCCACCTCTTCCTCTCCATCGATCTTTTCCTGATTCTCCACATTGATCAGCTTTCTGTAACAGGGATGTGTAAATCACCGGGCAGCTGCTTTAATGTCGGTGTCTTTCTTCAAGAAACACGTACCAGTGAACAAATAGTCAGACTGAGGGAGCTGTAGGGAAGCTGACAGCAAAACTAGGATGGGTCGCACAGGAATCAAACACCAAGTTTACACCAGTATTGGGGAGCCAGGCGGCCCTGGTCTCAGCCAATTCCCTTCTTATTTTTTGGGTGTTTGTGTCCGGTGTAACACATGGAAATTCCAACTTCTGACCTCATGTTGGAGGGTATTGTCACTGTTGAAGCAGTAGAAGATTGTTGGTCCCAGAACAGTCCCCTGCCGAAATCCTGCAGTGAAATCTGAACTTAGATGTTTGACCTCCAACCACCAATACCATGTTGCTTTGTGCTAAGTATGACTCCAAACAGAGAAGAATTTCCCGCCGATTCTTATTGACTAGTTTTACTCGGGCCCCTTGATCCCACCCTCATTCAAATGCTACCGGGGTGGGGGTGGGGGTGGGGGGGGGGGGCTATCGGGGTGGGGGGGGGGTATCGGGGTGGGGGGGGGCGGTGGCGGTGGCACGGTGGCACAGTTATTAGCGCTGCTGCCTTAGAGTTGGATTCCCGACTTGGGTCACTGTCTGTGTGGAGTTTGCAAGTTCCCCCCGTGTCTGTTTGGGTTTCCTTAGGGTGCTCCTGTTTCCTCCCACAGTCCAAAGATGTGCGGGTTCGGTGGATTGGCCGTGCTAAATTGCCCCTTAGTGTCAGGGGGACTAGTTAGGGTAAATACATGTGGTTATGGGGATAGGGCTTTGGTGGGATTGCTGTTGGTGCAGACTCGATGGGCTGAATGGCCTCCTTCTGCACTGTAGCATCCTATGATTGTACTCTATGGTGTCAAGGACAGACACTCTGACGTATGTGAGATCGAAAGTGTGTGTGTGTGAGAGAGAGAGAGAGAGAGAGAGAGAGAGTGTGTGTGTCTGTGTGTGTCTGTGTGTGTGTGTGTGTGTGTGTGTGTGAGAGAGAGAGAGAGCGAAAGAGAGCGAGAGAGATAGAGAGAGAGAGAGAGAGAGAGAGAGAGAGAATGTGTGTGTGAGGATGCCTGCGTATGATAGAATGCGTTTGCACGTGTGTGAGACAGTGGGCTGTGCGTGCAAGAGGGGAGAGTGCGTGAGAGAAAGGGTGTGTGAGATAATGTGTGTGTGTGAGACAGAATGTGTGTTTGAAGAATTATTCTTTGTGTGTGACAGTGTGTCTCTTCTTGAAAATGTATGTGTGTGGAGGGGCGGGGAGAGTGTGTGTGTGGGGAGTCTGTGTGAAAGAGTACTTCTGTGTGTGATTGTGTGTATGTTGATGTGAAAGGGAGTGTGTCTATTTGAGATACACGATGTCTGTGAAAGAGAGTGTGTGTGCCTGAGAGGGAGGGTATGTGTGTGGGAGAGTGTTGTGTTCATGTGAAAGACAGTGTGTGTGAGAGGGAGTGCCTATTGGAAAGCAAAATAATATGTTCATCAGTGTGTGAAAGTGTGCATGGGATGGCGTGTGAGTGAGAAAGATATGTGCAATGTGTGTGGGAGATAGAAGCAATGTGGGGTGTTTGAGTGTATGTGTGTGTGTGAGTGTGAGTGTGTGTGTGTGTGTGTGTGTGTGTGAGTGTGTGTGTGTGTGTGTGTGTGTGTGTGTGTGGAGGGGCAGGGAGAGTGTGTGTGAGCGAGAAAAAGTGTGAAACTTAGACAGAGTGGATGCGTGAGTGTGTGTGAGTGAATTGACTGTTGAGAGAACATGTGTCTGTGATAGGTGGAGTGTTTAAAGAGAGATACATTGTATATACATGTGTGTTCGTGTGTAAGAGAAGGAGAGACTGTGTGAGAGATTGTGTGCGTGTGAAAGAGAGGGTGTTTGTGAGAGACAGTGTTTGAGAGCAAGGTTGTGCATGTGTGAGATAATGTGTAAGGGACTGAGCGTGTGAAAGAGAGAGAAATATGTGCCTGTGTGAGAGAATACGTGTGCAAGTGTTCGTATGAGTGAGAGAGAGCATGGGAATGTGTGTGAGACGAAGTGAGAGTGTACGGAAGAGGGAATGTGAGAGGGATAGTGCATGTGTGTGTGTGAGAGAGAGAATGTGTGCGCGAGACTGTGCTTATGTGAGAGACTGTGTCTGTGTGTAAGAATGTGTGTTAGAGTGTGTGCATGTTCTATGTTTGTGAGAGAGTGATTGTGAGAGAGCCAGTGTGTGAGAGCAAGAATGTAGAGGTGTGAGATAGTGTGCGCAAGAAAAATAGAAATATGTGCGTGTGTGTGAGAGCGAGAGATGCGTGTGCAAGAGGAATTGTGAGAGAGCATGTGAAGAAATGTGAGACAGCTTGAGCGTGTGTGACAGAGAGTGGAAGAGAGAGAGTGCATGTGAGAGTGCGTGCGCGAGAGTGTGAGACTGTGCTTATGTGAGAGTGTGTGTCTGTGTATAAGAGAGAATGGGTGTGTGTGTGGGGATGTGAGCGCTTTTGTGTATGGGGATGTGAGAGATTGATGGAGAGAGCGAGACGATGTATGTATTTGTATTGAGAGAGTGTATGAGTAACGTGAGAGAGAGAATGTGTATGGGTGTGTAAGAGAGACCGTATGAGAGAGAAAGTAAGTGTGAGTATGTATGTGTGTGTGTGTGCATGTGTGAGAGAATATGAGAGTATTTATGTGTGTGAGAGTGTGTGATGTGTATAAGTTTCTATTTGGCTGATTCAGTCTGGAAAACACACTCACTCCACACATACTCACCCATTCACACAGTAAGTGGGAGTGACAAGTGAGCACAATACGGAGCGCGGGCCAAGGGTTGGAAAAACATTTAAATCTTTCGCAATTCGTCGCAATTGAATAATTTCCTCTTTCCTCAATGAGGGAAACCTGTAAAAACTCAAGAAATTTGACACAATCCAGGGCAAAGCCACCCACAGGATTATCCGCCCCCTCATTCACCCTATTCTCTCTCTCCATCACTAACAAGCAGTGACAGTAGTGTGTATTATATACAAGACGCACTGCAGCAACTCACCAAGGCTCCATAGTAAACACTGTCCAAACCCGTTGCCTTTATATCCTAACAGGATAAGGGCAGCAGCCACATATGAACACTACCACCTGCAAGCTCCCCTCCAAGACACACACCATCCTGACTTGAAACAATACCTCAGTTCCTTCTGGGTCAAAATCCTGGAACTTCCGCCTAACAGCACGGCGGATGCCTGCAGCATATTGATTGCAGTTATTCAAGGATGCTTCATATCAACACTTTCTCAAGGAACAATTATTGATGATTAAAGCTTCTGGCCGAGCAAATGACTCTAAAATAGCTTTAGAAGATTAAAAATAAGATGCAAATGAATTTGAACCTTCAACTGTCATACCAAACAGGTCATGGACTGCTTTACTACGGAGCATAATATAGTAAATCTCACTTTGTATTTGCTCATCGAACATTCCCAAGGCCGGTACATGACTGGTTAAAAATCATCCAAATCTCCCTCTACAATCTGACGTTTCTGCTCTCTCTGATGGTCACAATATGCTTTAGGGATCTCATTTCTGAGACGCCGAGCCAAACATCAAGTCAAACTGTCACATTTCTCACAGATACCAGTTTATTGAAGAAATAAATCAAATTTCACTCCCTGAAATACAGCAGAAGGAACCAGCAGTTTTACAACCAGTCAGGCAGTTTCCTGGCCCAACACGGTGACCACGCGCGCAGAAACAGAACAGACACAAACGGTGCAACAATCGATTTTCCAGCGGGTAGGGATGATCAATCAGTCAATTTAATTCAAACTGTTTGATTCTAATTGATCAATGATCAATTTACAACAGAAAATCAATAACCTCTTTTAAATAAAACTGATATTCATTTCAAAACTCCTGTCGATTTTTCATTATGTCTCTCTGTCTGTCTCACTTCTCGAAAACTATGTAAAAATGTAATTTCGCTGAAAATTAGGAATCAAAAATAACAGATTCAGGACAGTTCAATGTCCCCGACAGAGATACAGTGACACAGTAAGGATTAAATAAACCAAGAAACATTTACATTGAAAATCATTACCTGATTCGATCTAATTTCTTAATTAAATGTAATCAACAAAATATTCGAGGTAAAACACCTTATCGAGCTAAGCATAGCTGATGAAAGAAAGGTTTTGTTTCTGAATTCATTTTCGATACAATTAAACATTCTCTGAAACGGATGATACTTTGCACGCCCGTGCATTATTCAAGGTATTTTGTTTTGAATTAATTAGCACCAATATTATATTTTGTTTTGTTAATTGCCGGTTACTTTTCCTGTTAGCTGATTTGTACTCCCTAATAAAATCAATTTTCAATCATTCAAAACTTTCCCTGCCTCGAACATTGTGAAGTAATTAGGTTCCAATTAAATCTTAAACAATAAACTTCAAATTACTGAATGGAAAGATTCAGACATCTGTAATTCATTTGCTTCAATCGAATAACATTGTCATGTTTTTTCATTTCCACTTTTACTCCAAATGCCTTATTATAACCTGCAAACGTGTTAAGAATGCATGTTTCTGAATTTGTATACACTGTAACGGCCTGGCAGTTTGAGGTCAATGAAGCTGCTTCCTAGATTTAATAATTTGGACCATCCATATAATTTAATTACTGAACATATTGTTTAAATTAAGAAGTTCTGAATTAAACAATGAAAAACACAATGAGGACAATTGATTCAAATCCTCTGCAACACTGAAACATGATGCACAAAATAAGTCGAGACTTTTTCTTCAGTATAACATTTAATACTAATTAAACATAATGCTCAAATAGAATCAATTCTTCCATTCTGTCATTTATTCATCCAATAATTCTATTCTATGTTCAGCAGTAATGGGAGACAGGATGTTATTATTAAATGCAGAGCAAATATTACTAATATAAAAATATTATAATATTATAAAAAATTAATTATTTGAATTTCAAGTATTAAATTGTAAATCTCTAGCCAGTTTCTGTTGACACCTTACGACAATTCAAACACCATTATATGAACAATTGTTTAGTGTGAGCGAATTCCACCTGTCAGAAAACTGTGTTCACTCTGTCACATTTATTCAAACTGTGGGATTCTAATTGATCAATTTTCAAACTACAACAACAAAAATCAATAACTTATTTTAAATTAAACTGATATTCATTTCAAAATTCCCTTCGACTTTTAACTATTTCTCCCTGTCTATCTCAAATCTCGAAAACTAGGCAAAAAATATTTTTTTTTCTGAAAATGTGCACATCAGATATAACCGATCCAGGGTAGTGTAATGTCCCTAACAGAGATACAGTGACGCAGTAAGAATTGTAATTCATGATTTACTTTAATCTGCAAGCATCAGTTAACATGAATAAAATGCTCAAATATATATTTGTTTTATTTTTTCCGATACCAGTTTGTTTTATCCTGACAAGGATGTTTAAACGCAGTTTGTTTTTTTCATTTAGCTAGAAAAAGTGTAACCGCTCAGGATCACCGAGTTGAAACAATACAGAAACAATTGATAAACACCAAACCATTTCACAAATTTTGAGATGAGATTAGTGATTAATTATCTCTGCATCCAACTACAAATTACTTGGAAGGAATGCTGCGCCTGCACAGAAACAATGTAATAATCGGGCACAAAAATTGCCAAATAGCGTTTTATTGCCAATTATTCTCCAAAACTCAGATTTAAGTGAATGCGAACTTCATCGGGGATATAACAATTAATGCAAAGTATCTTGTTGAACTGAGCGCTGCTGTGGAAACAGCATGTTATCATGGAAATAGTTTCTGGAATTATCACAAAATATTTCCAGCCGAGAAACTTTTTTGGTCATGTTAATTGTATGCAAAACACAGCAGAACTATTAAAGCCGATTAACGCGAAATGATATTAATAGAAAATAATCTTTTGTGAATATGTAGTTATGTTACCGATTAATAACAGTTTGATTTATATTAATTTTACTATCAAACTTGTTAATGAGAAGTTTGTTTTTGCAGCAACTACTTAGTGTCCGATTGAGCGTTGTAAGACATGATTTATTTTAATTTCTAAGAGTTAGTTAAAATTTATAAAAATGCTGTAATACCTTTATTTTATTTCTTTCACAACCTGCTTATTTTCTCCCTACAAGGATTTTCAAACTCATAGATTATTTGTATTTAACCAGAAAACGTGTAACCGCTCAGTGCCACCGAGTTTAAGCAATGCAGAAACACCAAAACATTTCACACATTTTAAACCTTCTTAGTGACCCAACAACAGAACCTCCTCAACAGAAACACACCAAAACACATCAATGAGGGAATGAATCCGTTTCACGGGGACGCAACTCAATTATCCATTCAACAAAATCAAAAATATGATTGCAAGGAAATCTCAATATTCAATCCAGCAAACCAGCTCGTCACCAAGTATATCAATGATTGAACTAAACAGAAATTTGGAATAAGAGCAATAGCATTGCGAGGAGGTGGAATATGTCCAACAAATTGATATTGAAATTTTACCACATTCTATTCATATTGGGTCATATTTCAAACAGATTTCAAACATATTTAAATATTGGGTGGGTAAAAGCTGCAGCCGTCAGATGCCACCGAGGTTAAACATGGCATGTATCCCAAATTATGAATGCAGTGGCAAACTATGTTTTGGACGAGTGGCATAAACCATGGTTTGGTTTAACCTGCAATTATCAGCTACGATTTAAAAAAATACAAATACAATAAAGCCTGCCTGATTTCTGTCTGCAGGCACGCGTCAAGTAGTTTAAAACCCGCAGACTGTTTGTATTCAATCACAGTGTGGAACAGCTCAGTGTCACCGAGTGTAAACAATGCAGAATCTCCGAACCATTTCACAAATTTTACTGATTCAAAGTCACCCAGACAGACAACCTCCTCACCAGAAACACGCAGCACTGAGGGACTGAACCCCGGTTCATGCAGAAGCAGCTCAATTCTACAAACAGTTGCAACAGAATCAAATTTCACATTGGCAGAAAATCTCAATTTAAAATCCAGCCAATCTAACCATCACCAAAGCAACTAATAATTAAAATGAGCACAACAATGAGATAACAAAACCAGATTGTGATTAAGCGGAACATGTTTGCAACATTAAAGCAGAAACTTTAACACATTTTGTTAATATTGGGTTAGATTTCAAACACTTGTGCAGTAGATGGTGCAACTCGCAGCCACTAGATGTCACCGAGATTAAACATTGAAGAAACGCCGAACTGCTTAACAAAAGGAAGGCATTTAAAGTAACCCAGCCACACAATGTCCTCAGCAGATACACACCAAATCACAACAAGAGACTGAATCACTCAGTATCACCTTTTGTCAATTAACAGTAGAATTCTATAACCCCCATTTTAAGCAGGATCACATGAAACATTGTAAAGATTTTCAGCACAGAATCAACCAAACCACATTACATTGAACGAATGAATTAATAAAATCGAGAAAAAGTATAAAACAAAAACTCAAATAAAACACTGCCTAAATAAATGCATGGTTCTTACCTGCAGTCACCGTCACCATGGTCCCTTGTCCCCAGTAGCCCATGTCGTCACAGTGTCACATTCTCTAGGCTGGGTCATACAATAACCATCTCTGCACAAAATAGACAGAAATCCATCAGTATTTTAAAAATTCACAAGCCAGAGGGAAAGCAAATTTTCATGAAATTATTATTGTACTGGTGGATACCGTTCGCTCTACATAAATAACCTGAATGTTTTATATTTCATAGAGGGTCACATGATCAAGTTATTGAAAACACCAACTGATAATTAAATAGTTATCATAAATTTTCCATATTAATTCTCGCTATTTGTGTAGGGCTGGGACATAAATAATACAGCACTGTAAATAATGCTGGATTGGAAAACAGAGCACTGCCCCAGTCTCGGTCAATTAGTGCTGAGGGGTTTTTGTATTGACAGTAGCTGCTGTGCCACCCCAGTTATCACAGTGAGACACAGCATGACAAATACTGTGCCCGACTGCTAACTGTTTAATTTCACTGCTGTCTCAAAAATCTGATTCTGCCTCATCCACGAGCGAATGAGTGAGATATTTCAGCTTGTCCTGGTCATTGTATTTATAAAGGGGATCGGAATGCTTTTAAACTCTCTGTGTAGATTTAGCGGATCGGTAAATATAGATTTTATGGGAAGATTTTTATACCTTTTCACAAACTAATATTACTTCCACACATTATTTCACTGAAGCCGCGTTTACTTTGAAAATCCTGCCGTGATACTGATTACCAATTTGAGCAATCTCTTTCCATGAGGTTTTTGTATGAGGATGTCGCTGTGCTCAGCACTGTGACCCCCCACTGCTGTATCACAGTGACAGACACTCGCACAAAAACTGCACTCACTCTCTGTTCAGTACTGCCGCTCAATATGTACTTCAAATAGACCATTATTTCGATGTAATTTACAATTTATGCAGCAGTTTACAAAACACAATCTAGAAACACCTCCTCCAAGTCTCAGAAATAATAAAGCGAGAGTTATATCCAGGTGTGTAATTGCAGAAACTGTTAACACTAAATATAAACAGAGTGAAAAGCTCAGCCCGTTATGTCTGTGTGTTTTCTTGGTTTAATGTTTAATTTTCACTAAGTTAGGTTTGTCAGAAGCAGTTTGTGTTTTGGTTCTGGTCACTGTCGTTAATACTACATTTAAAACAAGCACTGACCTTCAGGTTATGATGGAAGTTGTTGAATCCCCTCTCGAGCTGTTCTTGTCCGGGTCCAACCCTGGTTCCTCTCGCTGTGGTCTCTTGCACAGTAATAGATGGCGGTGTCTTCGGTCTTCAGCCTCGTCATTTCCAAAGAGAAGATGTTGCGTGAAGTGTCTTTGGACGCAGTAAATCGATCCTTAATTGCTGGGGCGTAGCCGTTGCTAGATGAAGAGTAGTAGTAAAGCAACCACTCCAGCCCCTGCCCGGGAACCTGTCGGATCCAGTACATGTAGTAGCTGCCAAGATCGAAGCCGCTGGTTTTACAGGTCAGTGTCAGGGAGCCTCCGGGACGCCCGGTCTCTGCCTCTGGCTGAGTCAACACAACCTCCGACTGGACACCTGTAAAAATAGATCAAAGGATTAATTTTGGTGACATGATTGCTGACTCTGGAACATTCCAGAGACAGACTAACATTTTGATACAGTGACAGTGAGGAATTGGACAATAAAAAATACTACTTACCGGATAAGAAACTCAACAACAAACTGAGAGAAATCGCCGACCTCATCTTTCTGGTGATTTGGGGGAAATGGTTGTGTCAGGAACTCAGTGAACAAACCAGCTCCCGGACTGTTGGATTCCGGTCCCAGTGAGCGGCATTTAAATACCCGGCAGAAGGGGGCGGCTTTCCAGGCGCCGCCTGTTGATTCCCTGCTGGAGGCGGCGACTGGATCCAGGTCCCACCTTCCACACCCCAACAGAATGGACTCCCAGATTTACAATAGATTAATATTAAAATGGACATTTTATCAGCGTCGGGATATTTGTTTGGCTGAATATGTTCAATGTATTGTCTCCATAATTGCTGATGGTGATATTGCAGTTCATCATTTCTTTATTTAAAAATCTAATTCCATTGTAAATATGGTGTTTTTATTACCACGCCCCCAAGAAGAACACAAATCTAAAAATGATGAAATAACATTTTGGGAAAATAAGGAGACCGTCAGTCTGTGTTGCAACAATTCCGGGTCTCTGTCACATTACAAAAATAAAGCATCATTTATCAGAAGAATTGTTGTCGATTTCTGTAACTGAATGCGGAGTATGAACAAAGTGATTCTATTTACAGTGCGGATGGCTATCACTGGACATTTTGGGTTTGGAGATGAGAAGAAACTCTCACACAATACAATGTTTCTCCTTATATTTGTCAAACTGCCCCAATCTCGAAGACAGCCCTTTGAAAATACTGAGAATCCCGCCCTCCTGATAATTAAATAGTGAGTTGACAGAGAATCATAAATTTAACATCGACTTTTGACAGAGAAGTTAATGAATGAACGGACACGGAGATCATTAAAGTTCTCCTTCAGCATCCAAATCATTGCAGCTCACTCTATTGGCCACCGGCTGTCGAACATTCTCTGGTATTGGGAACACAAGATATCAGGTCTTTGCTGCACATTGCACAATATCACAAGAATAAATGTTTTATCTTCCATTGAATCAGGTTATGACCTGATCATTTCTCCGCTCATTGGCAGCTATGATTGGAACTCTTCAATAATGGATATCTGATTATACTGTACAATAGAACACGGTGTAAATCAGGTACAAGAGACGCTGCTGTTTAAATAGGGTGCAAAACTTTCAGAATATTCCAGGAATCCCTGTTGTTCATGTCAGTTTGATGATGTTCTTTTAATATTATTTCGATGCATTTTTGCCATTGCTCTGATCTCAATTGACTGGGGAATTGGAACCATCAACATCTCTCTCGCATTTCATGAAGTGGTTAATAAACAGACTTTAATTATTGGAATGACATTTACTTGGAAGTTATACAAATGAAAAAACATCTGGTCACTTTACTGTTTTGCGATGCTATTTACTCACATAATGAACAGGACATTGAATGAAAATATTTGATTAGAATGATTACTATTTAAAATGTGTCTTTCTTGTGGGAATGAAACATTTACTGTTCAAATGGCTGAATCCCATTTTGTCCATTCAGGTTCACGCTAATCTGTCCCACACAGTATTTGGCAGCAATCCAGCCTGCTGTCAAATGCTCAAAGTTATTGACAGGAAGCATCTGGGGGTGTTTGTGCAGTAGATCTGCTTCCTCAGTACTGACCGCTTGGCTGCAAGCCAACTTCAAACCCTTCACATTGTCAATGAGCCCTATTTATAAAGAAATCTACCCAGCAACAGTACTGGAGGCAATTTAATGTTTTAAGTTGTAAGTCTATATGGATTTTACCCATCTCTCAAGAAAGACAATTTATGCAGCTTCTCTGACACCCTGTTAGCAACAATGATGATTTTTCCAGCACATCAGGATATTGTCATGGATGGATCGAAAGAATTACAGGCAGACTGAGAGATGACTCAGGGAGACGATACATGTTGTAATACATGAACTTGTATGTTTGTGTATTCTTTCCCTATCTCGTTCCATGAGATGTTTGAGTTGGTGGAACGACGAGCACATTATGCCTGTCCCAAATGCCCTTGAACTGAATGGTTTTCTATGCCACTTCTGAAGAGTCAGCCATTTTGTGTCCGTCTGGAGTCACATTCTTGTGAGTCCAGGTAGCGATGGCAGATTTCCCTCATTGGGGGATCAGAGAGGGTTCTATGGTCGCCATTAGAATGTATTCCATATTTATTAATTGAATTCAAATTCCACCAGCTGCAATGCTCCGATTTAAATCCCTGTCCCTGTCCCATCATTGTCCTGGGCCTCTGGGTCACTGGGCCAATTAAATTAATATTACGTCACCATCTGCGCAAACAATAAATGAATGACTGTCTTGATGCAGGAATTAATGACAGTTGAATGAATGATAGTTGGATGAATCACAGTTGGATGCCTGAATATTTTGATTGAGGAATCAGTGAATGGATTGATGGATGTGTTGCGAGATGGCATTGAAAAATCCTGTTCTACATTCCCATATTTGTGCTTGATTATTTCATAAATTGAATCAGCTCCTTTATTCCATTTGTGTCAGTCTAATACCTTCAACTCTTCCAGAGTCTCTGGGTGAAATCCATCCCGAGTTTATCGGGAGTTAGCAAGCTAATCCTCACGAAGAGAAGGACGAGATATTCCTGCCGCTCGGATGGTTCATTTCTCTGCTGATGCTGAATCTTCATATCCAAGATAAAAAGAGTGAACATGATTAGGTTGAGGAGGGAGGATTGTAATATTTGAAACATGTGGTTCTTTGACGTACAGCAAATCACTCAACATGCCCTCACCTAAATTAGTGAAGGTAACAGGGTGAAAAGTAAATAAGGTACCAACAGAAATATTGTGAGACTCACTGGACAATAACAATTGTTACATTACTTCCCAAAACTGTGTAATACTGAATCGGGATTTAAAGATTCAGTAACTTCATATGAGGTACAGGTAGTTTCATTTATATCATCACTTTGAAAATCATCACACACTCTAGCTATGTATCAGGACATTCTGTGTGATGATGAGGTGATTACTTGTCAATGAAGAACAGAGGCTGCTGGGTCGCTGTTCATTATGCACGGTCTGAATTAATTTCATTCCCCACTGAATTCTGGGACAGATTATATTCCTTGGTGACAAAAAGGCCAACATGATGCCAATAAATGTTAATATCAATACATCCTACGAAGCAAATTACAATTGTATGTTGTATAGAATGAAATACTGAAAACAAACAGAAAATGCTGGAAAATCGCAGCAGGTCTGACAGCTTCTGTGGAGACAGAATGGAGCCAACGTTTCGTGTCTGGATGGCGCTTCGACAGAGTATTCCTGATGCGTTGGAGAGATCATCATTGTTTCTAACAAGGTGTCAGAGAAGCTGCATCACTTTCCTGTGAGATGGGAATAGTTTAAGTAGTTACTGTTTAATGATATACACTATGTCGACCCGCACACAAGTTACACCAATTCAGATATCGATCCCAAATATCATATTCAACTTCTCCATCCTAACTAACCTAATCAACGCCTCAATCACTAACTATATTCTAAAAAAAACTTCCTAATCCCTATCCAACCGTATCATTTCCCAATTTCATCATCCACTTCAATTTCCTCCAAATAAAAATTGGTCATCCTGACTCAAAATGTTGGCTCTATTCTCTCTCCCCAGATGCTGTCAGACCTGTTGAGATTTTCCAGAATTTATTGTTTTTGTTTCAGTTTCCAGAATCCGTAGTAGTTTGCTTTTATCAAAATGCTGAATATAATTGGTGAAATAATTGTTTATCTGTATGACTTGATGATAATTGATGAAATGGAATAACCCCGCCTGGAAATACCGCCCCCCCCCCTCCCCAAGACACTCATCAACCCCACTTGAACATAAGTTACCATTCCTATACTGTCGCTGGGTCGGAATCCATGAGCACCCTCCCGAACAGCACTATGGGAGTACCTACTCTGCAGGTTTTGCAGCGGTTCAACAAGGCAGGTCACCACCACTTTACTGAATGCAATTAGCAATGGGGAACAAATGCTGGCCTAGAAAGTGTCGCCCACCTCCCATAAAGTAATGTTAAATATACTAATCTTTATGAATGAATGAGAACTGGTGAATGCATTTTTAAAAATTGTGAATGGATGGTCGTTGGTGAAAATAATTACTATTCTTCTGAACATTTATGACATTCTCCTTATCTGCTGGAAGATTTAAGGTTTGACGTTTATTTATTAATGTCACAAGTAGGCTTACATTAACACTTCAATGAAGTTACTGTGAAAATCCCCGAGTCGCCACGTTGCGGCGTCTGTTCGGGTACACCGAGGGAGAATTTAGCCTGGCCAGTGCACCCTACCTGCATGCATTTTCGGACTGTGGGAGGAGCACCCAGAGGAAATCCACGCATACACGGGAAGAATGTGCAGATACCGCACAGACACTGACCCAAGCCGGGAACCAAACCTGTGGCCCTAGCGATGTGAGGCAACAGAGCTAACCACTGTGCCATCCTGGCACCCACCATTCCACAAGAGATGCATGATTCAAATTCATCACACTTTTTGCAAAGTAAGCCAATGGAAGAGACTGCTCCAGCTACAGACATATCTCAGTCATGGCATCACGGGAAAGATCTTTGCTAGGGTCACACTTGAAATACATAATCTACTTGCAGACCGGGTGTTCCTGATGTGCAGTGTAGTGATTGTGTTGGAAGATTTACTCCAGCCAACAACTTCTCCATGTTCCATATGTCCATATCTTTAACGTACTTTGATCAATCTCGCTAAGACATTCAACGCCGTCAGCACGGCAAGGACTATAGGATTTTGGTGATAACTGGCTCTACACCAAAGTATCCATTCATGATACAAAAACGATAACACACAATGACAAATGGTAGCTTAATGGGCAGCACTTGTGGCAGAACTAACCTTTCAAAAATTGTCCTCTTCAATCATCAGAAAAGGTGACATATGTCAAGGAAGCCAATCTGAATTGGATGTGTTTATTGTGTGTCCATCATGTAGTGTAAATGGAAGGATGCAAGTGATCATTTTGAAATTAATTTCTGTCAAACATGATATATTTCACAAAACACACGCAAACCAAGATGCCCAATTTTTGTTCCGCCAGGATCACTCGACTCCAGAAATGATTTAAAATGAGTCCAAATATAGACACAAATTTTAAATTAAAAGGTGAAGAGAGGTTGCGTGCCCTTGACATCGACGCAACATTTGACCGTTTGTCGCATCAAGGAGCCCGAGCGAAACTGCAGTTAATGGGAATCAGGGGGAAACAGTCCACTGGCTGGAACACAAAGGAAGATGGTTGTGGTTCTTAATGGTCAGTCCTCTCAGTCACACGGCTTTGCAGGAACTCTTCAGGTTAGTGACAAAGCCCCAAGCTTCAGCCATCATCAAAGTTCATATGTGGGATGTTCACTGATGATTGAACAAAGTTCAGCACCAGTCCCGACTCCTCAGGTACTGACACAGTCTGTGTCCATATGAAGCAAGACTTAGAAAACATTCAGTCTTGGGCTATTGAGTGACAAGTAACATTAATGCCACACAAGTGGCAGGCAATGACCCTCTCCAGTAAGGGAGATTCCAACCATCTCCCCTTGACACTAAGTAGCATTACTAGCGCAGAATCCCTCACTATCAACATCCTGGGCATTATACTTCGTGAAAATCTGAACTGGAACAGGCATTTAAATCATGTGGCTACAAGAGCAGGTCAGATGCCAGGAGTTCTTCGGCGAACAGCTCACCTCCTGAATTTCCAAACCCTATCCATCATCTACCAGGCAAAAGGCAGGAATATGAACAAAGAACAGTACAGCACATGAACAGGCCCTTCTGCCCACCAAGTCTGTTCCAACATAAATGATTGAATATTCTCTACTTGCCTAACTTGTGCCACTCAAAAAGCTCAATGCCATTCTGGAGAAAGTAGCTGTCTCGAAGAACACCCCACCCACCAGCTTCCCAAAGCTTGCCAACATATTCTCAAAGGAAATTATGATTTGGCAACAAAAGTTGACTGTCAGTGACGTCAGAATCCCATGAAGTAATGTTAAAAATCTCATATCTCTGCTTATATTCAACTCACCTCTGACTCTGTCCGTGTTACACTAGGTTCTGCCTGGATCACATTCCAAGAGGTCCTATCTACGTTTTTTTGCTGCACTCGGCTCAATATCAGCTGTTCATGTACAGGCCCTGTTAATATTATAATTTCTAAGTTACGGTTGCACTTAGCCATGTCTCTGCTAATCTGACAAGAGGCCGTGTCTTAATTCTTACTGCCTCAGAACATTTATCTCTGTGTACTAAACTGGAAATACTGTCTTCATGCATTACCCATGGTTCTGTCACAGTTATTTTGCGAGTCGTTCATTAGATTTTAATAATCCAAGTCCTTTTTAAGTTAATGCTGCACCAGTCCATGTATTTGGTTATTTAAGACTATGTCTTGTCTCAGTTTTATTGTACTTTGCAATACCTCCTAATTGCTGCATTGTCCGAATCTCAGTGTGCATCAGTCTAGTTCCTTTATCAACAACTACTACGAATGAAGTGGGCTCTGTCAAAGTTTATATCAGTCAAGGTACTATATCAGTAATTATCACTAACACACTGGACTTTGTTTCAGTTTAAACCTGTCTCAGTCCTGTATCATTAATTATTACTAATGCACTTGGCTCCATCGCAGTTCATATAAATCTCGGTCCAGTATCATTAATTACTCGGCGCTGTCTCAGTTCATGTCGCATAAGCTCCTATATCAGTAAAACTGCGCTAGACACTGTCTCAGTTTTCTTTTCCTTGGCAATGTCATTTTAAAAATGTTTCTTTCATGCGATGTGGCTGTCATTGGAATTTGGCATTTGACCATCCCCACATGGCACTCGGCACTAACTCATTTCTATTTTGTTGGATCTGGCCCCTGTTTATATTAAAACACAGTCTGGTTCTGTTAATACTCTGCTAGATCGAAATTCAGTTTATATTGCACGAGACATTCTCTCTGGATACGTAATATTTGATACCGACCCTGTATACATTTCACTAGACTGTGTCAGTGTTAATCCTGCACTTAACTATAGCTGTTTGAATTATGTCTGTATTACTACATGGTTCTGCGAGAAGAAGAGATAATATGTTGGGATAAAAACACTGTTATCAGGCAGGATCCAGAAACGGGCAGTATTGGATCGACAGTATTTGGTTGGTGCAGTCTTGGAGGGCCGATAGGCCTTTCCCTGTGCGGTGATTTTCTTTGTTTTTTTGTTCTTTATTGACAACGCATGCTACACCGGGCTTGGTATCCATTTTCAATGCAGTCAGCAGAAGTACATTTCAGATATCGCTTCTTCTTTTCCCGTGCCCAAAACCTCATAAAGTTTGCAGAGAATTGTATTCCCCCAACCACTTCCCTCATTACTGGCATTGCCCAGTGCAGTTAAAAACTGAGACCATGTCCAATACAATATAAACGTGGACAGGGTCAATTGCAGAAATAAGACTGCATCTAGTTTAATGCAAATAGAGATAGGTCTATATTAATATAAACAGAGACAACGTCTCGCTTAATATGAACAGAAACATGGTAACGTATAATATAACGTATAACAGCGTCTAATTTAGTATAAACAGATACAACATCCAGTTTCATATGAGTAGAGACAGGCAATATAATATTGTACGTGCAATATAAAAATAGTTAGGGTCCAGTGAAAAATCAACAAAGGCATGGCTTCATAATATAAGTTGACAGAGGGTAAATTTACTGTAATATAAAGAGACTGGTTCAACCCCATGAAATTTGTAGAGACGGCCGACTATCCCATCAAAAGCTTACAGGACAGGAGTAACGTGGTGTTAGCTGAAGAATGCAAAGTTTATTGCCAAATTAAACCCTCCCAAGGCAGGAATAGCATGAGTTACATACAAAGTGAATCTCGCTCTATACTATCCAAATCAAACATTCCCAGAACAGTATACTGTCTCGAAAGAGAGTGAAACTCCCTCTACAAAGTCTGCTCAAACAAAATGAAGGCAGAAAGAGCAGTAACTCTCTTCTACGTAAAACCTCTTCTGCACTCTTCCTTCAGAGATTCGGGAGGCAGATTTAAATTAGTGTTAGGTACAGGGAAAAGAGCTGTCTACATAGTGCCATAAAACACACCCAGGTCAGGTACAGCAGAGATGAGATACGGATTAAATCTTCCTTGACAAAGTCATATCAAACATTCAAAAGGAAGGTACAGTGAATTTAGATGCAGAGCAAATATTCCAAAGACAGGGACAGCAGCGGCTAAATATGGGGACAGATCCTTTGGTACTGCCACATTGAATCCTTATCACCAGGTACAGCCGAGGTTAGATACAGAGGAAAATGTATCAAATATACCAAGATCAAAGAATGCTCAAGACATCTTTTAGAGTCAAGCTCTTTCACAGATTCCAATTCAGTGAGTTAAATTATTTTAGAAGTCTATAACTCTGGCTGAGAGAACACATTGGGTAGACATTGACTTCATGCTGTGGAGTGAAGGCGACGAACCATTGTGGGGAGATCAGACACTGAAACAGACAGGAGAAAGACAGAGAGATGAAACAGGAAATTTCAATGAATACATTTGCCGTGTCATTATATTTCGGGATCAGTGGGATGTTTTCCTAATTCTGGACATAGATATCATCATGACGTTTTTCCTCATGTAATTTAAAATCATAGCTTTCAATAATATTGAAAAACAATCGTTACTGGAATCCGTTGATTGATTTGCATGTTTGACTCTATTTCTGTGCTGTGTTGGTGGGGAAATATTTGTTGTGTTTTTGTCAGTCAACAATCTAATCTGGGATTTCTATTTCTGTATTTATTTACATAAACACCTCACTGTTTACAATGAAATGTTCATGGCAGCAAAACCATAAACCGTCACTTATTGATCTGTTTCAAATCAAAATAGCGTTTATTTTAAGAATATTAACAGTTGATTCAAAATTAATAGAAACTTTTTGAACATTCATTACACAAGATACAAAGTGGCAAAGATTAGTGGGAAAATAGAGCATTTGGAAATCTTTAAAGGTCAACAGAAAGCCACGAACAAAGCTATAAGGAAAAGTAAGATGGATGATGAAAGTAAACTAGCTTAGAATATAAAAACAGGTATCAAATGTTTCTACAAATATATAAAGCAAAAAAAAAAGAGTGGCTAAAGTAAACATTGGTCCTTTAGATGATGACAAGGGGGATGTAATAACTGGAAATGAAGAAATTCAGAGATTTTGAACATATAGTCATTGGAATTCAGAAGAGTGCCGGGAGAATCTTATAGAAGCATATAAGATTAGGAAGGGAATTAATAAGATAGAAGCGGGGAAGTTGTTTCCACTGGCAGGTGAAACCAGAACTAGAGGGCATAGCCTCAAAATAAGGAGGAGCAGATTTAGCACTCAGTTGAGGAGGAAATTCTTCACACAAAGGATTGTGAATCTGTGGAATTCCCTGCCCAGTGAAGCAGTGGAGGCTACCTCATTGAATGTTTTTAAGGCAAGGAAAAATACATTTCTGAACAGTAAAGTAATTAAGGGTTATGGTGTGCAGGCTGATAAGTGGAGCCGAGTCCACAAAAAGGTAGGCCATGATCTTATTCAATGGCGGAGCAGGATCGAGGCGCCAGTTGGCCTACTTCAGCTCCTAGTTCTTACATTCCTAAGATACTACAAACACTGTCCAGGGACCTGTCTGACCCAGACACCCAGTTGCTGCCATGGGTAAAGCCACGCGATGGCTTTCCAGGTCAGTCTCAGGGAGCCTCAGGGACGCCCGGTTTCTGCCTCTGGCTGAGCCAACACAATGTCTGATTAGACACTTTTACAAATATGAAAGAAAAACATGTAAAAACAACGCCACGCACCCCGGACATACTCTCTCGCCTTTTTCCATCGCGATGATGCAAAAGCTTGAGGACATTTATAAACCGAGTCAAAAACAGTTTCTTTCCTGCTGCATTCAGACTTTTGAATGGACCAACCTCGCATTCAGTTGATCTTTTTCTACTCCCTAGCTATGACTGTAACATTACATTCTATACTCTCTCCCTTTCTTCCCTATGTACAGTATGCTCTGTCTATATAGTGAACACGAAACAATAACTTTCACTGTGTAGTAATATGTGTGATAATAATAAATCAAACGAAATCAAATAAAATTTATCAAAAATACCGAGGATTACTCCCGGTGAATTGATTGCTGACACTGGAACATTCCAGAAACAGATTAATACTGAGGCAGTAAGATTGAGATCCATTGTAATGTCTCTGCAAGTCCAAGGGGTGAAATTGCATTTGATTATCTGTTATATAAAAGAAACAATTTCATTGTAAATTAAATACCTTCATTTCTGCACCTCTTCACAAGGGAATAGACATAAACAAGGTGACATTATCTTATCAGGGTAAAGACGTCAGTCAGATTTGCAATAATTCTGTGTCTCTAACACATTGCAGCAAAATAATAATTCATTAAAGGAATTATTATCGATTTATGTAACTACATGCTGGGATGATTGTATTTCAGGTGTGGATAGCTATCCGTGTAATTTGGGACTGGATATAAGCAAAAAGGGAAGCAATGGCTTCGTGTTATTATCGCTATACAATTAATCCACAAACTCAACTAATGTTCTCAGGATCTGGCTTCGAATCCCGCCACGGCAGATGGTGGAATTTAAATTCAGTAAAAACGTCTGGACTTCGGAATCTACTTATGACCATGATATCGTTGTCGATTGTCTTCAGTAATGTCCTTTCGAGAAGGAAATCTGCAGTCCTTACCTGGCTGGCCTACATGTGATTCCAGAGCCACAGCAATGTGGTTGGCTCTCAACTGCCCTCGGACAAGGAGTGGGCAATAAATGCTGACCATCCAGCGGCATCCATGTCCATAGAATCCCTACAGAGCAGAAGGAGGCCATTTGGCCCATTAGGCCTGCACCGACAACATTCCCACTCAGGCCCTATCCCCATCACCCCACGTATATTCGCTGCTAATTCCCTTGGCATCATGGAAGAATTTATCATCGCCAATCAACCTAAGCGGCACATCTTCGGACCGTGTGAGTAAATAGGCAGACAATTGGAGGACGTGCAGACTCCACACAGACAGAGACTCCACGCAGATCCAAACCGGGAATTGAATCCGGGTCCCTTGCGTTGTGCGGCAGCAGTGCTAACAACTATGCCACCGTGCCGTCCATGAATGAATTGAAAAAAGAAACTCCTCATATGATACAATGTTACACCTCATATTTCCCCAACAGCTCCTTAACCCTGTGAAAATTAACAGTGAAAGAAACCTGGTTGACTTATAATTAATTGAGTTGACAGAGATACATAAAATTGAAATCGATTTTGACAGAGAAATTAATGAATCAGAACCAACACGGCGATCAGGAAAGTTCTCCTTCAGCATCTCAATCATTACAGCTCATTTTATTGGCCACCGCTGTCTAACATTCATTCGTCGTGGGAACACAGGATATCAGGACTTTGCGGCATTTTGCACAATATCACAAGAGTAAATGTTTTATCTTCCACTGAACCAGGTTATGAACTGGTCATTTCTTCACTCATTGGCAGCTATGAGAGGGACTGTTAAATAATCGAAATCAGGTTATGCTGCACAACAGAACATGGTGCCAATCACGTATAATTGACGTTGTCTTTTTAAAGAGGTGGAGAACACTGAGAATATTCCAGGAATCCGCGCTGTTCAAGGCAGTTATATGACTTTCTTTTACTTTTAATTATTTTAATTTTGGGCCATTACACTGATCTCGTTGGACTGAGGGATTGGGGACATCAAAATCTCTTTCGTGCACTTCATGAAGTTGCTCACAAAGTGGATTTAATTGTTGGAACGACATTTATTTGCAAGTTATACAAATGAAATAGCAACTAGCCAATTTACTAGTTTCCGATACTGTTTAATCACATAATGAACAGTGCATTCATTTAAAATATTTGCTGAGAATACCATTTAAAACGTGTCTTTCTTTTGGGAATCAAACATTTATTATATAACTGGCTAAATCCCATTTTATTCTTACAGATTCACGTTAATCTGTCCCACGCAGTATTTGGCAGCAGTCCAACCTGCTGCCAAATACCCGAAGATATTTACAGGAAGCATCTGAGGGTGTTTGTTCAGAAACTCAAAGATCTGTTTCCTCAGCACTGAGCGCTTGGCTGCAAGCCAACTTCAAACTCTCAACATTGTCAATGGGGCCTATTTATAAACAAATCTGCCCAGCAACAGTACTGGAGGCAAGTTAATTATTGTTTAAGTTGTAAACCTATATGAATGCTTCCCATTTCTTTGGAAAAGAAAGTTTCCAGCTTCTCTGGCACCTTGTTAGCAACAATGATGATCTCTCCAACACAACAAAATACTGTGAACGATGGATAAAAATAAACACAGGCAGATTGGGAGAGTTGATTCAGAGAGGTGATACATTTTATAATACATAAACATGTATGCTTGTGTTTTATTTCACTTTTTTCTTCCACGGGACGTGGGAGTCTCTGGAAAGACCAACATTTGTTTCCTGTGCTTAATTTATTTTGAACTGAGTGGTGTGTTAGGACATTTCAGAAGGCATTGCCCAGTTACACATACTGCTGTCCGTCTGGAGTCACACCCTGGTGAGACTAAGTAGGGATGGCAGATTTCTTTGATTGGGGAATCAGAGTGGTTCATCTGGTCGCTGCAAATATGAATCCAGATTTATTGATTGAAATCAAATTCCACCAGCTGCCATGGTCGGATTTAATCTCGCATTCACACATCACTGGCCTGGGCCTCTGGATTACTGCTCCACTGGCATTAATATTACGCCACCATCGACACAAGAAATAAATAAATGCTTGTGTTGATGCAGGGATGAACGATAGTTGGATGCCTGAATGTTTTCATCGAGGAATCAGTGAATGGACTGATGGATGTGATGATAGCTGGTCCTGACATTTGTTGTTCCACATACGCACACTTGTGTTTTACTACTTCAAAAATCGAGGATGGCCCTTTATTACAATTGTGTCAGTCCACAACCTTTAATCCTTCCAGATTTTCTGGGTGAATTCCATCCCAGGGATATGCGGAACAAATGAATTGAACGTCACTAAGAGTAGTCTGATTTCCCCCCCTGCTGATGGTGAATCTCCAAATGCAAGATGGAAAGAGGGAACATGATTAGGTTGATGAGGGAAGATTGTAATATTTGGAACATGTGGCCTTCCTCGTGCAACAAAATCACTCAACAGATCATCACCCAAATTAGTGAAGATAATACGCTAAAAAATAAACGATGTGGCAACTACAATATTGTGAAACTCACTGGACAGCTTGAAGTTTTAAATTACTTGCCAGAACTTTGTAAAAATGAATCGGGATTTTAAGCGTCTATTAATTCACATTAGATACAGATACTTTCAGTTCTACAGTCATTTTTAAAATGGTCACACACTCCAGTTATATATCAGGAGTTTCTGTGTGATGATGAGGTCATTACTTGTTAATAAAGCGCAGAGGCTGCTGGGTAGCTGCTACTATTTGGCTGATTTAATTCAATTTCCCGCTGAATTCTGGGGCAGATTTGTTTATTTCGTGACAGAAAGGCCAATGTTATCTCAATACATTTGAATCTGCAGTTTCATTCACTGCAATTATATTTGCATCAAATAAAATACTGACAATAATTGGTGAAATATTAATTTATTTTTGTGAATTGAAGATTATTGGTAATATTGGCGCCAGGCAATGATCATCTCCAAAAAGGGAGAACCTACCCATTGCCCCTTGTCACTCAATGATATTATGATACTGAATCACCCACTATAAACATCGGCGGGGTTACCATTGGCTAATAAGAACATAAGAACATAAGAAATAGGAGCAGGAGTAGGCCATCTAGCCCCTCGAGCCTGCCCCGCCATTCAATAAGACCATGGCTGATCTGATAGTGGTTTAGTTCCACTTACCCGCCCGCTCCCCATAACCCTTAATTCCCTTATTGATCAGAGATCTATCTACCTGTGACTTCAACATATTACACGAGGTAGCCTCCACTGCTTCAATGGGCAGAGAATTCCAGAGATTCACTACCCTCTGAGAGAAGAAGTTCCCCCTCAACTCTGTTCTAAACTGACTCCCCCTTATTTTGAGACTGTCCTCTAGTTCTTGTTTCCTTTCTAAGTGGAAAGAATCTCTCTGCCTCTACCCTGTCTAGCCACTTCATTATCTTATATGTCTCTATAAGATCTCCCCTCAGCCTTCTAAACTCCAACGAGTACAGGCCCAATCTACACAATCTCTCCTCATAAGCTAACCCCTCATCTCTGGTATCAACCTGGTGAACCTTCTCTGTACTCCCTCCAAAGCCAATATATCCTTCCGCAAATAAGGGGACCAAAATTGCACACAGTACTCTAGTTGCGGCCTCACTAGTACCTTGTACAATTTCAGCAAGACCTCCCTGCTTTTATACTCCATCCCCTTCGCAATAAAGGCCAACATTCCATTTGCCTTCTTGATCACCTGCTGCACCTGCAAACTGAGTTTTTGCGATTCATGCACAAGGACCCCCAGGTCCCTCTGCACAGTAGCATGTTGTAATTTTTCACCATATAAATAATAGTCCATTTTACTATTATTCCTTCCAAAGCGGATAACCTCACACTTGTCAACGTTATACTCCATCTGCTGCATTATAATCGCTGCATTAACTAGGTATATAAATGCTCCGGCTAGAATATCAGGTTACCCTGCTGTGAGTAACCCACCTCCTGACTCCCCAAACCTGTGCACCACCGACACGACACAAGTCAGGAGAGTAAAAGGGTTCTCTCCACTTGCTTGAGTAAGTGCAGCTCAAACAGTATTCAAGAATCTTCATACCATTCAGGACAAAGCAGCCGGCTGGACTGGCACAGCATTTGCAAATGCTCAGTCCCTCCACCACAGAGAGCAGCATTAAGTACCATCTACAAGTTTCACTTCCGAAACTCACCGAAACTCCTTACGCAACACCTTCCAACCACACGACACCTACCATCTGGAAGGACAGGGGTAACAATTACCAGGGAATATCACCTATAAATTCCCCTCCAAGTCAGTCATATACCTGACTTGGAAATATATCGTCCTTCCTTCACTATCGCTGGATCGAAATCCTAGACGTCCCTCTGCAACAGCACAGTGTGGGTACCAGCACCACCGGTTCTGCAGCAATTCAAGAAGGTAGCTCACCACCAGCTCACTAAGGGCAATTAGGTATAGGCAACAAATACTGACTGAGCCAGCGACGCACGTATCCATTAAATTAAAACTTAAACGATTAATGTTTATGAATGGATGATAACTTATGAACAAAATTGTGTAACTTTGTGAATGGATGGCAATTGGTGAAAATAAATACCAACTTTCTGAACATTTATGACCTCTTTCTCTGCCAGAAGATAGGTTCCGTTCCACAGGAGACTCATAATTCAAAAGCATCACACTATCCGAAGACAAGGTCGACAGAAGAGGCAGCAACATCTGCAGCTGTATCTCAATCATAGCATCATGGGAAAGGCCTTTGATAGGATGACAATTTTGTTACTCATCTGCTTGAAGACCGGGATTAACCTGAAGCACAGTGTTGTGTTTGTGTTGGAAGATATACGTATCATAACCATACCTTCCTGAATCTAAATAAGACATTCGACACTAGCATCAGAGCAGAGACTACAAGATTTGGGGGAACTAGGCTCTCCAACAAAAATTCCTCGGTCTCATTCATGACACAGAAAACGACAATATACAACCACAACTAATAGCTTCATGGGCAACACTTGCCGTTGAATCAACCTCTCAAAAATTGCCCATCGAGTCTGCACCGAATCTCTGACAGAGTATCTGAGCCAAACCCTTTCCCCTACCCATGCCCCATCGCCCCACACATTTACCATGACCAATCCACCTAATCTGAACATCTTTGGATACTAAGGGGCAATTTAGCATGGCCATTAGAATGTATTCCATATTTATTAATTGAATTCAAATTCCACCAGCTGCAATGCTCCGATTTAAATCCCTGTCCCCACATCATTGTCCTGGGCCTCTGGATCACTGGGCCAATTAAATTAATATTACGTCACCATCTGCACAAACAATAAATGAATGACTGTCTTGATGCAGGAATGAATGACAGTTGAATGAATGATAGTTGGATGAATGACAGTTGGATGCCTGAATATTTTGATTGAGGAATCAGTGAATGGATTGATAGATGCATTGTTAAATGGTACTGGAAGATGTTGTTCTACATTCCCATACTTGTACTTGACTGGTCCATAAATTGAAACAGCTCCTTTATCCCATTTCTGTCAGTCTAATAACGTCAATACTTCCAGAAGTTCTGGGAGAAATCCAACCCTAGTTTCTCGGGAGTTAGCAAGCTGATCCTCACGAAAATGAAGAGGGGATTTTCCTGCAGCACGGATGGTTCATTTCTCTGCTGATGCTGAATATTCATATCCAAGATCGAAAGAGGGAACATGATTTGACTGAGGAGGGAGGTTTGTAATATTTGAAACATGTGCAGCAAATCACTCACCATGCCCTCACCCAAATAAATGAAGGTCACAGGCTGTAAAATAAATAATGTGGCAACAGAGAAATTGTGAAACTCACTGGATAACTACAAGTGTTACATTATTTCCCAAAACTGTGTAATAATGAATCGGGATTTAAAGATTCAGTAAAATCATATTTGGTGCAGGTAGTTTAATTTGTATGATTACTTTGGAAATCATCGCACCAGTTATGATTCAGGAGTTTAAAGCGCAGAGACTGCTGGGTAGCTACTCATGATCCTCGGTCTGTATTCATTCAATTTCCAACTGAATTCTGGGACAGATTTTATCCTTGGTGACAAAAAGGTGTCAATAAATGTTAATATCAATAAATTATTGAAAGCAAAGTTGTATAGAAGGAAATACTGGAAACAAACAGAAAATGCTGGAAAATCTCAGCAGGTCTGACAGCATCTGTGGAGACAGAATAGAGCCAACGTTTCGAGTCTGGATGACGCTTCGGCAGAGTATTCCTGATGCGTTGGAGAGATCATCATTGTTTCTAACAAGGTGTCAGAGAAGCTGCATAACTTTCCTGTGAAATGGGAATAGTTCAAATAGATACTGTTTAATTATATGCACTATTTCGAGCTACACACAAGTTTCATCAATTTACATACCGATCCCAAAAATCATCAACTTCTCCATGCTAACTAACCTAATCAACATCTCAATCGCTAACTATATCCTAATCCCTTTCCACCTCATCATTTCCCAATGTCATCACCCTCTTCAATTTCCCCCAAATAAAAAAAAGGGTCATCCCGACTCGAAACTTTGACTCTATTAAATTATAGCTTAGACAGTCGCCCACCTTCCATCAAGTAATTTTAAATAGACTAAACTTTGTGAATGAATGAGAATTAGTGAATGCATTTATTAAATTGTGAATGGACGGTCATTGGTGAAAATAATTACTATCTTTCTGAACATTTATGACATTCTCCTTATTTGCTGGAAGATTTAAGGTTTGTAGTTAATTTATTAATGTCACAAGTAGGCTTACATTAACACTGCAATGAAGTCACTGTAAAATCCCTGAGTCGCCACACTGTAGCTTCTGTTCGGGTACACTGAGGGAGAATTTAGCCTGGCCAGTACACATTACCAGCATGCCTTTTCGGACTGTGCAGGAAACTGGACCACCCAGAAGAAATCCACGCATAAACGGGGAGAAAGTACAGACTCCGCACAGACACTGACCCAAGCCGGAACCAAACCAGTGGCCCCGGCACTGTGAGGCAACAGAGCTAACCACTGTGCCACCATGGCACCCATCATTCCATAAGACAGGCATGATTCAAATTTATCACACTTTTTGCAAAGTAAACCGATGGAAGAGACTATTACAACTACCAACATATCTCAGTCATAACATCACGGGTAAGATCTTTGCTGGGGTCACGCTTGAAATACATCATCTGCTTGCAGACCGGGTGTTCCTGATGTGCAGTGTAGTGACTGTGTTGGAACATTTACTCCAGCCAACAACTTCTCCATGTTCCATATGTGTCCATATCTTTAACGTACTTCGGCCAATCTCGCGAAGTCATTCAACACCGTCAGCAGGGCAAGGAATACAGGATTTTGGTGATAACTGGCTCTACACCAAAGCTCCTAATATCCATTCATGATACAAAAACGATAACACACAATGACGAATGGTAGCTTAATGGGCAGCACTTGTGGCAGAACTAACTTTTCAAAAATTGGCCTCCTCAATCATTAGAAAAGGTGACATATGTAAAGGAAGCCAATCTGAATTGGATGTGTTTATTGTGTGTCCTACATGTAGTGTAAATGGAAGGATGCAAGTGATCATTGTGGAATTAATTTGTATAAAACACGATGTAATTCACATAACACACACACACACCAAGATGCTCAAATTGGGTCCCGCACGGAGCACTCGATTCCAGAAATGATTTGGAAAGAGTCCAAATATAGATTTAAAAACATAAATTAAAAAGGTGAATAGAGAGTGCCTGCCCTTGACATGGACACAGCGTCTGACCGTTTGTGGCATCAAGGAGCCCGAGCGAAACTGCAGTCAATGGGAATCAGGGGGAACAGAGTCCACTGCCTGAGTCATGCTGAGCACAAAGGAGGATGGTTGTTGATGGTCAATCATGCCAGTCACACGCATTGCTGCAGGAATTCTTCAGGTTAGTGACCTCGCTCCAAGCTTCAGCCTTCATCAAAGTTCAGAAGTGGGATTTTCACAGGTGATTGCACAAAGTTCCGCACCAGTTGCGACTCCTCAGTTACTGACACAGTCTGTGTCCATATGCAGTAAGACTTAGAAAACATTCAGTCTTTGGATAATGAATGACAAGGAACATTCATGCACCACAAGTGGCAGGCAATGACAGTCTCCAATGAGGGAGATTCCAAACCACCCCCCATGACATTAAATTGCATAACCCATCGCTGAATTCGCCCATTATCAACATCCTGGGAATTATAATTCGTGAAAATCTGAACGAAGACAGACGTTTAAATCATGTGGCCACAGGAGCAGGTCAGACGCTCGGAGTTCTGCAGTGAACAACGCACCTCCTGAATTCCAAACTCCTATCCATCATCTACAAGGCAAAAGGCTGGAGTATAAACAAATATCACAGAACAGTCAAGCACAGGAACAGGCCCTTCGGCCCACCAAGTCTGTGCCGACACAAATGATTGAATATTCTCTACTTGCCTGACTTGTGCCACTCAAAAGCTCAATGTCATTCTAGACAAAGTAGATGCCTCGAAGAACACCCCACCCACCAGCTTCCCAAAGCCTGCCGCCATATTCTCAAAGGAATTCATGGTTTGACAACAAAAGCTGACTTTCCCAGTGACATCAAAATCACATGAAACGATTTTAAACATACCATATCTCTGCCTATATTCAGCTAGCCTCTGCGTCTGTCTATATTACAGTAGGCTGCGCCTGGATCCCATTCCAGGAGGTCATGTCTAAGCTTTTTTCCTGCACTTGGCTCAATATCAGGTGTTCGTATATGAGACACAGGCCCTGTTTATGTTATAATTTCTAAGTTATGGCTGTACTGAGCCATGCTTCTGCTGATCCGACAAGAGGCCGTGTCTCAATTCTTACTGCCTCAGAACATTTGCCAATGCATACTAAACTGGAGCAACTGCTTCATGCATGACACATGGTTCTGTCACAGTTACTTTGCTAATAGTTCATTAGATTTTGATCAACTCGATCCTGTTTGCGTTAATGCTGCACCAGTCCATGTATTTATTTATTTCAGACTATATCACGTCTGAGCTATAATTGCATTTTGCAATACCTCCTAATTGCTGCATTGTCCGTATCTCTGTGTGTATCAGTCTAGGCCCTGTACCAGTAATTATTACAAATAAACTGGGCTCTGTCTCAGTTTACACCAGTCTAGGTGCTGTATCAGTAATCATTACTAATACACTGGACTCTGTCTCAGTTTACATCTGTCACTGTCCTGTATCTATTAGTAATTATTACTAATGCACTTGACTCCGTCTCACTCTAAAGACATTTAGGTCCTGTATCATTAATTACCGGGCTCTGTCTCAGTTTATATGTATAAGCTCCTATGTCCAGTAAAACTGCACTAGACACTGTCTCAGTTTTATATTCCTCGACGTTGTCATATATATTTGTAATGTTTGTTTCATGGGATGTGGGTGTCACTGAAAAGATCAGCATTTGGCCTTTGACCATCCCCACATGGCACTCGGAAAGAAACCCATTTCTATTTTGCTGGATCAGGGTTTATGTTAAATTAGAGTCTGTCTCTGTTAATACACTGCTAGACTAGAAATCAGTTTATATTGCACTAGCCATACTCGCTGGTTCAGTAATATTTGATCCTGACCCTGTACATATTTCACTAGACTGTGTTAGTGTTATGCCTGTACTTAACGTTGCCTCTATTTGAATGATGTCTGCATTTCTCCGCGGTTCTACGAGAAGAAGAGATATTATGTTGGATGAAAAACAGTGGTCTCTGGCAGGATTCTGAAACAGGCAGTATTGGATCGACAGTATTTGGTCGGTGCGGGGTCCCAGTGCCGAAGGGCCTGTTCCTCTGCAGTAACTTTTCTTGTTCTTTGATCTGTGTTGACAGTGCATGCTATACAGGTCTTAGTAACCATTCTCAATGCAGTCAGCAGAAGTAGATTTCAGATAACACTGCTTCTTTTCCTTGTTTAAGAGGATGCAGAGAATTGTGTCCCCCTAAAACTTTCCTCATTCCTGGCATTGTCCAGTGCAGTAAAAACTGAGACCAGGTCCAATGCAATATAAACGTGGATAGGGTCAAGTGCAGAAATAAGACTCCATCTAGTTTAATACAAACAGACAGGTCTAAATTAATACAAACCGATACAGCGTCTAGTTTGATATAAACTGAAACATGTTGATGCATAATATAAACAAGGACAAGGTCTAATTTAGTATAGTCAGAGAAAGCATCTCGTTTAATATGTGTAGCGATAGGGTCCAGTGCAACATAAACCGAGGCATGAACTTATATAATAGAAGCTGACACAGGGTAAATTTACTGTCTAATAAAGAAGCTGGTTCAATCTCCATGAAATTTGGAGAGACGGCCTACTGCCCCATCAAAAGTTCACAGGACAAGAGTAACATGGGGTTAGCTGTAAAGTTCCCCCATGCATTGTCAAATTTAACACTCCCAAGTCAGGAATAGCATGATTTTGATACAAAGTGAACCCCCCTCTCACTATCAAAATCAAACATTCCTGGAAAAGGGAGACTGTCCAGAAAAAGAGTGGAACTCCCTCTACAAAGTCTGCTCAAACACAATGAAGGCATACAGACCAGGGACTCTCTTCTAGGTAAAACCACTTCTGCATTTTTCCTTCAGAGAATCGGGAGGCAAGTTTGAATTGGTGTTCGGTAGAGGGGGAAGATCCCTCGACACAGTCCATAAAATACACCCAGGTCAGGTACAGCAGAGATTAGATACGGATTAAATCTCCCTTTACAAGTAACATCAAACATTCAAAGGGCAGTTACGTGAGTTTAGATGCAGACTAAATATTCCTCTACAATGTCCAGTCAAACAGTCCAAGGGCAGGGATAAATACAGGGAAAATTTCTTTGGTACCGCCACATCGAATCCTTGTTACGAGGTACAACACAGGTTAGATACAGAGGAAAATGTATAAAATATCCCAAGATCATAGAATGCTCAAGAGATCTTTTAGATTAAATCTCCCTCATGGATTCCAATTCATTGCGTTGCATTCCTTACTACTCTGGCTGAGAGAATACATTGGGCAACATTGAATTCAGGTTGTGGAGGGAAGACGATGAACTATCGTGAAGAGACAAGACACAGAACCAGAAGGAGAAAGACAGAGAGAGAGAGATGAAACACAGGGAGTTTCCACGAACACATTTGCCGTGTTATCACATTTCGGGATCAGATGGATTATTTCCTAATTCTGAACATAGATATTGTCATGATTTTTTTTCCTCATATAATCGATGAATAACTAAAGTATAAAAACAATCATTTCTGGAATCCGTTGATCGATTTGCATGTTTGTCTCTATTTCTGTGCTGTGTTGGTGGGGAAATATTTGTTGTGTTTTCGTCAGTCAACAATCTAATCTGGGATTTCTATTTCTGTGTTTATTTACATAAACACCTCACTGTTTACAATGAAATGTTCATGGCAGCAAAAACAGATAAACCGTCACTTATTCATTCGTTTCAACTCAAAATAGCGGTTATTTTAAGAATATTAACAGTTGGTTCAAAATGAATAGAAATATTTTTTAACATACATTACACCAGATGCTATTTAATTAAATGAATAAATACATTCTATTTAAGAATTTGTTCTGAAAGTTCTGATGTCACAATAAATAAAGTATCTGTGAACAGGCTGGTATTCCATTGAATGTTAATTTGAGTGATGATCTAAATTGCTTCAACTAGACAAGTTAAAACAAAGAGAACTGATGTGTGAAATATTCCTGTCATAATTAGTGATCAGACTCACACGAGGGGAGAATAAAAAATCCAGTGTGGTTACAAGTAGCATTGCTGCCTCACAGTGACAGGGAAGCGGGTTCGATTCCAAACTTGGGTGACTGTGTGTGGTTTTTCACATTCGACCATGTCCATGTGAGTTTCCTCCGGTGCTCCGGTTTCCTTCCAGAGTCCAAGGATGTACGGGCTAGGTGGATTGGTATGATAAATTGCTCCTTTGAGTCCAAGGATGAGCAACGGAGAATCACAGAATCCCTACAGTGCAGAAGGAGACCATTCGCTTCATCAAGTCTGCACCAGCTGTCCAGCAGGGCATCATTCCCAGGCCCAAGGTGGATTGGCGATTCTAAATTGCCCCTTAGTGTCCAACGATGTGTAGGTTAGAGACATTAGCCTCTGAATATGTGAGGTTGTCGGGAAACGGTGAAGGCTGGGCCTGGATAGGATGCTCTGCTGGAGAGCAGCTGCAGACTTGATGGACCGAATGGCCTCCTACTGCACTGCACTGGATTCTATGATTCTATGCTTCTATGATCAGCAGAGGAATGAATATATTCGCATTAATCTCTCAGCACTTCCAACGTATTACAACTTTCATTTTGGTAGAGCTTACATTTATAAAACGCTTTACCGGACTTCATGTCGTCCCAAAGTCCTTAAAACTCACTAATGTACCTTTGCTGAATTTAGTCACTGCTATCATATTGCAAATACACCAGGTAATGTACGTACAACAAACTCCCACAAACCGAGATGTGATAAATTGCCAGTAAATTTGTGATTTTGTTTGAAGAATCAGTATTAAGGTAGGATATTGGGGAGAACAGCCTTGCTCTTTAGAATTATATCAATGAGATTTTGCATCCTGGCATCGATTTTAAATGTGAATCTGGTTCTCTATCTGCTTATGCACACTGACCTGCTCAGTAGCATTTGTGTTGCTTTAGTTTTAGATTTCCAGAATCGGCAGCACTTTACACTGTTGTTATTGATCCTCTGGATGTGAGCATCACTGACAAAGCCAACATTTAGTTGTCCCTGCTGAGAAGGCTGTTGTGAACCACCTTGTTGAAACCTGCCCTCTGGATGATTTTATTATTTGTTTTTCCATAGCAGCTTTGATACAACTAACTGGCCTGACCGGCAATTTCAGTAGTGGCTAAGAGTCATTTTCATCATAGTGGAATTGGAGTCTATGCAGAACAGACAGGGTAAAGATAGGAATCTTCTGTTTTCAGTTATTTCCAAAGAGACGATGTCGTTTAAAGTATAAAAGCAAATTACTACGGATTCTGGAATTGAAACCAAAAGAGAAAATGCTGGAAAATCTCAGCAGGCCTGGCAATATCTGAGGAGAGAAAATAGCCGACATTTCGAATGTTTTGACAAAGGGTCATCTGGAATCGAAAAGTAAGTTCTTCTCTCTACTTACAGATGCTGCCAGACTTGCTGAGATTTTCCAGCATTTTCTCTTTACTTTGTTTGAAGTGTCTTCGGGTGGAGTAAATTGATTCTGTATCCTGGGGCGGAGGAATTGTAGGCTGACCCAAGACTATCGTACTGAAGAAGACACTGTAAACACTGTTCAGGGACCTGTCGGACCCAGACCATCCAGTCACTGCCAACATTGAACGCGTTGGCTTTGCAGGTCAGTCTCAAAGAGTTTCAGGGGCGCCCAGTTTCTGCCTCTCGCTGACTCAACGCAACCTCCGATTCGACACTTGTAAAAATATCTAAAATCCTATGAAAATAAAACGCCACGCACTTCGGACATACTCTCTCACCTTTTCCCATCGGGAACAAGGTACAAAAGTCTGAGGACACGGAGAAACCGACTCAAAAGCAATTTATTTCCTGCTGCAATCAGACGTTTGAATGGACCTCCGTCGCATTAAGTTCATCTTTCTCTACACCCCAGCTATGACTGCAAAATTTACATTATTCACTCTCTCCCTTCCTTCCCTATATACGTTAAGCTCTGACTGTATAGTGCGCAAGAAACAATAATTTACACTGTGTACTAATTAAGTGCCTTTATTTCTGCACCTCTTCACAAGGGAATGGACATAAACAGATGACATTACCTTATCAGGGTAAAGACGTCAGTCTGATTTGCAATAATTCTGTGTCTCTCACACATTACAGCGAAATATAATTCATTGGAAGAATTATTATCGATTTATGTAACTTAATGCTGGGATGATTGTGTTTCAGGTGTGGATAGCTATCACTGTAATTTGGGACTGGATATAAGAAGAAGGGAAGCAGTGGCCTCGCGTTATTATCGCTAGACAATTAATCCACAAACTCAACTAATGTTCTCAGGACCCGGCTTCGAATCCCGCCACGGCAGATGATGGAATTTAAATTCAGTAAAAACATCTGGAATTAAGAATCTACTTATGACCATGATATCACTGTCGATTGTGTAAAAACCTATCTTGTTCATTAATGTCCTTTAGAGCAGGAAATATGCCGTCCTTACCTCATCTAACCTACATGTGATTACAGAGCCACAGCAATGTGTTTAGCTCTCAACTGCCCTCGACAATGAGTGGGCAATAAATGCTGATCAGCCAGCGGCACCCATGTCCATAGAATCCCTGCAGTGCAGAAGGAGCATGTCGGGCCCGCACCGACAACGCTCTTCCCCAGGCCCTATTCCCATCCCTGCTAATTCACTTGATTCTATGGGACAATTCATCATCGCCAAACAACCTAATTGGCATATCTTTGGACAATGGGAGGAAACAGGCAGACAATTGGAGAATGTGCAGACTACACACAGACAGTGACCCATTCCGGGAATTGAACCACGGTCCCTGATGCTGTGAAGCAGCAATGGTAACCACTATGCCACCGTGCCGCCCACGAATAAATTAACAAAATAAACTCCTTATCTGATACAATGTTACACCTTATATTTCCCCAACAGCTCCTTAACCCTGTGAAAATTAACGGTGAAAGAAAACTTCTTGACTTAGAATTAAGCATTGAGTTGACAGAGAAACATAAAATTGACATTGACTTTTGACAAAGAAGCTAATGAATGAGAACGGACACGGCAATCAGGAAAGTTCTCCTTCAGCATCCAAGTCATGACAGTTCATTTTATTGGCGAGCAGCTGGTATTGGGAACACAGGACATCAGGACTTTGAGGCATAATGCACAATATCACAAGAATAAATATTTTATCTTTCACTGAACCAGGTTATGAACTGGTCATTTCTTCACTCATTGGCAGTTATGAGAGGGACTGTTAAATAATCGAAACCAGATTATGCTGGACAACAGAACACGTTGTACATCAGGTATAAGTTTTTAATGAGGAGCAGAACATTGAGAATTTTCCAGAATCCCCGCTGTTCAAGGTAGATATATGATTTTCTTTTACTTTTAATTATTTTCATTTTTGTGCCTTTACACTGACCTCATTGGACTGAGGGATTGGGGACATCAACATATTTTTCCTGCACTTCATGAAGTTGTTCATAAAGAGGCTTTAATTGTTGGAAGGACATTTCTTTGGAAGCTATACAAATGAAATAGCATCAAGTCAATTGGCTAGTTTCCGATACTTTTTAATCACATAATGAAAAGTGCATTCATTTAAAATATTTGCTGAGAAGAAAAACCATTTAAAATGTGCCTTCCTTTTGGGAATAAAACATTTATTGTATAACTGACGAAGTCCCATGTTATCCTTACAGATTCACGTTAATCTGTCCTACGCAGTATTTGGCAACTGTCGAGGCTGCTGCCAAATACCCAAAAATATTTACAGGAAGCATCTGAGGGTGTTTGTTCAGTAAATCAAAAACCTGTTTCCTCAGTACTGAACACTTGGCTGCAAGCCAACTTCAAACTCTCAGCATTGTCAATGGGGCCTATTTATAAACAAATCTACCCAGCAACAGTACTGGAGGCAATTTAATTATTTTTAAGTTGCAAACATCTATGAATGTTTCCCATTTCTTCGGAAAAGAAAGTATTCAGCTTCTCCGGCACCTTGTTAGCAACAATGATGATCTCTCCAACACAACAAAACATTGATGGATGGATATAAAAACAAATACCGGCAGATTATGAGATTGATTCAGAGAGGTGATATATTTTATACGAGATAAACATGTATGCTTGTGTTTTCTTTCACTTTATTCTTCCATGGGACGTGAGAATCTCTGGAATGGCCAACATTTATTCCCTTTGCCTAATTTCTCTTGAACTGAGTGGTATGCTAGGGCATCTCAGAAGGCATTGCCCAGTTAGTTATATTGCTGTCCGTCTGCAGTCACATCCTGATGAGACCAGGTAGGGATGGCAGATTTCCTTCACTGGGGAATCAGAGAGGTTTATCTGGTCGCTGTCAGTATGTATTCCAGATTTATTGATTGAATTCAAATTACACCAGCTGCCAGGGTCGGATTTAATCTCGTGTCTCCACATTATTGGCCTGGGCTTCTGGATTACTGGTACACTGGCATTAAGATTATGCCACCATCTAACCAAAAATAAAGGAATGCTTGCGTTGATGCAGGGATGAACGATAGTTGGATGCCTGAATGTTTTGCTTGAGAAATCAGAGAGTGGACGGATGGATGGGACGACAGCTGGTCCTAAAGTTTGCTGTTCTACATTCGCATATTTGTGATTTACTACTTCAAAAATCGAAGCAGGTCCTTTCTTCCAAGTGTGTCAGGATATAAGACCATAAGTCCATAAGACGTAAGACGTAGGAGCAGAATTAGGCCACTCTGTCCATCGAGTATGCTCCGCCATTCAATCATGGCTGATATTTTTCTCATCCCCATTCTCTTGCCTTTTCCCCATAACCACTGATCCTCTTATAAATCACAAACCCATCTATCTTTGTCTTAAAAACACCCAATGACCTGGCCTCCACAGCCTTCTCCGGCAAGAGATCCACAGATTCACCACACTCTGGCTGAATAAATTCCTCCTCATCTCTGTTTTAAAGGATCGTCCCTTTAGTCTGAGGTTGTGCCCTCTGGTTCTAGTTTTTCCTACCAGTGGAAACATGCTCTCCAAGCCCACTCTTTCCAGGCCTCGCAGTATCCTGAAAGTTTCAATCAGATCCCCCCATATCCTTCAAAACTCCAACGAGTACATATCCAGAGGACTCAACCGTTCCTCATACAGCAAGCTCTTCATTCCAGGAAACATTCGTGTGAACCTCCACTGGACCCTCTCCAAGGCCAGCACATCCTTCCTTAGATATGAGGCCCAAAACTGCTCACAATACTCCAACTGGGTCTGACCACAGCCTTATACAGCCTCAGAATTACAACCCTGCTCTTGTATTCTAGCCCTCTCGACATGAATGCTAACATTGCATTTGCCTTCCTGAAACTGCACTTTAACCTTAAGGGAATCTTGAACAATGACTCCCAAGTTCCTTCGTGTTTTCGATTTCCTCAGCATTTTCCCATTTAGAAAATAATCTATGCCTCCATTCCTCCTTCCAAGTGCATAACCTCACACTTTTCCAAATTGTTTTTCAGCTGCCACATCCTGCCGACTCTGCTAACCTGTCCAAGCCCTTCTGCAGCCCCCCCCCTGCTTCCTCAATACTACCTGTCCCTCTACATATCTTTGTATCATCTGCAAACGTCGCAACAGTGCCTTCAGTTCCTTCCTCCAAATCGTTAATGTATACTGTGAAAAGTTGTGGTCCCAGCACTGACCCCTGAGGCACACCACTAGTCACCGGCTGCCATCCTGAGAATGACCCCTTTATCCCCACTCTCTGCCTTCTGCCAATCAACCAATCCTCTGTGCATGCCAGGATCGTCCCCTTACCACTATGTGCACTTAACTTATTTAACAGTCTCCTTTTCGGCACCTTGTCGAAGGCCTTCTGGAAATCTAAATAAATCATGTCCACTGGCTCTCATTTATCTAACTTCCTTGTTACCTCCTCAAAGAACTCTAACAGATTTGTCAGATATTACCTCCCCTTGACAAAACTGTGCTGACTCATTCCTACTTTATGATGCACTTCCATGTACTCTGCGATCTCATCTTTAATAATGGAATTTAAAGTCTTGCCAATGACGGAAGTCAGGCTAACCGGCCTATAATTCCTCGTCTGCTGCCTCCCTCCCTTCTTAAACAGTGGTGTTGCATTCGCTACTTTCCAGTCCTCTGGTACATTCCCTGCCTCCAGTGATTTCTGAAAGACCACCACCAATGCCGCCACAATTTCCTCAGTTATCTCTTTTAGAACCCTGCAGTGTAGTCCTTCCGGTCCAGGTGATTTATCCACCTTCAGACCTTTCAATTTCCCCAGAACCTTCTCCTTAGTGATGGCCACTACAGTCACCTGTGCCCCCGGACTCTCCTGGAGCTCTGGCATTCCACTGGTGTCTTGCACTCTGAAGACTGATGCAAAGTAACTGTTCAGTTCCTCTGCCATTGCTTTATTTCCTATTATTACTTCTCCAGTCTAATTTTTCAGTGGTCTAATGGCAATCTTTGCGTCTTTCTTATTTTTTTTTTATATTGAAAAAAACTCTCCCTGTCTTATTTTATATTACTGGCTGGCTTACACTCATATTTCATCTTCACCCCCCTTGTTGCTTTTTTAGTTGTCCTCTGCTCGCTTTTAAATGCGTCCCAATCCTCTGGCTTCCCACTAATCTTTGCCGCTTTGTAAGCTTTAACTTTTGCTTTAGTGCTGTGCTTGACCTTTATGCTGTGCTGCAAACTTCAGTCCTTCCAGATTTTCTCGGTGAATTCAATCCCCAAGCTATCGGGAACAAATGAACTAAGAGCAGTCTGACTTTTTTTCCATCTGCTGATGGCGAATAGAGTCATAGAATCTTAGAGGTTGAGAGCATGGACACAAGCATTTCGGCCCTACTTGTCCATACCGCCCTTTTTATTAACCACTAAGCTTGTCCCAATTTCCCGCGTTTGGCCCATATCCCTCTGTAACCATCCTACCCATGTACCTGTCGAAACCCTTTTTAAAAGACAAAATTGTACCCGCCTCTACCACTCCCTCTGGCAGCCTGTTCCAGACACTTGCCACAGTCTGTGTGAAACAATATCCCCTCTGAACCATTTTCTATCTCTCCACTCTCATCTTTTAGACTTCTCTACCATTGGGAAAATATATTGACTATCGAGCTGATCTATGCACCTCATTATTTTATAGACATTTATAAGATCCCCCCAAGCCTCTTTCGCTCCGGAGAAAAGGTCCCAGTCTATCCAGACTCTCCCTACAACTCAAACAATCAAGCCCTCGTAACATTCTAGTAAAACCTTTCTGCACTCTTTCTAGTTTAATAATATCCGTTCTATAATAGGGTAACCAGAACTGTACACAGCATTCCAAGTGTAGCCTCACCGATGTCTTCAAAATCTTCAAATCCAAGATGGAAAGAGGGATTAGGTTGAGGGGGGAGTATTGTAATATTTGGAACATGTGGCCCTTTTGAGTGCAACAAATCACTCAACATATCATCACCTAAATTAGTGAAGGTAACAGGCTAAAAATAATAATGAGGCAATTGAAATATTGTGAAACTCACTGGACAGACTCAAATGGTAAATGACTTCCCAGTACTGTGTAAGTGTGCAAGGGCGGCATGGTGTCATATTGGTTAGCCCTACTGCCTCACAACGCCAGGGACCCGGGTTCAATTCCGTCCCCGGGTCACTGTATTTGTGGAGTTTGCAGTTTCTCTCCGGGTCTGTGTGAATTTCCTCCGGGTACTCTAGTTTCCTCCTGCAGTCCGAACATCTGCAGCTCAGGTTGATTGGCCATGCTGAATTAACCCTCGTGTCAGGGGCATTAGTGGGGTTAATATGAGGGTTCACGTGAACAGGGCCTGGGTAGGATTGAGGTCGCTCCAGACTCGATGGGCCCAATGGTCTCATTCTGCACTGTAGATTCTTTGTTCTATGAATAATTAATCTGGATCTTAAGATTCTATAACGTCATATTAGATATTATAAATTATATGTAACATTAGATACAGGCACTTTCAGTTCTACAGTCACTTTAAAAATGGTTACACACTCCAGTTATATATCAGGGGTTTATGTGTGATGATGAGGTGATTACGTGTCAATAAAGCGCAGAGGCTGCTGGGTAGCTGCTCATTATCCTCGGTGTGATTTGATTCGACTTCCCGCTGAATTCTGGGACAGATTTGATTCTTTGGTGACAGAAAGGCCAAAGTGACCTCAATAAATTTGAATCTCAATAAACTACAATAAATAAACTGCAACTATATTTGTACCAAATAAAATGCTGAAAATAATTTGTGAAATATTTATTTATTTATTTTTGTGATTTGGAGATTATTAGTAATACGAGCGCCAGGCAATGACCAACTCCAAAAAGAGAGAATCTACCCATTGCTCCTTGTCATTCAATGATGTTACGATACTGAATCACCCACTATGAACATCGTCGGGGTTACCATTGGCTAATCGCTGAATTAACTGGATGTTTAAATGCTCCGGCTGGAATCTCAGGTCAGCTTGCTGTGAGTAACTCACCTCCTGACTCCCCAAACCTGTCCACCAGCTACAAACAACAACTCAGGAGTGTAATAGAGTTCTCTCCACTTGCTCGAATGAGTGCAGCTCAAACAACATTCAAGAAGCTTTATAGCATTCAGGACAAAGCAGGCGGCTTGACTGGCATAGCATTTGCAAATGCTCACTCCCCCCACCACCGACAAACAACAGCAGCATTATACACCATCTCCAAGTTTCACTTCAGGAACTCACCAAGACTCATTATGCAACACCTTCCAACCACAGGACTGTTACCATTTGGAAGAACAGGGGTAGGAGTTACCTGGGAATATCACCTGTAAATTTCACTCCAAGTCAGTCATATAACTGACTTGGAAAAATATCGCCCTTCCTTCACTGTCGCTCGATTGAAATCCTGGAACACCCTCTGTAACAGCACTGTGTGAGTACATACGCCCCAGGCTTCGCAGCAATTCACGAAGGTAGCTCCCCACCATCTTACTAAGGGCAATTAGGGATAGGCAACAAGTGTTGACCTAGCCAGCAACGATCACATCCCTTAAATTAAAACGTAAATATATTAATGTTTATGAATGGTTGATAACTGGTGAACAAAATTATGCAACTTTGTGAATGGATGGCAATTGGTGAAAATAAATACCAACTTTATGAACATTTATAATCTTCTCTTTCTTAATGGAAGATAGCATGCGCGCCACAGGAGATGCATGATTCAAAAGCACAAACACTACCGGGGGAAAAATGGCGCCAGAGGACACTGCAACAACTATAGATATGTGTACATCATTGCCAGTGACACATCTGAAAACATTCATCTGTTTGAAGATCCGGATTATCCTGAAGCACAATGTTGTGTTTATAATGGAAGATTGACTCTGGAAAATATCTGCTTCATATGCCCTATGTACTTATCTTTACCTTCGTCAATCTCATCAAGACATTCAACACTGGTAGCAGAGCAGGGACTACCATGCTTGGGAAAAAGTCGCTCTCCATCAAACCTCCTCGGTCTCATTCATGACACAGAAAACGACAACATAAAACCACAATTGGTAGCTTCATGGGCAGCATTTGTAACAGAGCCAACCTCTCAAAAATTGTCCTTCTCAGTCATCAACAAAGGTGACATTTGAAAAAGAAACCATTCTGAAATTGATGTGTTTACTCTGTGTCTATTTTTTATTTTAAATGGAAGGACGTCGGTTATCATTGTGAAATTGATTTGTAAACAATATGACGTTTTTCAGACAACGCACGCACACACACACACACACACACACAAACATTTTCCTTCAATTTAAGACTCCATCTTTGCTTCCTGGGGGGTTTAGAAGACAATTACCCCAACTATCTTTCAGATGAAATGAAGAACAAATAAATTTTCCTCAAGACCATGTTTGCTGAACTGAACATTAAAGGTCCCATTGTCTCCAACAGCGCCCTGGTCAGCATTCCTCCTTCTGACCAAAATGAACAAACATACATTACCATGGATTGAGGCATTATGCTCTGATGCTGACCTGGCAACATAGGAACAGAGGAGCAGAATTTCCCCTCCAAGCCACTCACCATCCTGACTTGGAAATATGTCGCCGTTCCTTCACAATCGCTGAGTCAAAATCCTTAAATTTCCTCCCTAACGGCATTGTGGATCTACCCACAGAACATGTACTGCAGCGATTCAAGAAGGCAACTCACCATAACCTTCTCAAGGGCAACTAGGTATGGGGAATAAATGTTGACCAGCCAGCGAAGCCCATGTCCCAAGAATGAATTAAAAAAGCAGACGCAGGTCATTCACCTTCTCGAACTCGCCCCCCATTCATAAGATCATCGCTGATCTGTCGCCAAACTCTATGTACCTGCCCTTGGCCCATATCCCTTGATATCCCTGTTCAATAAAAAAATCGATCTCAGACATAAATTTAATAATTGAACCAGCACCCACTGGCCTTTGCGGAAGAGAGTTCCTAAAGTCCACCACTCTCTGGGTGTAGAAATACTTTCTATCAACTCTCCTGAACGGCTTAGCCCTGTTTTTTTTTCCATTATGGCCCTTTATTCTAGAGCCTTCATATGGCCCTTTATTCTAGAGCCTTCAACTGGTGGAAAAAAATTACCCGCCCTATCCTACCCTGTAAATATTTTGTAGACTTTTGTCAGAACACTCCTCAACCTTCTGAATTCGAGAGAAAAAGTCCCAATTTGTCTAATTTCTCCTCGCAACGTAACCCCTGAAGGCCAGATATAATTCTTGTGAACCTGCATTCAACTCCCTCCAAAGCCAAAATCTTTCCAAAGGTGTGGTGCCCAAACCTGTGCACAGTACTCCAGGTGGACTCTAACCAGGATTTTGCATAATTGCAGCATAACATCTGCATCGCTATACTCCAGTCCTTTAGATACAAAGGCCAAAATTCCGTTGACCTACTTGACTATTTTCTGCATCAGTTCTTGGCATTTTAAGAAGCTATTCACTTGAAGTCCCAAATCTCTCTGGGCATCCACTAAATTTAATTTTGTGCCTTCTAAAAACTACCTTGATCTTTCATTTGGATTTTTTGACTTTTTGTGGCATTATCTAAGCCATGATGAATATTGTAAATAATTGAGACCTCAAGACAGATTCCTGCGGGACACAACTTAACCTGCATTATTCAGCAATGGACATCTAATCTATAATTCGTTGCACCTTAAATTTGGGCACTTTCTGCAGAAGGGGATGTGGTCTTACATTTATGAATGTGAATTCTTTGTATGTTACTATCATAAATCATACCTGACAGCGATATATTTACAGTAACTGTAATTACAGAATTTTGCCAGCAGATGGAATTGGCATCTTGATGGTTTACATTACATGAAGAAGGCACTGCCTCAATAAATACTACACTGGACCCTAACTTTGCAGTTCTGCCACATGCAGTCCTGAATGGTGATGGACATTTAAACAAGTAACTGCAGCAGGAGCCTCAAACGAAAGGGAAAAGAAACAAGACTGAAACAGTTGTTACTATGTTCAGGCAGAAGATGTTCCACCTCTGCCTTCCCCTGATGCCCCGAACATCACAGATGCCAGTCTCCAAGGAGGTCAATTCATTCAACATGCTACGAGAGGACACAGGTTTAAGGTGCTGGGGGGTAGGTACAGGGGAAATGTTAGGGGTAAGTTTTTCACACAGAGGGTGGTGGGCGATTGGAATCGGCTGCCGTCAGTGGTGGTGGAGGCAAACTCAATAGGGTCTTTTAAGAGATTCCTGGATGTGTACATGGGACTTAATAGGATGGAGGGTTACAGGTAGGCCTAAAAGATAGGGATATGTTCGGTACAACTTGTGGGGCCGAAGGGCCTGTTTTGTGCTGTAGTTTTCTATGTTTCTATGTTTCTATAACATTGAGGATAGGAACAGGAGTAGACCATTCAGCCCCTGGAGCCCGCTCCGCCATGCAATATGATCATGATTGATCTGTGGCCTAACCTTGTGCTGAAAGCATTGGATACTGCAAAGATTATGGATCCTGACAATATTTCAGCAATAATAATAACGGTTTGTGCTCTGGAGCTAGCTGAGCCTTAGCCAATCTATTCAAGTATAGCTACATCACGGTCACATACACAACAGTGTGAAAATTGGCAGACGTGACCTGTTTCTGAAGGCAGGACAAACCCAACCCGACCAATTACCGCCCAATGCGTCCTCACTCGATCAAGGTAATGGTAAGTATGAAGGATCATCTAAAAAATAATAATAATATAATAATATCAATACTGCTACAACTACAAATAATAGTAATCTGCTCAATGATGCTCTGTTTGGGTCCCACTAGGGGCACTCAGTTCCAGAAATCATTTAAGCTTAGTCCAAATCTAGTGGAAATAGCTGCTTTAATGAGGTGAGGTGAGAGTGCCGGCCCTCGACATCAACACAGCACTTGACCGATTGTGGCATCAAGAAGCCCGAGCAAAGCTGCAGTCAATGGGGATCCGGGGAAAAAAACATTCCACTGGCTTCAGTCAAACCGAGCACAGAGGAAGATGGCTGTGGCTGTTGAAAGCCAATCATCTCAGTCACAGGGTATTTGCTGAAGGAACTCCTCAGGATAGTGCCCTCGGCCTAATATTCACGCTTCAATACAAGCTCAGAAGTGGGATGTTCACTGATGATTGCACGATGTTCAGCACATTTACAACTTCTCAGATACTGAGGCAGTCCGTGTCCGTAAGCAGAAAGACTTCGAAAACATTCAGGCTTTGGCTGTGAAGTGGCATGTGACATTCACGCCACCGAGATGACAGGCAATGACCCTTTCAAGTAAGAGAGATTGCAATCATCTCCGCTTGCCATTAATTGAATGACTACAGCTGAAACCCCACTATCATCATTCTGGGAATTGCCATTGATGGAAAATTGAACTGGGACAGCCATATAAATAATATTGCGACAAAAACAGGTCAGAGGCTGGGAATTGTGCGTGGAGTAACTCACCTCCTGACTTCCCAAACCCTATCCATCATATAAAGGCAAAAGTCAGGATTGTGATTGAATATTCTCCACTTGCCTGGCGTGTGGTACTGAAGCAACACCCAAAAAGCTCGAAACAACCCAGCAAAAAGCAGGCGGCTGGAAGAACACCCCACCAACCACTTTAAACATTCACTCTCTGCATCACAGATGTACAACTCTAGCCGTGTGAACCATATACAACTTGTATAGCAGCAACATAATCCTTTGGTAGCAACTTCCAAACACATTAACTCTGACACTAAAATGGCAAGGGCAGCAGATGCAGGAGAATACAATTATCTGCAAATGCCCATAAAACCTCCACACCGTCTTGACTGGGATCTATATCACTATTTTTTCAGTGTCAATGGATGAAAATCTTGCAACTCCCTTCCCATCAGCACTGTATGTGTACTTACTCATATGGAATGCAATGATTTAAGAAGAGGGCTCACTCGCACATTCTCAAAAGAAAAAAATAGAAGTGGCAACAAATCCTACGTTACCAGTGACAGCAAAACCTCATTAAATGATTTTGAACAGGTCATATCTCTGGAACGTTCAACTAGCCCCCACGTCTGTTTGCATTGCAACAGGCCATGTCCCAGCCTCATTAACAGCATGTCCTGTCTCTGTTATTCCTCTACTCGGCTCATTATCAGTTGTTCATAAGTGAAGCCAAAGCCTGTTTACACGATGGTTTCTGAATTATGACTGTGCTGAAATATGTTTCAGTTAATCTGGGCGGCACGGTGGCACAGTGCCAGGGACCCGGGTTCAATTCCCAACTTGGGTGAATGTCTGTGTGGAGTCGGCACGTTATCCTTATGTCTGCGTGGGTTTCCTCCGGGTGTTCCGGTTTCCACTCACCGCCCGAAAGAGGTGGTGACTTGGTGCATTTTGGCCATGCTAAATTCTCCCTCGATGTACTCAAACAGGCACCGGAGTGTGACCACACGGGTTCTTCACAGTAAATTCATTGCACTGTGAATGAAAGCCGACTTATGACACTAATAAATAAGCTTTAAATCTTTAATCTGGGAAGAGACTGTGTCTGAATTCCTACTGCATCAGAACCTTTATCTGTGACTCCGATACTGGAGCAACATCCGTCTTGCGTTACACAAGTTTCGGTCACTGTCATTACTCTAATGGTTCATTAGATCTAATAAACTCGACACTGTTTTAGTTAATGCTGCACAAGTGCATGTATCTGTTTATTCAACACTGTGCCCTGCCTCTGTTATTGTTGCATCATGTGATCCCTCTAATTTGCTGCATTGTCCATATCTCAGTGTGTACCAGTCTAGATCACATATTAATAATTATTACCAACGCGCTAGACTCTTTCTGAGTTTATATCAGTCTAAATATCGTATCTCTAATCATTAATAACACACTAAATTCTGTCTCAGTTTTTATCAGTCTAGGTACTGCATCAGTAATGACCACTAACACACTGGACTCTGTCTCAGTTTATGTCAGTCCAGATTCTGTATCAGTAATTACTGCGAATGCGCTAAGCTCTGCCTCCGTTAATATCGGTTCAGGCCTGTATCAGTAATTGACACTATGTGTCAGTTTATATCGCGCAAGTAACTGCATTTGGTTAAATTGCACCAGACACCATCTCAGTGTTTCTTGTATTCGTTGATGTCATTCATATTTTTCAAATATTTCTTTCATGGGATGTGGGTGTCTCTGGTAAGGCCAGTATTTCGCCTTTAACTTCCCACAAGGCACTCGGCACGACCTCATTTCTATTTCACTGCATCAGGCCTCTGTTTATATTAAGATAGATTCTGTCTCTGTTAATACTCCGCTTGACCAGAGCTCAGTTTATGATGCACAAGACCCAATCCCTGTTTATATGACATTTGATCCTGACTCTGTCTATATTTCGCGAGACCAGGTCACTGTTATTACTGCACTATAGTATTCCTCTGTCTGAACTATGGCTCCATGAACATTACTCCACGGTTCTGTGAGGTACAGAGATAATATGATGCATAAATATGCTGGGCTATAAACATCTGTATTCAGCAGGATCTTGAAACGGAAAATATTGGATCGACAGTGTATGCTGCGCAGGGTTTGATATCTATTTTCAATGCATCAGTAGAGTGAGCTTTCAAATATCACTTCTTCTTTTCCAGTTCCCAAGACTAGTCTCCATCCATCAGAGTTGTACCTGTAGGAGGATGCAGAGAATCATGTTCCCATAGCCACTTTTCACATTATTGCGCATTGTCTAGTGCAGTAATAACTGAGTCCGTGCCCAATATAAAATGAACATGGACATGGTCAAGTGCATCCAGTTTAGTACATAGACAGATCTACATGACTAAAAGCAGAGTCATTGTCGATCTCAATATGAACAGAGACATGGTGACGTGTAATATAAACAGAGACAGCATCTAGTTTATTATAAACAGAAAGTACGTCTAGTGTAATGTGAATAGAGACAAAATCTTCTTTAATATAAACCGAAACAGGGATTAGTTAATTTAACATTAGCAGGGCAAGGTTTACAATGGGGGGAGAGGTAATTATGATGCGATTAGGCAAGAATTAGGGGGCATAAGTTGGGAACAGAAACTGTCAGGGAAAGGCACTAATGAAAAGTGGAACTTTTTCAAGGAACAAATACTGGGTGTCCTTGATAGCTATGTCCCTGTCAGGCAGGGAGGAAATGGCCGAGTGAGGGAACCATGGTTCACGAAAGAGGTGGAATGTCTTGTGAAAAGGAAGAGGGAAGCTTATGTAGGGATGAGGAAACAAGGTTCAGATGGCTCGAATGAAGGTTACAAGTTAGCAAGGAACGAGCTGAAAAAGGGGCTTAGGAGAGCAAGGAGGGGACATGAGAAGTCCTTGGCGGGTCGGATCAAGGAAAACCCCAAGGCTTTTTACTCTTATGTGAGGAATAAAAGAATGACCAGGGTGAGGTTAGGGCCGGTCAAGGACAGTCGTGGGAACTTGTGTATGGAGTCAGTAGAGATAGGCGAGGTGATGAATGAATACTTTTCTTCAGTGTTCACCAAGGAGAGGGGCCATGTTTTTGAGGAAGAGAAGGTGTTACAGGCTAATAGGCTGGAGGAAATAAATGTTCGGAGGGAGGATGTCCTGGCAGTTTTGAATAAACTGAAGGTCGATAAGTCCCCTGGGCCTGATGAAATATATCCTAGGATTCTTTGGGAGGCAAGGGATGAGATTGCAGAGCCTTTGGCTTTGATCTTTGGGTCCTCGCTGTCCACGGGGATGGTGCCAGAGGACTGGAGAATGGCGAAAGTTGTTCCTCTGTTTAAGAAAGGGAATAGAAATGACCCTGGTAATTATAGACCGGTTAGTCTTACTTCGGTGGTTGGTAAATTGATGGAAAAGGTCCTGAGGGATGGGATTTACGACCATTTAGAAAGATGCGGATTAATCCGGGATAGTCAGCACGGATTCGTGAAGGGCAAGTCGTGCCTCACAAATTTGATAGAATTTTTTGAGGAGGTAACTAAGTGTGTTGATGAAGGTAGGGCAGTTGATGTCATATACATGGATTTTAGTAAGGCGTTTGATAAGGTCCCCCATGGTCGGCTTATGATGAAAGTGAGGAGGTGTGGGATAGAGGGAAAGTTGGCCGATTGGATAGGTAACTGGCTGTCTGATCGAAGACAGAGGGTGGTGGTGGATGGAAAATTTTCGGATTGGAGGCAGGTTGCTAGCGGAGTGCCACAGGGATCAGTGCTTGGTCCTCTGCTCTTTGTGATTTTTATTAATGACTTAGAGGAGGGGGCTGAAAGGTGGATCAGTAAATTTGCTGATGACACCAAGATTGGTGGAGTCGTGGATGAGGTGGAGGGCTGTTGTAGGCTGCAAACAGACAGAGATAGGATGCATAGCTGTGCTGAAAAATGGCAAATGGAGTTTAACACTGATAAATGTGAGGCGATTCATTTTGGTAGGTCTAATTTAAATGTGGATTACAGGGTCAAAGGTAGGGTTCTGAAGACTGGAGGAACAGAGAGATTTGGGGTCCATATCCACAGATCTCTAAAGGTTGCTACTCAAGTGGATAGTGCTGTGAAGAAGGCCTATAGTGTGTTAGCTTTTATGAACAGGGGGTTGGAGTTGAAGAGCCGTGGGGTTATGCTGAAAATGTACAGGACGTTGGTGAGACCACATTTGGAATATTGTGTGCAGTTCTGGTCACCTCACTATAAGAAGGATGTGGAAGCGCTGGAAAGAGTGCAGAGGAGATTTACCAGGATGCTGCCTGGTTTGGAGGGTAGGTCTTATGAGGAAAGGTTGAGGGAGCTAGGCCTGTTCTCTCTGGAGCGGAGGAGGCTGAGGGGAGACTTGATAGAGGTTTATAAAATGATGAAGGGGATAGATAGAGTCAACGTTCAAAGACTATTTCCTCGGGTGGATGGAGCTATTACAAGGGAGCATAACTATAGGGTTCGTGGTGGGAGATATAGGAAGGATATCAGAGGTAGGTTCTTTACGCAGAGAGTGGTTGGGGTGTGGAATGGACTGCCTGCAGTGATAGTGGAGTCAGACACTTTAGGAACATTTAAGCGGTTATTGGATAGGCACATGGAGCACACCAGGATGATAGGAAGTGGGATAGCTTGATCTTGGTTTCAGATAAAGCTTGGCACAACATCGTGGGCCGAAGGGCCTGTTCTGTGCTGCACTGTTCTATGTTCTATGTTCTAGAGACATGTCACAGATGAGTGCAATACAGAGACACGGCCTATTTCCCCTTCAAATATTCCAAGGGCAGGTGTAGCATGTGTTTCGGCTCCGAATGTAAAGCTCCCTCCACAGTGCAACATTAAACACTCTCAAGCAGGTGTAGCACTGGATTGATAAAAAGTGAAACTCCATCCACACTATGTCAATCAAGCATTTCCAGCAAATGAAGACTGTTTAGAAACAGTAAAAACCTCTCTACACTGTCCATTGAAACAATTGGACGCTGGGACAGAACGGGTTCGATACAGGGAATGATCAAGATACATATTGGAGAAAAGCTCCCTCTATAGATTGAATTAAATCCATTTAGTTCGAGGCCCGAAAATAGACCTGAGAGAATACATTTGCTGGAGTTTGACTTGATGTTGTTGAGTAAAGACAATGATCCATCGTGGAGAGACAAAACAAGACACAGAATCAGAGAGGAGAAAGACAAAGAGAGATAAAGCACATTAAATCGCCGTGTCCTTATATTTTGTGATTAGAGGGAATCTTTCCTAATTTTGAACATTGATAATCATAGCTTGTTTTGTGCATATAACTGATGAAAAAATATGCCCAAAAAACAATCACAACTGAAATCCAATGACTGATTTGCATGTTTGTCTCTATTTCTGTGCTGTGTTGATGGGGTAATATTTGTTGCGTTTTTGTCAATCAATAAATCTAATCTGGGATTTCTATTTCTGTGTTTATTTACATAAACACCTCACTGGTTACAATGAGATGTTCATGGCAGCAAAACCAGATAAACCGTCATTTATTCATTAGTTTCAATTCAACATAGCGGTTTATTTTAAGTATATTGACAGCAGGTTCAACATCAATAGAAACTTCGTGAATACCCATTCGACCAGACGCTATTTAATTCAAATAAAAAAATATCCGCTAATCAAGAATTTGTTCTGAAAGTTCTGATGTCAGAATAAATAAAACATGTTTGAAAAGGCTGGTATTCCACTGAATGTCAATTTGATTGATGATTTAATCTACTAAAACTAGACACGTTAAAACATCAGGCAGAGGAGTGACGATAATCGCATGAATCTCAGAGCTTTTAACATATCAATTCTTGCATTTTTTAATATTAACATTTGGAAAGGCCTTGCATTTTCATAACGCTTTACCTGACGTTAGGCCGTCCCAAACCATTTAAAACTCACTGATATATTTTCGCTGAAGTTATTCACTGCTGTAATGTTGGACATACAACAAGGATTTGGTGCACAGCAAGCTCCCACAAACGAGATGTGATAAATGAACAGTAATTTTGTGATTTTAGTTGAAGAATGGGTGGCCAGGATACTGGGCAGAACAGTCCTGTTATATCGAATTTACATTCTGTCATCGGCGTGAAATGAGAATCTGTTTCACCCCCTGCTAATGCCCACTGACCTGCCTTTTCTGTTGTTTTACTTTTAGATTTCCGGAATTCGCAGTAGTTTGCACTGTTCTATTCATTCTCTGGATATGGGCATCACTGACAAAGTCAGCATTAATTGCCCATACTGAGAAGGCGGTTGCGAACTCCCTTTTTGTAATAATTGCCCTCTGGTCGGTTTTATTTGTGTTTGACTTTCTGCAGCAGCTTTGAAACAACTGAATGGCTGTTTTGTCAATTTCAGAGGCACGTAAGGGTCAGCTTCATCACTGTGGAACTGGAGTCACATGTAGGACAGACAGGGTAAACATAGCTTTTTTTATTGATTCGTGGGACTTGCACATTACTGGCTGGCCAGCATTTGTTGCCCATCTCCAGTTGCCCTTAGAGGGCAGTTGAGAGTCAACCACATTGCTGTGACTCTGGAGTCACATGTCGGTCAAACAAGGTAAGAACGGCAGATTTCGTTCCCTAAAGGGACATTAGTAAACAAGATGGGTTTTTACAACTATCAACAATGGTCTCATAGTCATCAATAGATTCTTAATTCCAGATAGTTTTTATTGATTTCAAGTTCCACCATCTGCCCTGGCGATTTGAACTCAGGTCCTCAGAACATTGACTGAACATTAGTTACATAGAAATTAGGAGCCGGAGGAGGCCATTCGAGCCTGATCCACCAGTCTTCATGATCATTGATTATTTCCTATCTCAAGGTCACATTAATGGATTCTGCTCACACCCCCGATACCATTAAAATCTATTCACAAATCGATTTATTTCTTGAATCTATTCAGTGGCATGACATCCAAAGCCTGAGTGCTCAAGCGCTCCGTATGTTCACTAGTCTCTGTAGTGAAGAAATATTTCCTCATTTCTGTCCTAACTTGGCTCCCCTATGTCTTGAGACTGCATCCCTGGTTTCATACTACGTAACCAGCGAAAACGTCCTTCCTTCATCTCGCCTGCCCAGCCCTGTTAGAATTCCTTTAATTATTCGTAAGTTCATTGATTATCAATGTCACAAGTAGACATACACTGCAATGACTTTACTGTGAAAAGGCCCGATGGCCACACTCCAGCGCCTGTTCAGGTACGCTGTGGGAATATTTAGCATGGCCAATGCACCTAATCAGCACGTCTTTCGGACTGTGGGAGGAAAACGGAGCACCGGAAGGAAACCCACGCAGATAAGGGGAGAAGGTGCAGTCTCTGCACAGACAGTGACCTAAGGTGGGAATCGAACCCAGGTCCCTGGCATTGTGAGGCAGCCGTGCTAGCCACTGTGCCACTGCATCGCCCTCATTTTTTATGCTTTGAATGTTGCAATCACAATTTTACGTATTTCAATCAGATCTCCTCTCATCCTTCTGAACTCGAGTGAATACATGAGGTGGAGATGCTCGCGTTGCACTCGGGTGTGCACAGTAAGAAGTCTCGCAACGCCAGGTTAAAGTCCAAGATGTTTACTTGGAATCACGAGCTTTCCGAGCGCTGCTCCTTCATCAGGTCAGTCAAGTGAATACAGGCCCGGTGGAAGCAATTTCGCCTTACAGGACAGTCCCACCAATCCGTGTATCAGCTGCACTCGCCAGAGACCCTTTCATAGGTCGGGAGATCAAATCTATACGCATTACTCCAGATGCGGTCTGATGAAGACCAGGCATTACTGCAGTAAGACTTCACTAATTCCGAACTCAAATCTTCTTGCAACGAAGGCCCTCCTAATTGCTTGCTGTACATACCTCTACGATTTCATTGTTTGGTGTAAAAGGATACCCAGATCAATTTGTACATCACACTTCCAAATATATATTGTTTTGTGCTTTACACACGCATATAACTGTACATTTAGCCACGTTGTATTGCATCTGCCACATGTTCACCCATTCACACAACTTGTCCAGATCACATTGAACACCCTTGCATCCTCCTCTCAGCTCACAAGTCACTGCATCCTCCTCATAGCTCACAGTCATGCATCGCCAGCCGCTTAGGACATTTTACATTTGATTTCCTTATCCAAATCACACGGTGGCACAGCGTTGGGGACCGGGTTCGATTCCCAGCTTGGGTCATTTTCTGTACGGAGTCTGCACATTCTCCCCGGGCTAACGTGGATTTCTTCTGGGTGCCCGGTTTCCTCCAACATCCGAAGGACGTGCAGCTCAGGGACATTGGCCATGCTAACCTCTCCCTCAGTGCACCCGAACAGGCGCTGGAGTGTGGTGACTCGGGGTTTTTCACAGTAACTTCATTGCAGTGTTACCGTAAGCCTACATGTGACTAACAAATAATATAAGTTGCGATCCTGAAGTACCCCACCAGTCGCTGACTGCCACTCGGAAAAAGACCCATGTATTTCCATTCTCTGTTTCTTATCTGTCAACGAATTCTACACAAATGTCAATACATTATTCCCTATCCCACGTGCTTTAATTTGACCTACTAATATTTTACGAGGAACCGTCTCAAATGTCTTCTGAAAGTGCAAATGCACCACGTACATGCACGCTGACATAGGTAGGAAGACGGAAGGGGTAATGAAAAGAGAATATAGGGAGTTAGGTAGACAGTTGGGAAGGAGGAACGCAAACGTTGTCATCTCAGGATTGCTGCCTGTGCCGCGGGAGAGTGAGAGCAGGAATGGGGTGAGGTGGAGGATGAATGTGTGGCTGAGGGACTGGAGCGGGGGGCAGGGATTCAGTTTCCTGGGTCATTGGGACCTCTTTAGGGGAAGGTGTGACCTGTACAAAAACGACGGGTGGCACTTGAATCCTAGGGAGACAAATATCCTGGCAGGAAGGTTGGCTAAGGCTACTGGGGAGACTTTAAACTAGAAAGGTTGAGGGGAGGGAATCGTGATGAGGTGACTGAGAGCGAGGAGGCTAGCCCGCAAATAGAGAAGGATTGTACACAGTATAAGAGGGAGAATAGACGGGTGATGGAGAAGGGGAGAGCTCAAACCAAAGGTTTGAGATATGTCTATTTTAATGCCAGGTGTGTAGTGAATAAAGTGGATGAGCTTAGAGTGTGGATCGATGCTTGGAAGTGTGATGTGGTGGCCATTACGGAGACTTGGGGACAGGGACAGGACTGGATACTTCAGGTGCCGGGTTTCAGATGTTTCAGAAAGGACAGACAGGGAGGCAAAAGAGGGGGGTGGGGAGTGGCACTGCTGATCAGGGATAGTGTCAGAGCTGCAGAGAATGTGGAAGCCGTGGAGGGATTGTCTACGGAGTCTCTGTGGGTGGAAGTTCGGAGCGGGAAGGGGTCGATAACTTTGCTGGGTGTTTTGTACAGGCCGCCCAATAGTAACAGAGATGTTGAGGAGCAGATAGAGAACAGATCCTGGAGAGATGTAGGAATAACAGGGTTGTCGTGGTGGGAGACTTTAATTTCCCAAACATCGATTGGAATATCCATAGAGTAAGGGGTTTGGATGGGGAAGGGTTTGTTAGGTGTGTTCAGGAGGGTTGCCTGACACAGTATGTGGATAAGCCTACAAGAGGAGAGGCTGTACTCGACCTGGTACTGGCTATTGAGCCAGTACAAGATGTCGGATCTCTCAGTGGGGGAGCATCTTGGGGATAGTGATCATTACTCTATCTCCTTTACGCAAGCATTGGAAAGAGATAGGATCAGGCAAGCTAGGAAAGTGTTTATCTGGAGTAAGGGGAAATATGAAACCATCAGGCAGGAGATTAGATGCGTAAATTGGAAGGAGGCATTCTCGAGGAAAAGTACTGAAGTAAGGTGGCAGATTTTCAAGGAATGTTTGCCTCGAGTTCTGCATGACAACGTTCCGATGAGAGAGGGAGGTGTTGGTAGGTTACGGGAACCATGGTGCACGAAAGCTGCGCTGAACCTAGTGAGAAAGAAAAGGAAAGCGTACAAAAGCTTCAGAGCGCTAGGCGATGATAGGGATCTAGATGAGTAGACGGCTTGTCGGAACGAAAGGAATTAGGAGAGCCAGAAGGGGTCACGAGAAGGCCTTGGCAGGTAAGATTAAGGAGAACCCGAAGGCGTTCTATAAATATGTGAAGAGTAAAAGGATGAGATGTGATGGAATAGGAATTATAAAAGGTGAAGGTGAGATAGTCTGTACAGAACCGGAAGAAATAGCAGAGGTGCTTAATGAATATTTTACCTCGGTATTCACGGTGGAAAAAGACCTGGGTGGTTGTACTACAGGACTGAGGTGGGCTGAAAAGATTGAGTATGTGGACATTAAGAAAGAGGATGTGTTGGAAATTTTGAATAGCATCAAGATATATAAGTCGCCGGGACCGGATGGGATGTACCCCAGGTTACTGTGGGAGGTGAGGGAAGAGATTGCAGAGCCTCTGGTGATGATCTTTGCGTCTTCGATGGAGATGGGAGAGGTTCTGGAGGATTGGAGGATTGCGGATGTGTTTCCTATATTCAAGGAAGGGAATAGGGATCGCCCAGGAAATTACCGACCGGTGAGTCTAACCTCAGTTGTTGGTAAGTTGATGGAGAAGATCCTGGGGGACAGGATTTATGAACATTTAGAGAAGTTTCGTATGCTCAAACGTAGTCAGCACGGCCTTGTCAAAGGCAAATCGTGCCTTACGAGACTGGTGGAGTTCTTTGAAAATGTGACTAAACACATTGACGAAGGAAAAGCGGTAGATGTGGTTTACATGGACTTCAGCAAGGCGTTCGATAAGGTACCCCATGCAAGACTTCTCAAGAAAGTGAGAGGGCATGGGATGCAAGGGGCTGTTGCCTTGTGGATTCAGAACTGGCTTGCCTGCAGAAGGCAGAGAGTGGTTGTAGACGGGTAATTTTCTGAATGGAGGTCGGTCACCAGTGGAGTGCCCCAGGGATCTGTTCTGGGACCCTTGCTGTCTGTCATTTTCATAAATGACCTGGATGAGGAAGTGGAGGGATGGGTTGGTAAGTTTGCCGACGACACGAAGGTTGGTGGTGTTGTGGATAGGTTGGACGCATGTCAGAAGCTGTAGTGTGACATTGATAGGATGCAAGACTGGGGAGAGAAGTGGACTTCAAACAGGATAAATGTGTAGTTGTCCATTTTGGCATGTCGAATGGGATGACGGAGTATAATGTCAAGTGTACGGCTCTTAGCAGTGTAGAGGATCAGAAGGACCTTGGGGCCCAGGTCCATAGGACTCCTAAATTGGCCTCGCAGGTAGAGGGGGTGGTTAAGAAGGCGTATGGTGTGCTGGCCTTCATCAATCGAGGGATTGAGTTTAGAAGTCAGGAGATAATAATGCAGCTTTATAAGACACTCGTCAGACCCCACTTGGAGTAGTGTGCTCAGTTCTAGTCGCCACATTACAGGAGGGATGTGGAAATGATTGAAAAGGTGCAGAGAAGATTTACAAGGCTGTTGCCTGGATTGGTTGGCATGCCTTATGAGGATAGGCTGAGGGAGCTCGGTCTTTTCTCCTTGGAGAGATGAAGGCTGAGAGGTGACCTGAAAGAGGTGTACAAGATGTTGAGAGGTATAGATCGGGTGGATTCTCGGAGGCTTTTGTCCAGGGCTGAAATGGCTGCTCCGAGAGGACACGTGTTTAAGGTGCTGGGGAGTAGGTACAGAGGAGATGTCAGGGGTAGGTATTTCACTCAGAGGGTGGTGGGCGAGTGGAATCGGCTGCCATCAGTGGTGGTGGAGGCAAATTCGATAGGGTGTGTTAAGAGACTTCTGGATGAGTACATGGGACTTAACAGGATTGAGGGTTATAGATAAGCCTATATATAAGCCGAGGTAGGTAGCGGCATGACCGGCGCAACTTGTGGGCCGAAGGGCCTGTTTGTACTGTATTTCTTTCTATGTTTCTATGTTCTATGTAACCTGGTTCCCTCCCCCCTCCCTCCATCCATCCCCCCCCCCCCCCCCCCGCCCCCGCCCCTCACTATTCTCTTACTTACAGCCTCAGAAAACGCAAGTAGGTTTGTTAAGAATGACATATCTTCCTTAAGCCGATGCTGGCTTCATCAAATTCCGTTAATGCGTTCCAAATATTTTGCTATCGTGTCTTTGATAACAGTCTCTAACATCTTCGCTTATGCTAAAGTCAGGCTGTAATTCAACATTTTTACTCTCCCTTCCTTTGTACATATTGGGATTTCATTTGTCACCCTCCAATCTATAGGAACTGATCCAGAGTGTATAGAATTTTAGAGGATGACACCAATGCACCCAATATTTTCAGGGCCATTTTCATTCATACTCTGGGATGTAGATTCTCAGGCCTTAGTGATTTATCAGCATTTCACCCCATTAATTTCCCCAGCATGATTTTGCTACTAACGCTGGTGTTCTTCAATGCCAACTAGCTCTTGGTTCCCTAACATTTCTGGGAGTCAAACTTTGTGTTCTATTCATCCAACATTTGTTTGTTCCCCATTATAATTTCCCTGGATTCTGACTGTAAGCTACCTAATTTGTCTTACCTAATCTTTGTCTCTTCAGATATTCAGAGAAGCTTGTACAATTAGTTTCTCTGCTTCCTGCCATTATACTTTCATTCTCTCTTTCCTCCCTCGCACATTGCGTCTTCTTTTGTTGAATTTTAAAACATTCCAAACCCTCAGGCTTGTTGCTTCTTCTGGCAATTTTATATGTCTTACAAGTAAGAAGTAAAATTTCCTCTCCTAAAATACATCAGAGAAGAAGATGAACTTTGCCGAAATATGATTGTTATTAATTAGACAACGATGTTTGATTCAGCTTAATCAATTAATTGAATTGAAATTCCCCAGTTGCTGGGGTGGAATTTGAACCCTTGCCCGCAGAGCATTACTTCAAGCTTCTGGAATACAAGCTTAATAATAATATTGCTATGCTACACCTTGGACTGAAATATCATCACATCCAATAATGGAACAACTGAACATTCAGCACTTTGTCACAGGTTGTATCATGAGCTCAGGTATCTGTTGTGGGAATTGAGCACATTACCATTTGACTCAAAAATGATGTTGATTCCACTGGGATAAGACTGTTAACCGATCACAGTTTTGTGTTTTGACATAACATTGAGCTCAGTGTGTCTAAACTCTGAGATCTGTGTCCAATATTTCACTGATGCATTTAATTGTCAGAAGCAAGTCTTTTCTTAGCCTTGAATCTTAGTCTGACACGATGCCATTGATTACTGAGAATCCATGTGAAAGTTCCATCAATTCCTAAAATGACATCGGGAAACATGCGAGGCAGAAGGTCGTATGGAGCTTGACGTTCATCATGCGTGAGCCGCACTATCAGAACAGCTGCACGCTGCGTTTCTTTCCTTTAGAACTGAGCAGTTTATGGGAGATTTAGTACAGAAGTTCAAAGTTATGAATGAGCATGTTTTGCTCATTAGGAAGAAAACGCTATCCATTGGCAATAGGGCCAGTATGTAGAAGACCCTGCTTTATTGGTTATTAATTAACTGAATCAATCCTCTGATTACATTACACTGGTCCATGCTTCTATTTATGTTGTACCAGACCCAGTCTTTAATGATACGGCAGCGGACCCTGTCTCTCTTTATACTACATTCGGTCGTTTTTCTCGTTATGCTACACTCAGCCATTTCTCTATTTATGCTCCATCAGGTCCTTTCAATTAGTCCTACAGTGGGCCACAGATCGGATTATATTACGTCGGATCCCATCTCTTTTTATATTACACAGGATTTGTCTCTTTACATTACATCAGAGCCTGTCTCTGTTAATCCAACATGCGACCATGAATATGTTGCCTGTCGAGATATTATCAATCACGATATATGTGGGTGTGCCTGTCTGATACCAATCATTCTTGTTTGAAACAGTAGGTTCATTTTTTGCTAATATTTATAAGTAGCTGTGAGAAACGCCTAATCACTCTGCTATTGTGTGGGTAATATTTAGCGTGAACGTTATAACAATTTCTCAGTGATAAACTGGCATTGAGGGACAGGTCAATATGAACAATAGTGCAGTGCTCTTTGCAATATATTTAGGAATCTCTGTTATGATGCATTTTATTCGTTGTAGATTGTGTTGCACTATGTCAATTTGCTGCAGGTTTTAGCGATAAAGATTGTTTCGCCTGTCGTATTTTATTAATAGCATTCAACTGATACACTGGCGGTATGAGACCGAATTTTGTACTCGCAATATCGCCAGATGGGCTCCCACAGGCCAATTTTCTAACCAATGGTTAATTGTTCATGTTTCAGAGAGAAATAAAACGAAATGGCCGCAGAACAAGTTATGTTTGAATAGAATTTAAATATATATATTTTCTGCAATTTCCATTCTTATCTTCAAAATTATTTTTCAGTTTGGGATGTGTTAATCTGCCCAGGCCCTAAGCTCTGTTATTCCCTCCCTAAATCTCCTTATCTCACTTTCCTCGTCTAAATCAATGCATAAAACTGTCCCTGTATTGATCGTCCTTTTAGTAATCTGTTCAAATATCTCCTTGCTCAAAAACAAGATACTGCGGATGCATGGGATCTGAAAAATGAACTGCCAGAAACATTCAGCAGATCATTCATCATAAATGGAGTGATATTAGTGCATTTGTCCATCTGTCTCTCTCTCTCTCTCTCTCTCTCTCTCCTCCCTCAGTCAACACTGCAGTTCATCCTCCAGGATTCATAGCATTAGATCACATATCGTTATTACTGAATTAGGCTATGATTCCGAGGAACATATTAATGGCCATTTTTGTTCTCTTGCTTACTATGGTACGACGATGTATATGCTTAAATTTCACTATATATTGAGTTTAGTTTTATTACACTGCCCCTCCTTCTGTTATTACTGCATTTCACCATGTAATTTTTTTTATTGCACAGGAGTTGTCTCAGTCATGTCTGTACGCCACCATATCTCGTTTTATCTTTCTTTCTGCACTATATAACGCAACCTGAAGTTTAATTTATTAACGGACTGGGCCTTGATCTATAAGGGCTACAATTAACCCTGTCTCAGTTAGTACTGTACTTGACGATGTTCGCTGCAATAACCCATTTGGTGCAGTCGTATACAGTAATGCACTAGGCCATGCCTCTTCATATACTGCATTTGATTCATTTGAATCATTATTGCAATATACCTTGTATCTGTTTACATTACATTACATGCCGCTTCCTTTATATTACATGAAGACATGCCGTGATATATGCTACAATTAATCATTTCTGAGCTGTTGTTGCTCAGTCAATAGTCCACATATGTTACATTAGGTTCCATCTCAGATATTATTTTTGGTAGGTTGTATGCCATGCACTACTGAGTACACCCGTACCTCACGTTGCATTACATTGGGTCCGAATAAAATAGCAGGCACTGCCTCAGTTACTAATTTTCTATAAAATGCGTCTGATGGATGGAAAAAGAGGAAGACCAAGCTAGCTGGATGGCGCAGTGGTGAGCAGTGGTTAGCACTGCTGCCTCACAGTGCTGGGGACTCGAGTTCGATTCCTGGCTTGGTCACTATATGTGTGGAGTTTGTACGTTCTCCCTGCGTCTGTGTCGGTTTCCTTCCACATTCCAAAGCTGTGCTAGTTAGGTGCATTGGGAATGTCAAATTCTCCCTCAGTGTACCCGAACAGCTGCCAGAGTGTGGCGACTGGGGGATTCTCAGAGCCGCTTCATTGCAGTGCTAATGCAAGCCGACATGTGACTAATAAATTAACTTTGAATAAATAGATACTAACTGAAGAAATGAAACGTATTCGTGTGGATGAAAGGGGCTGGAAGTATGCATTTCATCTTGTTAATAAATATTCGGTGTTGCACATCCTATCTAGTTGCTCTCGTATTGTGTGCAATAATTTCTTGAAAGCTTGGGATGAATCTTGTAACATCCTCTTGTTCAAAAGAAATTGAGGAATACGATAAACGTATGCCACGTTGGACTGCAAATGCTCAGGGACAATTCAGCATGACCACTCCTCCTAACCTGCACATCTTTGGACTGCAGGAGGAAAGTGGTAAACTTGGCGGAAACCCACGCACACAATTTGCAAAAACCACACAGACAGTTACACAAGGCCGAAATGGACCCTATGCCCATAACAATGTGAGGTACCAGTCATAACTCCTATGTAAATAATTGCAATTAGTTTTAAGCATTTTATGGTAATTTGTTCAGTATTTACTTGCACATTCTTTGCCTCAGTCAATGCCTAAAGTAAATGAACTGCTCTGGACGCTCTTGAATGTGATATACAGCTGGCCATTCCACTGCCAAGGCATTGCATCTTTCAAATGACTCATTGAACTTCTCTCCTCTCTTTCTCTGTCTCAGACAATACCTAAATCGGAAAACCTCTCTTCTCTCTCTCAACCTCCTTTAGCTCACTTACACAGGTACCCATGAGCCGGATCTGGCTACTCGTTCAAAAATGTTTAACTTTCATGCTTAAGGCAACTTGTGACTGAAAAGATGAAGCACAACAATCTCAACAGAGGAAAATTCAGCGCCGGAAACAGACCAGTTCACTCTTTTATACGCTCTCCTCGATTTCACTCACACAACACCTAACACACTTAAACTTTCTATCTTAGAACACCTGTGCGGGGAAAAATGTTGCTTTAATTTTCCCTCTTTTCTCTCAGCGATAATCTTCAATCCATCTTCCTTTCAATTAACCTACCTAAACCCCAAATATGATCATTTTCTTGATTCATTAACATGGCAATCGAAGTGAATGTAATGCTGCGACCGGCAGCAATTCTGTGACTGTTCTTGAAGCTTTCAGAATGAGTTCACCCTCGCAGGCAGGAAGACTGTTCACGGTGATAACATTAAACTGGCCCCGTTTGTTTCATTCTCAGGTAATATAACTTCCTGATTCTTGCTGCCAGTTCCAAACCACACATTTCACTTCTGAGCAGAAAATAAATCCAGGGGCCACAATCTGACGAGAACATCTGTCAGTGCGGCCTATATCTGTCCACAGAGCCAGGGCAGAGACACACAGATCACATTGTGGTGACATTTACAAATGAGTCTGTTGTGATCTGTTCAGAGTTTCCATTCCAGGACATAACTGGATGGTCAGTGGATCAGTCACTGAGCTCTCCCAGGTTTCGTGAAGAAAGGAAATGATAGCTCTTATCTTGCATTGTTCGATCATTTTCTCTCCATCTGCTATTTATTTTTTGTTCTTCAGCTTTTATCTGTCAGCACCCCGTTTTTCTTTCTCCTAACTCTCCCGGTGTCTCTCTCTCTCTCTATCTCCTTGCCAGTGTTTTGAACACTTTTATTCGTGTATGGGAGGGTTGGAGGTGGACATTTGCCAGGAACGATTCCGAAATTCAATTATTCAATTCTATTTACAAGCCATCACTTTGAACAAATTAGCATTGGATCGAACTTGTTTCGGAAAAGTGCAATAATCCTTAACAGTTAACAGTGAATTGGAACCTATATCTGGTTTTGCTACGTTTGACACCTGCCAGTTGTTATTGAACAATTTACTTTTTCCTAGAATGATCACACGGAAAAAAATGTTTATTTAAATGTTATATCATGTTCTGTCTCTCATATTCTATATATCTCATACATTCATTTACATGACTCTCCCGGCCAGTTTATGTTATCATTGCGCCAGCATATCTGTCTATATTAGATTAGATTCTGTCTCTGTTGTTACCGCATAATTTTTAATCATTTATGGGATGTGGGCATCACTGGCATCTGTTGCCCTTCTCTAATTGCCCTGACAAAGTGATGATGAGCTGCCATCTTGAACAGCTACTATCCATGTTCACCAGGCAATATCACTGTTTATATCCACCCTCATAATATACCTGATCCTGATTCATCGTGTTACCGAGATTGTACAACCTATACCTATATGATTGGCCAGGTTAGAAAATTGCCCCTTAGAGTCCTGGGATGTGTAGGTTAAAGGGATTAGCGGGTAAAATATGTGGGGGTAGGGCCTGGGTGGGATTGTGGTCGGTGCAGACTCGATGGGCCGAATGGCCTCCTTCTGCACTGTAGGGTTTCTATGATTTCTATGATTATACACAGTAGAACATATTTAGGATGGTTACCATGGAATTGGCGAATGTAACGGTTAAACAGAAATATTGCTCCATCTCTGGAGAGCAGCTGATGTTTCAATCATTTGCATTAATAGGTATAAGAAGTCTGAGAATTACAGGTGTAATTATCTCCTGCCGCCATCATTTTCACAAATCAGCACATAATTGAGTCGAAAATCAGGAACTTTAGTGAGACACGAAGAGGATCAATTTCCAGTAATCTCCTCGTCATTCGAGATGTGATTTATCCATTTTCCAACAGATTTTTAATGACAGATAAGTCAACGCTGGGAGCAAGATAGTCAGATTGAAATCGTTTTGTGTGCAAGAGCACACAGCAGAATGGTTGTCAATAAATAGTTACATATTAAATGTTCTTCAGTTGAAATACATGAACTGTCTGGTGTTTTCATGCACTCATGGAAGGCAGAGATGGACTGAAGGTTATCACTTGGAAAACTGAAGGGAAATTGCTGAAAGAAATCATTGCTCCAAAGGGGGTAATTGGAGAAAAGAATATTTAAAAGAAATAAGCACTCGAATGTCTAAGCAAGGTATGATATGATAATTCTTAGACATAGAACCATAGAATCCCTAGAGTTCAGAAAAAGACCATCTGGCTCACCGAGTTTGCATCCCACCCAGGCCCTCCCCTCTGCCCTGTCCCCGTTCGCCCCATACATTTACCATGGCGAATCCACATACCCTATGGACAATAACAGGCAATTTTGCATAGCCAATCCATCTAATACGATCTGTTGTATTATGAACGAAGGACGGGTTTTGTGCAGTGATACAGAGACAGTGTCGAGTGCATCAATTATTGATACAGCACTTGTACTAATATGAATGTAGACTGGGTCCAGTTCAGTGCTTACTGAGAGCGGGTATAGAACAAAGAAAAATTACAGCACAGGAACAGGCACTTCCCCTCCAAGCCTGCACCGACCATCTGCCCGACTTAACTAAAACACGCTACGCTTCCGAAGACCATATCCCTCTATTCCCATCTCATTCATGTACTTTCCTAGGCGCCCCTTAAAAGTCACTACCGTGTCGGCTTCCACTACCTCCCCAGCAACGAGTTCCAGGCACCCACAACTCTCTGTGTAAAAGATCTGCCTCGTACATCTCTTTTAAAACTTGCCCCTCGCACCATAACCTATGCCCCCTAGTAATTGACTCGTCCACCCTGGGAAAAAGCTTCTGACTATCTACTCTGTCCATGCCTCTTATAATCTTGTAGACTTCTATCAGGTCTCCCCTCAACCTCCGTCGCTCCAGTGAGAACAAACCAAGTTTCTCCAACCTCTCCTCATAGCTAATGCCCTCCGTACCAGGCAACATCCTGGTAAATCTTTTCTGTACCCTCTCCAGAGCCTCCACATCCTTCTGGTAGTGTGGCGACCAGAATTGACCGTACATTCCAAGTGCGGCCTCACTAAGATTCTATAAAGCGTCAACATGACTTGCCAATTTTTAAACTCAATACACCGGCCGATGAAGGCAAGCATGCCGTATGCCTTCTTGACTACCTTTTCCACCCGCCTTGCCACTTGCAGTGACCTGTGTACCTGTACACCCAGATCCCTTTGGCCTATCAATACTCCTAAGGGTTCTGCCATTTACTGTAAATTTCCTATCTGTATTAGACCTTCCAAAATGCATTACCTCACATTTGTCCGGAATTTGTATAGCGTAGTACTAACCAGCGTGATATTTTCTCACATAGACAGAAACATGAATTACGCAGCTGTAACAAAGTCAAGGATTATTCCAATGTAAGCAGAGACAATGTGTACTATAATTTAAACTGAGACAGGTTCTAGTGTAATGTAATCTCACATGGACGCTATTAGAATAAAGGGATATAATCTAGTGTGATATAAACAGAGATGTGACCCAGTGGAATAAAAAGTGAGGCAATGAAGAGTAAAGCAATAATTGAGAGAGGATAATGTGTAAAATGAACAGTGGTATGGTTTGGCGCATTAATAAAGGACACAGCAGCTAGCGCAATAAAACTCCACCTGTTCAATCGGTTCAAATACTGTTCAATCTGATTCTGGGCATTGTATGATATAAACTGAGACAAAGCTGATGCAATAATTTCAAACTAAGGCTTCAGATTGATAAAAGGTTTGACAGGGACATTAGAGCAATAAACGAGTCATGAAATAGAACAATAATTAGAGACAGGATATTATTCGGTATAAACAGGGAGGTGGACTGGTGCAGCAGTGATTGAGGTATAGTCGAGGTTTCTTTATACGTTGCAGATTCCAGCAATGTAATATCAAATTAGGCTTGGTGCGGTATAGTGACAACTAGGATTTTGCTGAGTATAGAATCAATTGAGAATTATTGTCACGTAATCAGAAATATGATTTTGTGTCACATAAACTGGGTCTAGTTTAGGATGGATAAAGACTGCATCTATTGCAGCAATAACTGAGACGTTCTGTTTCGCGTCGTGCCAAAGAGCACGGTTTCACTGCCATCTCCTGGACATCCTTTGCTATTGCAGATGTTATGAAATGCTGATTTTCGTTGCTGTTTCTTATTCTTTCATGGGGTGTACACACAGCTGGCAAGGCCAGCATAATTTGGCAATCGCGAGTACTCTGAATTCATTGGTTTCCTAGATCATCACAGAAGTCATGTAAACGCCAAACACGTGTGGGCCTTGAGTCAGCTATGGGCCAAACTGGGAAATGATGGATGGTTTCCTTTTCTGCTGGGCATTTGAGGATCTGTTATATTACTTGTATTGGCCGCAATTACGGAACGAGGTTTAAATTCAAAATTGCAATTGCATTTTAAAACCCACGTTCTTTTGCAGTTAGATTTGAACATATACCTTGAGAAAATTGCCTCCCCTTAGAAATCCTCTCCCAGTGATATTACCACTTTGCCACTGACTTCATTTTCCACACTGGTAGACTATTTACAGGAGAGAAGAAGGCCATTTTGAAGCATCATGTATGTGCTGGTCCTCTAAAGGAGCAATTCATCCAATAACACTCTATACCCGACAGTCCAGCATTTTGTTCAATTCCAGACAATAATCCAATCCCATTTTGAAACCATCAATTGGCGCTCCCTGAACCATACTCTGAAACAGCAGATTGCAGGTCTGAATCAGTCACTGTCCGAAAATGTTTTTCGTTATGACTCCATGCTTCTTTCACCAATTAACTTCAACCCGCGCCCTCTGTTACAAAATCCACCTGCTATTGAACAATTCCTCTCTATCTACTCTGTCAAGACCCCTCAGGATTTTGAAGGCCTCAATGGGATCACATCAGCAACTTCCTGTCAAGGAAATCAGTCCGAACCTCACCAATATATTTTCGGAACTGAAGTTTCTGATCTCTGGAACTAATCTCGTATTTTTTCCCCTGCATCCAGCCTATTGGCTTTACATTTCTCCTTACGTTTGGTGCCCAGAATTTGACGCAATTTTTCAGTTGACTATTTTCCAGTGCTTTTTACAAATTTAGCATAACTTCCTTGCTTCTGTATTCTTTTCCCCAACAAAGACTGTTAACTATTTTCTTTTCCGCTCTTTCAAACTATCTTCCACCATGAATGATCTATGCACATATTCACTCAGGTCCCTCGGCGTCTTACCGCCACATTCATAGCGTTTTCATCATTTCCCTTTGTCTCTTCACATTCTGCTTAACAAAACTAATCATGTAACTTTACATGCAATCAATTAAATCTCCCAATTGCAGGACAATTCCACAAATTAGTTTTTTTTTCGTTCTGAAGTTCTGCTCGGTCTTCTGATGGTTGGCAATGTTTCCATGTTTTGCATTATACACAGATTTTGAAAGTCTGACCTCCATACCAAGCTCTCGGCCATTACTATGCCGGGAAGATCAAGAGTCATATAACCTGTTCCTGGCACCTTCACTGCAAACTTTGTTCCAGTCCGAAAAACAGCTATGAGTTGTTTCCTGGCACTCAGCCAATTTCCTATCCGTGTTGCTCCTATCCATTTTATTCTCTGATCTCCACATTTACTCACAAGCTGTGATGTAGCACCATATCACATGACCTTTGGACGCCCATTAAGAGAAATACCCTCACAAACCATCTCTGTTGTTCAGCATTAAACTCAAGCAAGTTGACGAAAAACGATTTGATCTGAACAAATACATTCTGGCTGAATTTGTCAAAAAGCATTAAAGTGGGATGATTTCTGCAGTGATGAAGGCAGTGAAGATATGGATGTTATATCTGCTGGCGACACAAGGATAGATCGGAAAATTGGGCATTGGCGAGGGCATTGGATATATATCAAATATTGTGCACACTACTTGTCTCCTTATCTTAAGAAATATGTTAATGCATGAGAAAAAATTCAGAGGAGTTTTACGAAACCATCACCAGCTCTGAGCGGGTGATCTGATGAGGAAAGGATGTTGACGCCAGGTTTGTATCCACGGGAGTTCAGAAGAGTAAGAGGCAAATTGACTGAAAGCTTTAAAACGCGAAGGGGTGCCAACAGTGTGGATGTTGAGCGGATGATTCCTCTTGTCCAATGTTGTAGCTGCACTGGATATGTCTCTGAGTGTACATTTGTGGGCTCTTGGTATTCCGTCTGTTTCCAATGCTGTTGTACTGTCCACGGAGGGCGCTCTCTGATCGCTTACCGAAAATCATGGCATCTTTTTGCAGAAAGTGAATATTTGCCGATATGCAAATGGGCGGAGAAAATAAATCCCATCCCATCACATTGTATCTTCCCGGTTCTTTTGATTCAACCTTTAACTTCAATACATTTATTTAACACAAATGTCCTCATTCTGAATTGAATATCTCTGAAATAGACAACATTGAATTGCAAGCATGGCTAATCAACAAAAGAGCGCGAGTCACTGGGAAATACACATCCCATGGTACTTTTTGAAATTGACCACAGTCAGCTTTCAAACAAAAGCAAATATCTTTCAAGGGAAGAGATTTAAGAATGATCTGTTAGTTATACGTGATCCTTCTTTATTCGGTGTGTGAAACATTCTGGCACTTAAATCTCTTTCATCGACAGGAGGCCCAGCAGTTCCGCACTGATCCTCGATTTCCTCATCTGTCTGAGTGGTTTTTCCTATTTCTTTATTCGGAAGAACAATTTTAAAAACAAGCTTCGAAGCAATGTGTGCCATTTCCTCTAGCTCAGTTACAGTTTCACTAGTGTCTGTCTTTATGAGCCCGCACTACTGGTAGACATGTTTCAGATGGTGATTAAATCTGTTTGTCTGCACCGGTAAACGCATTAAATTTTGTTGCGGACTGAACGAGTTGCGAATATATGTACAAACAATACAAACATTTATTTCCTGCCATTGCATCCTAAATAACAGCATTTCTGATTTTCCGAAAGGCAATTGAATTAATGTAAGATCCGATTTTCCGAAAAGCATTTGAGTTGATGTAACATCGAGATTCACATAATGGTGAGCAATGATGGTGGCACAGTGGGACGGCACAGTGACACATTGGTAAGCACTGCGGCCTCACAGACACCTGGGTTCGACTCAAGGCTTGGGTCACTGTCTGTGTTGAGTTTGCACGTTCTACCCGTGTTCCCCGGGTCCTGGTTTCCTCCCACAGTCCAAAGATGTGCAGGCGAGGTGGATAGGCCATGCTAAATTTCCCCTTAGTGCCAGGGGGCGAGGTAGGTAAACACATGGGGTCATGGGGATAGGGCCTGGGTGGGATTGTGTTCGATGCAGTCTCGATGGGCCGAATGGCCTCCCTCTTCACTGCATGATTCTAGGAAGGTAAACCATGCAGGCTTCGCACTCCCTTAATAAGGAAGGTCCGAAAGTGCTTCTGCCGGGTTTTGATCCGGGGATCTTTCACGTGTGAGGCGAACGTGATAACCATGACATTACATGAACAGCTGACAGCATATTTTAGCTAATCGGCCTGTCTGCAATGTCCAACTGCGCTGCGTTGCTCCAGGTTCCAATGGATAGACTGAGAGCCCATGTCACTGAATTCAAGAAGAAAACCGGTACTTTTAACCTGATTTCAGAATTTATCTTGAACATCAAAATTTAAAAGCTTTCGTTTGGCAAATATCTAAGTGAGCATTGATTTCTGCCCATTCATTAATGCATCATTTTCATCTTCCTTCGAATGATCTCAACAAATTGTAATCAGTAATAAAAGTAAATTACTGCGGATGCTGGAATCGGAAACCAAAAGAGAAAATGCTCGAAAATCTCGCAATGTCTGACAGCTCCTGTAAGGAGAGAAAAGGGCTGACCTTTCGAGTCCAGATGACATTTTGTGAAAGCTCATTGAGCAATTGTACTCAGTATTTGTTTTATTATTCAATATTTAGTATCAATACATTATTTAACACATATGTCTTCATTATGAATTGAATATCTCTGGAATTGAATATCACTGAATTGCAAACATAACTGACCAACAGAACGAATCGAATCACCGGGTAATACAGATCGCAATTTTGAGATTGATCATAACCAGCTTTTAAACAAAGTCAACTACGTTTTAAATGGAAGTGATTCAAGAATTAACTGTTCGTGACAATTGAGCCTTTTTTTATTATGGGCGTGAAATATTCAGGCGCATAAATTCCGGCCATTTATAGGAAGGTCCAGAAGATCTGCACTGAGTCCCGATTCTCTCATCTGTTTGAGTGTTTTTTTTTTCTATTTCTTTGTTGTGAAGAACGATTTTTTAAAAGAATCGTCTGGGAAATGAACGCCATTTCTGATAGATCACTTACAATATAACTTGTGTCAGTCTTCTGGAGCAGACGCTACTATTAGAAACGTTTCATTCTTGTCAGTGCATCAAAAAAAAGTCAGCATTTCTTATTTTACAGAAAACATTGGAGGCCGATGTCAGAGCAACAATAATATGCCTGTAATATTGAGGTTCAGATAATGTTGAGAAACGAACTGAAATCATGCAATTTTCCTTCACGCGACATGAGAAAGCTTAATGAATGTTTCTGCTCCGTTTCGAACCAGGACCTTTCCGCGTGTCAGACGAACATAATAACCACTACACTGGAGAAACAGCTGGACGCAAACTGCAGCAAATCGGACTGTCCGCAATGTTCAACAGCTGCAGGTTCCAATGGTCAGACTGAGAGCCCATGCTTCTTAATTCAGGAAGATAACCGTTGCTTTCAATCTGATTGCTCAACTTATTTTGAACATCAAAATTTAAAAGCGTTCTTCTGGCAAATATCTAAGGGAACAATGATTTCTAGCCTTTCATTAATGCATCATTCTATAGCTATACGATAAATGGCAGAACCATAAAGGGTGTAGATACGCAGAGGGACCTGGGTGTGCAAGTCCACAGATCCTTGAAGGTGACGTCACAGGTGGAGAAGGTAGTGAATAAGGCATATGGCATGCTTGCCTTTATAGGGCGGGGCATAGAGTATAAGGTTGGAGTCTGATGTTGCAGATGTACAGAACGTTGGTTCGGCCGCATTTGGAATATAATATTTAAATTTGGTCGCCACACTACCAGAAGGATGTGGAGGCTTTGGAGAGGGTAAAGAAAAGATTTACCAGGATGTTGCCCTCTTTTTAGGTCAAACCAAACCAAGTCAACAAACTCAGATTAAATCAGGACAAAGTAAAAGGGGCAGCTCCCCAAAAAGGAGGGGAACAGCCCGAACAGAAATCAAAGTACAAAGGAAACTTAAAAACATCAAATTAAAATGTGATTATTGGGGTCAATAATGCACCCCAACCACTGCGGTGCCCAGCGGGCACGGAAAGCGTCAACCTAGCATGGTCGGTGCATGCGTGGAGGGCTGGTTGCTATGCTGTAATTTTCTTTGTTCTTTATATTGAAATCATACAGATTTCCTCACCCTAAATTAGAAAGCTTAATGAACGTTTCTGCCCGGTTTTGAACTGGGAACCTTTCGCGTGTGAGGTGAATGTGATAACCACTACACTACAGAAACAGGTGACAGCAATGATAGCAAATCCGCCTCTCTGCAATGTTCAACTGTGCTGTGTTGCTGCAGTTTCAAATGGTTCGACTGAGAGCCCATGTCCCTTGTTTCAGGAAGATAACCGTTACTGTCAATATGATTGTTCAACTTATCTTGAACTTCAAAATTTTAAAGCGATCGCCTGTCAAATATCTAAGGCAACAATGAATTCCACTCATTCATTAATGCATTATTTTCATCTTCCTTCGAATAATCTCAACCAATTGTGCTCATTAATGAAAGCAAATTACTGCAGATGATGGAATCTGAAACCAAAGGAGAAAATGCTGGAAAATCTCACAAGGTCTGGCAGCATCTGTAAGGAGAGAAAAGAGCTGACGTTTCGAGTCCAGATGACATTTTGTCAAAGCTCATTTTACAATTGTACTCAGTATTTGTTTCAATATTTAATATCAATACATTGTTTAACACATATGACTTCATTATGAATTGAATATCTCGGAAATTGAATATCACTGAATTGCAAACATAACTGGCCAACGAAAAGAGTCGAGTCACCGGGTAATACAGATCCCATGGTTGTTTGTTTGAGATTGGCCATCATCAGCTTTTAAACAAAGTCAACTATAATTAAATGGAAGAGATTGAAGAATTATCGGTGAGGTATACTTGAGCCTTTTTTATTATAAGTGTGAAACATTCAGGCGTATAAATTCCGGCCACCTATAGGAAAGTCTAGTTGATCCGCACTGAGTCTCCATTTCTTCATCTGTCTGTGTGTTTTTTCCGATTTCCATGTTATGAAGAACAATTTTTAAAAAAAGATTCTTCTGGGAAATGTGTGCCATTTCCTCTAGTTCACTTCGAGTATCACTTGTGTCTGTCTTGTTGAGCACACACTCCTATTAGACATGTTTCAGATGGTGATTCGCTATTTTAGTTTGCACCTATGAACCCATTAAATTCTGTTGTCCACTGAACAAGATGATACTATGTGCACGTTCTCAAAATAGAGACGTTTCTTTCCTGTCAGTGCGTCGAAAAAATCAGCATTTCTTATTCGCAGAAACCATTTGAGTTTGAGGTCAGAGCAAAGATAATATTGTTGTAATGTCGAGATTCGGATAATGTTCAGCAACGAACTGAAATCATACAGGATTTCCCTCATCTTCCATGAGAAAGCTTAACGAATGCTGCTTCCCTGTTTCGGACCAGGAACTTTTTGTGTTTTAGGCGAACGGGATAACCACTCCACTGCAGAAACAAGTGATAGGATTGGGGCCTCAATGGGCCTGACTACAATGTTTAACTCCACTATGTTGCTGCAGGTTTGAGTGGTATGATTGCGGGCCCATATCACTTAATACAAGAGCACATCCCTGACTTTCAACCTGATATCTCAACTTATCTTGTTCTTCAAAATTAAAAAGAGTTCGTCCGGCAAATGTCTAAGAAAGCACTGATTTGTGCTCAATCATCAATGCTTCATTCTTATCTTCCTGCGAATAATTTCAACCAATTATACTCAGTATTTTTTTCATACAATCATAGAATCAGTGCAGAAAAGGTATTCGATCGAACGAATCAGCAGCGACGCCAGGACATCATAACCAGGCCATTTCCCTCGTTTCCCCCGCAACGCTACTCCTTTCGCATGGCTATTCAATCGAACCAAAGGGTAATTTAGCATGCCCAATCCACCTTGGATCTTCATTCAATTTTTAATATCAATACAGTTATTCAATATGTATGTCCAAATTCTGAATTTAATATCTCTGGAATATACAATCGGTCTGACTGCATTGTACAACTCCGCTCTATTGCTGCAGATTCGAATGGTTAGGACTGAGAGTCCATTTACCTCAGTGCAAGAAGACAACTGTTACTCTCAACGTGATGTCTCAACTTGTCTCGAATTTCAAAATTTAAAAGCGTTCATCGGACAAATATGTAAGGGAGCAATGATTTCTGCTCCATCATTGATGCGTCATTCTCATATACCATCGATTAACTTCAAACAGTTATATCCAGTATTTGTTCGGTAATCAACATTTAATATCAATCAATTTATTTAACACAGATGTCTTCATTGCGGATTGAATATGTCTGAAATATACAACATTGAATTGCAAATATTATTGACCAACAAAATAAATCGAGTCACGGGTAATACACATCCCATGGTGCTTTCTTGAGTTTGACCATGATCAGCTTTTAAACCAAATCAAATATCTTTAAAGGGAAGAGATTCAAGAATGATCTGTTAGTTATACTTGATCCCTCTTTATTCTGTGTGACAAACATTCTGGCGCCTAAATCTCGTTCATCTATAGGAGATCCAGACGGTCTGCTTTGATTCTCGATTTCCTCTTCTGTCTGAGAGGTTTTCCCTATTTCGTTATTATGAAGAACAATTTTCAAAAGATGCTTCGGGAAAATGTGCTCCATTTCCTCTCGTTCAGTGACAGTATCACTTGTATCTGTATTTTTAAGCACACAATACGATTAGACATGTTTCAGTTGGTGATGAATTATGTTAGTCTGCATTTATAAACCTATTAAATTCTGGTGTGGACTGAAAATATTGCTAATATGTGCACGGTTTTAAAAAAGGAACATCTATTTCCTCTCATTGCGTCATGAAAATACAAGGTTTCTGATTTTGCTGAAAGCTTTTGAGGCCGAGGTGAGCGCAAATATAACATGGCTGTAACATCGAGTTTCGGATAATGTTCAGCTACAATCTGAAATTATACAGACTTCCCTCAACCTTAATGAACAAATTTCACTAATGCTTCTGCTCGATTTCGAACGTGGGCCGTTGCGTGCGTGAGGCAAGTGCAATCAGCACTACACCACAGAAAATGTTGGCTGCTCCGTAGCCCAAGGGGACTGTCTTGAAATGTTGCAACATTCATTGGGAATGCTGTAGACGCATTAATCTAAGAATGATCGAAAATGGTTGACAATGGCACAGAACGATGAGAGGCTCATCAATCCATCAGATCTATGCGAATTATTTTATGAGGAGCTAAACAATTAACATGTCGTTGAGGGATTGGTGGGTCGAAAGGCCTGTTCCTGTGCTGAACTGTTCTTTGTTCCAATTTCAATTTCCTCCTCTCATTCCATGAAGCTGATTTTTCTCCCTTTTAATTCATTGAAAAATCCCCATTTGAAGAAGGAGTTTCTGCGGAATCCATGTACAATTTGCTTTAACAACCTTTCCCTTACCCAATGGCAGGAAGTATTGGATTTAGCTTCGCGATATAGTTTTCAATGTAAACATATATTTATTTATGCAATTGATTTCATATCGATTTTAGAAAACGAATTTAAGTCTGATGAAGCATCTCCTCATTATTTCTGAATTATATCTAAGATAAAGACATTTACTCCACAACATCACACAGAGTGTGGAATATAACAGACGCGAATGAATCACCTACACCTGAAACAGTCTTCTTGTGTTGTCCTCCTGTGTCCCGAACATCCGAACAGAGAACCTCGAGAATGGATGCGGAATCTGTCGTGTTCACACGGACTTCACACAGGGCAACACAGTAGCACAGTGGTTAGCACTGCTGCTTCATAGCTCCAGGGACCTGGGTTCAATTCCCGGCTTGGGTCACTGTTTGTGTGGAGTTTGCACATTCTCCTCGTGTCTGCGTGGGTTTCCTCCCACAGTCCAAAGATATGCGTGTTAGGTTGATTGGCCATACTAAAATTACCCTTAGTGTCCTGAGATGCGGAGGTTAGCGGGATTAGTGGATAGATATGGGGGTAGGGCTTGGGTGAGATTATGTTCGGTGCAGACTCGATGGGCCAAATGGCCTCTTTCTGCACTGTAGGGTTTCTATGATTCTATGATACACGGACGGCGGAATGTGGCGACGAGAGGATTTTTACAGTAACTTGCAGTATTAATGTAAGCCTGGTTGTGACACCAGTAAATAAATTCTGGACACGGACGCATCCAGAACATGTTTGGCGGTAAAAATAAATACATCCATTATTGCTTAGTCTGCAAAAGGGTCACGTCGAGTCGTCAATCAATGATCACCATTGATGAGAAATAGATTTCTGGTTGCTCCTGTTGTTAAAATGTCGTGTTCCATCGCAATGAATATCTAACACGATATTGCCGCACTTACACCACACCAGGGAATTCCAGTTCAGGAAGTTTACTCTGGAGCTCGCACGCTTTTTACGTTGCCAATGAGTTCATTTCTCTTTTGTGTGTCAATGGCTGTGTTAATCTGCTTGGTTATCTTTCTTAGTGATTGTCCGTGTGTCTAGTGGAACAAGCTGCCAGAGGGAGTAGTAGAGGCGGGTACAATTTTATCTTTTAAAAAGCATTTCGACAGTTACATGGGTACGATGGGTATAGAGGGATATGGGTCAAATGCGGGCAATTGGGATTATTTTAGGGGTTTAAAAAAAGGGCGGCATGGACAAGTTGGGCCGAAGGGCCTGTTTCCATTCTGTAAACCTCTATGAATCTATGT